>NC_056748.1:1120804156-1121056656 GCF_019279795.1 Protopterus annectens
GCCATGTAGGTGTGGGGCTACATCCCCCATACCCCCAACTATATATATATATATATATATATATATATATATGGGTTCACTTTATAACATCGAAATACTGAAATGTCGAATTTCAGTATCTCGAAGCTATAAAGTCGAATGTTACAAATAGCGAACGTTCATAATCGCGAATTTGAATATATCTCGAAAATATGTCGAATTCGCTGTTATGAAGTTACGCTATGTAATGTCCAGGTTTGTGTTTTGGTGGTGCGTGGTGCCGTGTGTGGATGTAGGTGTTATGTTGGGTAATGAGTGTTTTGTAAGGGTTTTGTGTGGGAGTTAGAGTGTGTGTGAGGGATTGGAGAATGTGCGTGTGTGAGTGAGCTTTTGTGTTGTGTTTGTGCGATCTCGGAGTTAGTATATATAAGTAGGGTGGGGTGCAGCCCCACTTGGGGTGCAGGGGCTTGCCCCTGCTTATGTGTGTGTGAGTTGTGTATGTGTGTTGTTTTTTTGTTTATGTTGTGATGTGGGTGTTGTGTTGTATGTTAAGTGTAGTGTGTGCGGTGTTTTCGGTTATGTGGTTTTGGTTTTGTTTGTCGGTGTTTTGTGGATTCGGTTTTATAGTCTCGAGATACTGAAATTCGATATTTCAGCATTTCGAGGTTATAAAGTGAATATATATATATATATATATATATATATATACACACACACACACACACACCAACTCCAGGATCGCACTAGAGTGGGAAAAAGGCATATTTCCCTGCATTGGGGGCAAGTGCTTACTTGCCCTGGGAAAAACTGCATGGTTCGGGATTTCAGTTTTTGTTATTTTCGTCTTGCAAAAATAATGTACGAGTATATGGGCTTTCGACCAAGCAAAGTAGAGCTGTATACGAGTATAATATATGTATACACACACACAGCTACACATACATAGATGCATGCATACAGTAGAATGCAACCTTGTAAAACTAATTCATGCAACAACTTTACATGATTCAAACTTTGACGCAATACATGCCCATGTGGTAGACTTCTACTTTATAGCTGAAGTTTTAAATTTAGATAAGGGCTGTGGCTTTCTGTTTTATACTGCTGGAAGCATATTTATAGCAACCTGTAGCATGCATTAAACTCTAAAAGTCAAGCCCTCTTTGAAGCCAAGTAGAAGACAGTGAAAGAAATCAAAACATGCATCTTGATTTTGATTTGATGCCAGTTTATAAGGTATACAGACTCATTCTTGTGAATGTACTAACCTGCTTTTAGGCATAACCCTATTAATGCATCACAGTTTATAGCAAAATGATATTTTTAGCAACTGTAGAGTTCATCAATAAAGGCAGACTTTAAACTTATAGTATTGTCATAGAACTGTGAATATACCCATCTGAACAGGAGAAACTCATCAAGATGAGTACAGTAAAAGTTATGATTCGGCACAAGTTATAATTTTAACATTAGCTAGTAATGGCATTCTGTTGGTTGATTCATGAGGGAGGGATCACCAGTTTTGTTTTGAGATCACTGTTAAACTGGTCATGTATGTTTGTTTTGACTGTTGAAATCCATGTTTAATTACAGTAATTTGCCTTAAAACTTTAGTGCTTGCTTTCTATCCTTTGTTTTTGTAAAATTTCCTTTATTGGGTAGTGCTGTAACTGTATAAAGTTTTCAGAAGTAATCATGGCAACAGTGTGCTGTACTACCCTTCAAAACGAATACCAGCAATAATAAAATACATTTGTCAATATGGAATGTATGGCTACATAAAAACTGAGACCTATATAGGTCAGAATAATCCAAAAGTAACCATTAAAAAACATCAGTTTGCAAACAAAATGCAAGATTACGGTTGCATTTTGTAAATCTGGGTAAGAACGATTGTGTATGCACGCACACGCATTTATGCAAGTATGTGAGTTTGTGGTATATTTGTTTTTGTAGGTATATATCATCTATGTTTATCATACTCACATGGCTGATTGACTTCATCTCCATCATTTTAGCATGTAATTATTTTTTATTCAGTCTGATGAAGTCTGTGGATGAGATGAAAACTGTTAACATTGGTAGAATAAATCCTTACTTGTATTTATTAGTCTGGTTGGGTTTTTTTCTAAATTTATATTTATCATTTCAAAATACACGTTATGAAGTCATAAAATACCATTGCAAGTCAGTGGGGCAAAAAGAGTTATAAAGGATTAATAGTGGAGTTGATAGGGGAATTAAAAATCGGTCCTGATAATTAGCTCAGACTGTATCTGCTATACGAGCTCATCTTCCTGTCTTTCTCCTTGATTGGAAAACTGTTTCTTGCTTACTTTGGTTACACTGTTCTTCCAGAGATCTCAGACATCTGATGTATCACAGGTACTCTGGTAAGAGCAGACAGTGGTGTCCCAAAGCAAAATTATGACTACAAGATAAGGCTAAACTACATATGCAAATACTATCTAATAAAAATGTAAAGAGCAAAATTTCAGAGTCATACAAGATGAGTTATAAACAATCATCAATGCCATATGACATGTTCTTTACCACAGTAGCAAAGTAAACAACAAAAAGCATTTCCTAATTTCCTCATGTAAGACAATAAGCCATAAGATGCAGTAAACATAAAGTCAAGTAAATCTGGCAAACGAGGAAGTATTTTTGTAAAATGGAGATACAGGCAAAGTAACAAAACAAATATAATGAACACAATAGGTTTAACTACAAAAAACTGAAGTACTGAAAACAGCAACTCAGAAAATAATCAATAGTTTGAAGAAACGAGTAATGAACAAAATAAGGCATAACTCAGAAAATAAAACAAGTACTGAAAATAATACAGATGGAATAAGCATTTATCTGTAAGAATTGGTCAATATTTTGGAATTTTCAGTTAGTGAACTCAGCCACCCTTTTCCTGCATATACATCTGGAAATATCACAATGACATACGTTTTACGACTTAGTTTGCCAGTAACACTTCTATTCTAGCACAGTTTGGAAGAAAACTAACAGCACTGTTTCCAGAAATTCAATATTTACAGAACTGTTCCTGGCATGGCTGAAGAAACTGAACAAAGCCAAAGTCATTTCTTTCCTTCACCTAGATGAAGATGATGCCAGTCGGGGCTTTAATACATTGAATGTTGCTACAAAGCAAAGACTGACTGGTCTATAATTAAAGACAAGTTCAGGCAGCGCCGAGAGACCCAAAGAATGTACCATGTACTTGCCAATAGTTTAACATCCATGCTCATCAATAACAACAATATGCCTGTAATTCAGGGAAGCTTCAGGGACAGCTCAAATGAAAAAACTGTTGCAGCACTTTCAGTGATAAACTGATCATCTTGTTATGATTTAAAAAAGCTCCATTACACTAGTTATCACATGCCTGCAAATATTTGTACAGTTGAGAAATAATCACCAGCATCAACCTCCTCCTTCCCATTTTCCACATGGTGTTGGGGTGTTGTGCCAGCTATCGCCAGCTCTCTCGATTCACTGACGCACACATTCCATCTTCAACAGTCATTCCTGACTTTTGCAGGTCTTATCTCCGACAGGCCACCCATCTCTTTGCTGGACACACTCGTTTCCTTGTCTGCCCACATCATCTTCACCAGATTTTCTTCTGCATTTCTGTGTGTGTCTGAACCACTGTAATCTGTTCTCTCTGATCTTTTCTGCAGTTGGAGCTACTTTGGCTTCTGCTCTGAATTCTTCATTTCTTCATCTGCCCCACAGTGTGCATCCCACCACACATCTCATGCACCATCTCCATCACCTCTAGTTCTCTCATCTGTTCTACCTTTACTGCCCAGATTTCTGTACCATATAGTAGTACTGGTCACATCACTGTTTGGTACACCTTACTTTTCAGCTTTTTTGGCATTCTTCTGATACACTACCCCCTATCACACTGTGCCAGTTGGCTACAGCCCCTCCGATTCTAGCTTTGTCCTCTGCATTCAGACTTCTTTTCTTCTCAACCACCCCTCGCAGATACATGAAGCTGTTAACTTGTTCTACTTTGTCCCTTCTGTCTCAATTCTCTTCTTCTGATTCCCCCCATTTGTTACCATTACAACTATCTTACCTGTGCTCAGATTAATCCCAGGTGCCTTCAGTTTTGCATTACATTCTCCTATACTTTGCTGAAGTTCTTGTTCAGAGTCTAAATACAGCAGCGTTGTTGATCTGTCCCCTCCAACTTGTTTAATGATGTAGTCCATCACCTGTATGGACAGCAGTGGGATGAGAACTCAACCTTGTTGCACACCCACTCCCACCGTAATCCCTATGCGAGTCCAAATGCTGTCTGTACTTGAGACATTGATTCCTCGTACATAGTCTGCACCTGTTCTACCAGTGTTTCTGGGAATTTGAGACTTTGAACTACCACAGAACCACACAGATCAGCATTCTTGGGACCTTGCCATATGCTTTCTCCAAATTTAGTAATACCTAGTTGGACGCTTTCATCTCTAACATCTTTTCAGTTATTTGTCTCACTACAAGCATTGGGTTGTCCTGATCTGAAACTGAACTGATTATCCCCCAAGCTTACTTTCTACTGCTCTGCGTATTTGTTCATCACCCTCTCTAGAACTTTCATGCAGTGTGACAAGACTTCGATACAGCTGTACCACCCACAGTTGTGAATGTTCCCTTTGTTCTTGTACTATGCTTATTTTCCAGTCATCTGGGATACACATCTCTGTGTCTCTGTACTGCTATGGGTACCCCTAGGGGACATTTCTCCCCCCTCTCACCCAACATCTTGATCCTGCTGCTTTCCCTGCTTTTATTTTCCTTGGCGCTGTGCTTATTACTTCATAGGATGGGTTCTTACTCTTTCATCATAGGCTGTATTTGAGGCAGTAGAGCTCCTGTGGGTTTTCTTCATTCAGAAGCTGCTGGAAATACTCCTTCCATCTGGCTTTCATGTCCTGTGGACTGGTGAGCAGGTTGTTGATTCAGCTTGGCCTCTGTTGATTTTAGAGCCTTCTCTGACCACTGCTAGCAGCTAATTGTGGCAAATAGAGGTTTATGCTGTAGGTTGACTTTTAGTGAGGGTGACTTTGCAATCTCGGATTCTACACCAATGTCGTTTCCTTACTAAGAGGACGTCTACCTGACTGGTATGTTGTCCACTCTTGTATACTATCTTTTGCCTCTCTGTCCTGAACCTTATTTTTCCCACTGTCAAACCATTTGCCAAGCAAAAGTTCTTTATTCCTGTTGCCCCCAACCTTGTGAATCAAGGCCATCCTCCTATATGCATTTAGGTCACCCGTTATCCTGGTTTATGTAGTAGATCCTGCAACTGATTTCTGAATGTACTCTTTTCCTCACTATCACAACCCTGTAGTGGGGCATAGGCTGAAATTACAAAGACTGCCCTTTCCTCACACTGGAGTCTGATTGCTAGGAGTCTGTCATTAATTCTGATGATGCCACTCACTGTTTTCTAAAGATTCTTCTTCACTACAAATTACCACACCATTTCTAGCCGGTCTTTCTCCTGAGTAGAAGACTTCGCATCCCAATCCAAGTAACTTTGTTGCACTGCTGTATCTTTTAACCTGGATACATGGGATGTGCATTATGTCATTCACTTCCAAACTGCTTCCAGTCAGTAAAGCTATATTGAGTGTAGCAATCCTTAGTTCATTTTGGCAAGTTGATTGGTTTTACATCCAGATTTCACTCAACAGAGCAAGCCAGTTATCCAAGCTGGGCAACTGTTTCTCAAATGGCCAATAGCTTACTGACCCAGGGCAATTGGGCTTTATGGTGGTAATACACTGGTCAGCAAAAGAACATGCACATACACCTCTCCCATCATTACGATGGGTCCTTGGCTTAGGTTGGAGTACTAACCACAAGAAAATCAGCCCCAGCATGAACAGAAACCAATCCAATAAAAAGTACTGGAACAGGATACTGGATGGAAATAATTCTGAAGAAGTCTCACGTTTATGGAGATGAAAGCGCTTAATACTTGTGTTCTTCATTAAAATTATTTCCATCCAGTATCCTGTTCCAGTACATTTTATTGGATTAGGTTGGAGTAGGCCAGGTCCTCAACCCACTTATCCCCGGCAAATACCTATGCCCATTTTTTGACATTAGTCAACATGACTAAATCTCACAAACTCTATTTTTACACTACTGAGTTGCAAACTCTGATGTAGTGCTCAGTTTGTGATCCATTATATACCTAGAGGATATTGCATACCACAGCTGATGTCCAAAGTGGTTGATCTATATAACCCCCAAGCATCATTTAGATTCTGTGTTGCTGCTACTGCCCACAGCTCCATTCTTGGGCGAGTCCGAGGTGTAAACATTCATCATGTTTTTGTGAAGCCGCACAGAGAATATACAATTTTCATATCGGCATTGGTCAGTGGTCAGGATTGAGCCTCGTGCATGGAAGGCAAGGTCCTTAACCATTATGTTAACCATACCTCCTGAGTTGTGAAATGCTACTTAAATTTACTTCAGCATTTCTAAAAGCTCATTATGCTTTTACTAGTACTAAATACATAACATGTCAAAATTGTGTTTATATTTTTATTCTCTATGTTTTTATAACAAAATGTGTTATTTACTCAAAGCTCATAACTACTGAAATATTTATGATGCTAAAATACTCAGTGGTTGTATATTATCAATAAATGTAACTGATATTGTGCCATAATTAAACTGAAAATGTTAATTGAACCATTCCAGATACTAAACGAATAAGTAAATAAACCACGCAACTGAAGTGATGCATTAAGCGAAACTTTGAGTTTGGACAGACTTGATTCCCCACTAATAAACAGATTTTAGTGTAGTACTAAAAAGGCAAATTAAAAAGTAAATAACTGTCAGAGTCTGTATTACTCTTAGACAAGGCTGAGAATATATGTAGAACAAGAGAACTAGCTAGCGTGAAAAAAAATTAAATAAGCCATGATCAGGACGTGTGCAAAATTAAAATTAAGTTAAAATCAATTAATACTAGGTAGACTAACTCTGCCAAGTCAAAGTATAAATTGAAAAGTGCTTCAAACAACAGGACGGTAAAGGAGTGCTTTATTAGAGTACAACAACACAGTTAAAATGAGAATGATGCAGTTTAGCAATCACAAAATGCTCAAGGTGTGGCCAACAGCATGATAAAAAGTTATGTCCAGCACTTTATAGAGAATGTAAAAAATGTAGACTACCCAAGTATTTTTTCAAGTTTGAAAGGCTAGAGAAAAAAAGAGTAGAATATGTTTTGCAAGTCACTAATGCAAATAAATATCTTATGTCTTTACTCAGTTGCTCAAAATGACTCAATTTTCTCATGCTATCATATGTGCTTATGAATGTAATTGATGTGTATGTGGTACCAGCCAGTTGTGTAATAGGACACAGACCAGCAAAGACATCACTGTAAAAATAACTGGACTGAAAAGTTATCCATGTAAAAAATGACTGAGCTGAAAAGTTGACAATAAATGTTAAATTCTCTCAAGTTTGAAGGTAGAAAACATGTAATAGAGAACTAGGCTAGAAGGATTGTTTGTCAAAATCTAAAACCAGGGGTCTCAAACTCAAATAACCACTAGTTCTGTATTAGGATAAGTAAACTCAAGGAAGGGCCACAATCTCCAAGCCAAAGAGAAATGCAGGCGGGTAGGTAGATAGAAATGTAATGTGGTAGGTTCCCTCATCTGTAATTACACTGGTTTGCAAGCTGCTTAAGGTCCGAGCACCATGAATTTGAGATCCCTGAAAACCTTCACTACTAAAGTGATGAGGTCACATGTTAAAACCACTAGCTCATAATGAACAGTGTTGTGCATGCAGAATTAAAAGATACAATTTACTGTTTATGTCAATTCAACAATGAAGTAGATTAGATGCATTAGTGTTTTCTGAGAAGCAGGCATAAATAAGCAAAATCATACTGTGTTGATGTAATCAGAGAGTACCAGAAATCATATTATACTGAGTCACAAAAACAGACACAGGGATAGTAGGATTTGTAGATTAATTGCACCGTTATGCATATGTAGGCTTATAAGGCAAATATTTCACATAAAAACTGTATGCAGTCACAGGAATTATTTAGTTTAGTTCTGGATTCTTCAATTATATCTCATGAACTGATGTTCTTCTTGCAACAAATTGCAAAGTACCGCCCAGTCTCTGGACAGACTTCTGCTGGATTACCAACAGCAGTTACACAAGTGAATGATGTGAAGAATGGAATTAGTACATCTACTTATTCTGAAGTAATTCAGCAACACACTCAACATAATGAAATTATTAATGACCAATAAGATATATACATTCTATTCCAAATTTAGAGTTATAGCTTTCCAATATAGCCACTGTGATTCCGAATTTAGAGTTAGTGTGTTCCACTCCCCAAGGTTTCTTGGAATAAACACAGAATTACAACAGCAGGAAATCTTTCAAGCCAGTTGAAACTGTTTGACATGAGGTTATTCAGGCTTCAGACTCATCTGCTTGATACTTTATATTTCTAAGAATAATGTCGGCATTGCCAAGTGCCCAAGGGCTTAAGATGTTGCAAATTGCCAGTCGGTTTTGCACAATTAGCTTCTCACATGATTTAATAAAACTGGCTTTGAACTTATTCAGCTACTTATTAGGGATAATGAGAGAAAAGCTGACAGTGAATGGAGAGATTAAAATTTTAAATGAGAATATTTTAAAAGATAGTATATGTTCTTCTCATGAACTATAATATACAAATGGGTTAAAGAAGGCAGAAAGCAGATTAAATAATGTAAGAAGAAAAAGAAAAGAAATTAGTCAGAGACAAGAAACTATAAGAAGAGGTGTACATATCCACTAGTTCAATTTATTTAAGTGGGTGTTCATGCAACCAACAACAAAACTGAGAAATATGAGGGTGGCACCTTTGATTTGAAAAATCTTGATCAGCATGACACCAGAAAGTTAGAGGAGGAGCCTTTTTTAGATCCAGCTGCACCCCAAAAATTAAAGACATTACACTAAAAACATTCCAATAGGCAGGAGTTTCAGAAAAGGCACTAGAACAAAACTCATACTGCAGACAGGGACGCAGTCATCACAGATGGAAATGAAAGGCAATCTGAATGAAATTACTATCCCTAATGATTCTGTTTTCACATTTATAATTTTAGTAAATTGTCAGACACTCATGTAAAACCTTTAAAAAAATAATTGATATTAGAGTTATGAAACCTGATTAGGGTGGGGATGCTCTTTTGATGGATTCTGCAGGTGATTCTTTTAGAATGCTGTCAATGTTATATTGTGACACAACCTACAAAAGCATGCCACAAAACAGTGTTTTTATTAGTTACTATAAAATTGATAGTTTCCTATTTGATGCATTTATGCAAGGGAGTATTACAAAAGGGAATGCATTTTTATAAGTAACTAAACCTTTAATTCAAACAATTTTTGTATCCCAAAAATTCACAATAATCCAGATAACCTTCTACTAAGACTGATTGTTGCAGTGGGATGGTCAATGACTAAAATTCTATATATATATATAAACAACAAGTTACAATATATTTACAGGAAAGAATTACATTTTAAAAGATTTGTGACACTTTTTATTTAGAGTGGAATATGAGCATTTATACATGGTGACTATTAGTGTGGTTAATTTTTTACTGTCATTCCCCATCAGTAATAAATTGGTGCATTGAAATGCTTTCCTTTTGTAATCCATTATCCAGTGCTGTGATTATAAATTTGACTAATTTCATGGAAAACGTTTTGACATTGTTTCTTTTGATAATGTATTTTTTCATCAAGTTACAAGAGTTGCAATGAGGGCAGCATGTGCTCCCATTTATGCAATGGTGGCCTAGGAAGACCACTTTAAATCGGAATTTAAAGAGCAAATTTATTTCTACAACGATTTTAGATATTTTTTAATTATTTTATGGAAAGGTAACACAGAAAAAGTTACACACACATGATTATAGAAGCATTCATTTTTTGGATGTTTTCTTCAAGGACTCAGATTTGGGGAAAATCATCTAATATTTATAGGAAAGGTTCTTTTTCAAATCCTTATTAACATTTCTTTATTTCCATCCCTATCGTCAAAAAGGAACATTGTGAAAGAGTAACTAATTCTTAGGTCTAGAATTTAATCAGACAACATTAGTGCTTCTTGAAGGATGTTACTCAAAATAATTTATTGATACTATACAATCAGATGTGTATTAAAATAAACATATCAAATTTGGAGCAATTTTAAACAATAATGATTTTGAATTGGCCAATAATTTGGAAAAAAAAACAGGGGGGAATAAATTTAAAGCTTTGTGGCCAGATTCATTAATGGCTATACTAAGTGTACTTGATCTCTATTCAGGAATATCCCCACCACAATTGTTTGTGCTTTCTAGACACTCAGAAAGACTACACTAAGCATACATGTAGTCTACAGTTTGTGGTAACCTTTATGAATACCTTGTGATATTTAAAGCTGCAGGAAAGATAAAATTAGTAGCAAGAAAGTGAGAGTTATGCTTGTGTTGTCTGTTCACTCAGAATGGTGTACACTTAGTGCAGGCATTAATGAATCCCAGAGTTGGTTTTACCATATACCAAGAAATTGGAAATATTTGGAAAACAGTTAAAAGAATTTAGTGCTTAATGAAGAATTAAGAGAAACTGGGTGAGGAGCTTGTTACTATATACAGCAGGTCTAAGAACATTTTGGACATTTTCGAAAACAAAAACATTTTGAGACAATGAGGGACAAATGGATGGTAAAAATGCAGACATTGTAAACATATTGTGGATGGCTTGCATGTTACTGTTGATGGATTCAACAGGTCAATAGGTTGCCATGGTCATTTTAACTGTGAAACATCAGGAATTGTATATCTTGCCTTCTAGCATGTAACAGCTGTTGGAAAAGCCGAAAGAACATTAAAACGGGATTTATAACTATTGCACAAATGCCAATAATGCCTTATGTAAACATTCTTTAGTTTGCGAAGGTTTTAAAAGACTTTTATTTTTCATTTAAGAAAAAGTAAAGAAAATTTTAAGAGGTGGGGAATGGGAGAGTAGATAAGTACATGGTGAACAGGTATAAAAATGGACTGAATGCTACTAAGTTTCCTGGGCTTTTCTATTTCCACTGCACTTAAGTTAGACACTACAAAATTGTGAATAAATATCTATATAGGCCTACCTCAACCCACTAAAATTTAATTTCTCTGAAATGTAATTTTGTGACTCCATTTTTCTGAAAATGCATTTATCTGAAAATTCACTTGTGGAAAATCAGAGTCAACAAAAATCAACCGAGGTGGTTGTTGTAGAACAAGGCACAGTGGGGATAAAGGAATAATCCCTTTTCTCCAGTGTAGTGCAATCTCGGAGTTAGAATATGTTAGTAGTGGGGGTGTGGGCAGCGCAGGGGGGCTTGCCCCTATGCATAAATGTTTTTAGTATTGTCATTTTTTTTGTTTTTATTTTGTTTGCTGTTGACTCAGTTTTTCGCAAAAGTGCATTTTCAGATAAATGACATTCGGAAAAACAGGGTCGTGAAATTTTGTTTCGGAGAGAAGTAATTTCAGTGGATCGAGGTAGACCCATCTTCTGTGTGTGTGTGTGTGTGTGTGTGTGTGTGTGTGTGTGTGTGTGTGTGTATTTATCACAAAATGCTTGTAGCGTGGTGATCAAGCAGTCATGTAATCATTTTAAAATTTAAATATCAAAACAAATATATATTGTAATAAGAACATTTTTTATAAATGAACTAGTTTTCTTATTTTATTGACTTTAAAAAATCACACATAAAGCTTTAAAACAGGAACAGGATATATTTTAATTCTTCATGAATTCTTGTTTGCGATTGGTTATTCATATACAGTTGCACAATCGGTTTAAGGTTTCTAAACTTCTAAGTTATTTTGTAGATTTGTTCTGAAGTCTCAAGTATTTTGAAAGAGGAAAGTGTTAACATTCAAGAAATCATCAATTTTTGTGTGATGTGCAGTATGATATGATTGATTCTTTATCAAACAATTTACATATCCGAGTATAATACTTTACTCTATATAAGCAAAGTTCAGTATGATGTCATACTGAAGAGTGGAATGCAAACAAAAATATGAATTCAAATTTACCGTTTGGTATATTTGGACAATATACTGACTTATTTACAGGGCTGGATTGTATTCCTTGACAGTACAGTAGCAAAGTAAAACCAGATGCTGCTCCAGTTATTCAATCTCCACAAGGATGTTCATTTGTAAAGAAAAAAATGAACTGTGAGGGCTCCGAAGTAGAGAGAGGACATGGAAGTCAAAGCTGAACTAACTGGGCAAAATCCACGGGTCAATACTGCAGTGACTGCAGTCAAGCCAGATAAGACCGAAATACATAGTGATCTGGAGAACTTAAGTAAAGGAATCTTGAAAGAACATTACTTTTGTTTAAAAAATGTGAAAGAAGTCATTTTCTCAATGCCCAGACCCTAGTATTTCCATAGTTTCATGTCTACCAGGGTGTCTGCCATATTAGTTTTGATCAACACAGCTTGAGACCAAGTACTGTGAATATTACAGTAGAGAGTTACAGATTTCTTCACATGCCATTTGGAATGTGTTCTGAGCTTTAATTTATATCATACAGAGTTGTGTTTTCAATGATATCCTGATAAAATGTGAATCCAAAGGAAAATATGACATGATACTAAAACAGCTTCTCTCTCCACTGACCAATACTCAATAACTTTAAACAGAAACAAATGTCAGATACATGCAATGAGTATTATATATGTGGAACATGTGATAATGAAACAGGCTATTTAATCTGATTATGAAACAATGAAGGAAGTTGCAAAGATGAAATTTCTTTCTGAAAAGCACAGTGTTAAATTTCATTCTAAATCCTTCTGAAATACCCAGTCTTTTCAAGTAGTTCCTCAAGGAGGACACACAAGGGCAATAAGTCAGCTGTAAGAAAATGAGAGTCTATATTATTAACTCGAACATTTAGAATAGCTAATACAACTCCGTCAACACAAACATTGATCTACAAATCAAGTGAACTACCAAACCATCGAAAATTAAGACATCAAACGCATTACATCATCAAAAGCGCCATTTGGGTAAGTCAAACCAAACTAAATAAAACTATATTAACACACTTTTTGCAGGGGGGGAAGCCCCCATGCACCCCACACCCCCCTACTTAAATATACCAACTCCAAGACCACACTACAGTGGGGAAAAGGATATATTTCCTCATCCCCAAGATCACGTTGCTGGCCAAGAAATATGTTAGATGTCTTCAGGTTCAATGGTTTGGTAGTTTGCTGAATTTGTAGATCAACGTTTATGTGTTGACTGAGTTGTATTCACTATTCTAAATGTTCAAGTTAATAATATAGACCCAGAAAATGATTAACTTCTTAAAACTTATGACTGAATTTTGGATATTTCAGTTCTATGATGTGACCAAGCCAGTGGGTCTGCAGGTTGATTTTAGATGGTCTGACATTGTGTCAATGTTTTTACAAGAGGGGGCATCTTGTTGATTAGAGCTCCAGATCTAATGATGGATTCTCAGAATAGTCAGAATGAAAGGGAAATCTTGCCTGTAGTGTACAGATACAACTAATGTTATAAATCCATTTATTGCAAACCAGTCCTACAGACCGCTGACCCTTGTATCACTCTGCAGAAGCACTACTGCACATTACATTGATTTCTGCATGTCAAACCTAATTAATGCAAAAGAAAAATGATTGAAATTGCAATGATTATAAGACAAAGACAGAGACTTTCCTTTTGTAATTGATTAAGAAAGTCTAGCATTATCTTCAGTCATAATTTGTCTTAGGAAAAGTTTTTTTCATAGGGTAATGTGAAGGGCTGAGGTTAAGGCAGGGCTAGGACTAGGGTTAGCACACATGATTAAAGATGGACAGATTGCCTTTCTGGCTTGCACACAAACTTGTTTTGTTAGGTACTTCCCACAATTCATAATTATAGGTGTGGAGAGGGATATTGGCTGCTATGTAAACCAAAGAGCTTTGTCCAGCAACTACGCGAGTGCAGCTTCTCCCCAACTACACTGTTCCCCCTTGCCATCACTAGTAAACAATATCTTAAAGTACGTACAATTCTGAAGGAACAGCCAGTTGCCTCTATGCATACTTTAACAGAGAATCCAATAATTTCTAGGATACCACTATGCCATCAGATTGTAGCTGCAGATCACTTAGTACAGTAGAACAATGGCTAGGTCATCAGTCACCCTGTGCAGATCCCCAAGGTGGCATCCATTCAACTTAAAGTTGAGGAAAAAAAACTTGAAGACGAAAGAACCTCTTCCCTGCTGAAGCAGTAGCAAGCAGCTTGGTACAGTTTATACAAAAAGCAGTTTGCTACAGTTAAATCACCAAAACTGAGCACATCAGTGCTTCCGCTGTGACCTCAAATACAGCATCAGCATTCAGTTACGAGGTCTTTGCTGCACTCTTCCATCATTTGCACCTGCTGATAGCACCCCTTGACAACTTGTTCCTTAGGCAGTTGCCACCTTTGCCACATCCAAGTTATGGCTCTGATACACATATCAGATGTCATCATCAGATAAAGTCAAAATGACACAATAATCTGCAAACAACTGTTATACCACCAATGGTATAATCTCAACCTTTAATAGCATCAACATAACATTTGCATAACACTCAAACTGTTGTGTTGATAAGCAGACATTGGTAGAGCCTGGCACACACACTAAATAAATCTAATATAATGCCAAGAATGAAGATATAACCCTCCCTGTATTAATTAATTTATTGTTTAGCGACAGATACAACCCTCACTGTATTAATCTGGTTACAGTTTTGCGGGTCCTCATTACAACTTTCAGACCCTACATCATGAGTCTTGAAACAGCAAAAAATAAGTGCAATCATAATTTGGAAGACTGCATGAGACCTACCATTTGTAAGGTTTTTCCTAAGGTGGAAAAGAACTTTAGACTAGATTAACAAACTATCATGACTATTCATATGGGCGACCACGGTGGTGCAGCGGTTAGCGTTATCGCCTCACAACAAGAGGTTCTCCAGTTTGATTCTCGGCTTGGGTGACTTCTGTGTGGAGTCTGCATGTCCTCCCTATGGTCACATGGGTTTTCTCCGGGTGCTCTGGTTTCCTCCCACATCCCAAAGACATGCAGTAGGTGGATTGGACACTCTAAATTGGCCCTAGGTGTGAGTGTGCACCTTCTGTGGAAGGTTGGGTGCCGGGCTGGCAACTCGACACCGTAAAACTACACTGCCAATCATGAGCGGACAGATGATCCACTGTGGCAACCCCTAACTGGGAAAAGCCGAAAGAAGAAGAGTGAGGTGAAAGAGTTGTTCATTGTATCATGGTTTAGACAGAATCTGCACTATACTAAATTCAGCTGAGGTTTATTCATCAGTATCATAAAGAGGGAGAAATGTGGTCTTCCTATATTGAAGCATACCCTCTGTATTGAAGCATACCCTCTGTATTGAAGCATACCCTCTCTGTATTGAAGCATACCCCCAGCACGCGTTCTTAAAGATGGTGATGATCAATACATTTTCTCAATTCAGAGGAACTGTACTTGCTTACCATGTAACAGAGAGTCATATTAGTCTTAAGTTAATCTTTCCCATTGCCTTCATCGTAACTAACCAAATCTCACCGCATTTCTAGCCCTAAAACTAAGCCCCACAGTGACATCATCTACTGTGTTGGATTCCAACGCACCAAGGATGGGAAACACTGCATCCTGGCAAGATGACCTTTCAGCTAGTCAGTCATGGAAGTGTTTCTTGTGCTTCCAAGAGTTTTTTCTACATGTGTATGTACTTTCCAGTCCATGTTTTACAAAATCTGAGAAAGGTCTCCTGTTCCGCTACTGAGGAATCAAATAATTTACAGACCATTTCTGAGGACATATAATACACATTTTTCCACGGTTCCCTATGCCCTAGAGATCACCAGAACAACTGCTGTTGCTGTGTCTTCTTGGCCTACTAGTATTTCTCACCTGAATAAGAAAAGACCCACTATACTGAAGAGCATATGGGCCAAGAGATCACCTGCTTCAAGTTAATAGCTTCCCTTTCAATTGTTATGCGGTTTCAGGTCTGGGTGTTTCAGTTATGATGAGCAATGCCAACCATCTGATCACAGATCCTTGGTATGAACTCAAAGACTGAGATCATGAATATGGTAAGTTTGGATTCAGTGGTACCAGCTTCACTCTGAACATACTCAAAGCTTTCATATTCATGTCAGTACATCATGAAATTGGCTTCATTTTCCGAATGCACCTAGTCAGTTTTCTGCAGTTGTGCAGCACAGATGATGGATTATTAACAGAGAGGTACTGGCTACATGAAAAACAAGGAGGAAGGAGTTGCCTTTGAATGAATACCAAGGAACTATGACCAGGGGTGGTAAGTGCTTGGCACAGCTGTACAATTAGGACTTGTAAGTGGATACCAGGTAAAGCAGTTGCCTTCTTGGCCTGCCAGTACCTCTCATCTAAATCAGAAGAGGTTCAGCACTTGGCCCAAGAGACCAGAGAGAATGACAGCTTGAGCAGCAAACCCAGAGAGAACTGTCATACTGCTCAGTGCAGTATGGTTGTTGTGAAGCAGTAAGCAAGGAGCCTCAGTTTTCACCACTAGAAACAGTGAGGGATGTCCACACAATGGGAGGATGACACGTCCACACAATGGGAAGATGACATCTACACACATAGTTAAGTACAATTACCCTTAAGAACACATAGAGATCATAGTCAGTCTGGGGCTGGTTTCTCACTCTTTCTCCAGATCCCCAATAAAACCCCCCATTGGCAAAGCTATAGACTTGAATCCTTAGCCAGGGTTCCAAGCCAAGTCCTCCCACCACTCTCTCTGTCCAACCTGTGCTTCATGTTCCTGCCCAACTAGCTGCACGCACACACACACTTTGATATTTGATTTATACACAAACCAGGGAAAGGCTGTCACAGGTTTACTAGCTATGCCCCCTTTACAAGACTTGTAAGGTAGCTATCTCTGCTACCAGGACCTCTTATCAGTTACTTTAAGGCCTTCCCAAAGGGAGACCAATCCTACTGTGCAAAATTACTATTATCCAAATGGTAAGTGCGACCAGGAGCAATGCTATTTAGGAGTGGCCTGTACAGTGTAACCAAATACATATGCAAGTACTCTAAGTCCTTAAATATGTCTCACAAATATCCACCACAAAGACTGGTTTAAATATACTTAATGATAAATAATAAAAGAAAAAGACAATCCTCAATCAGCAAAGTAACTACAGAGTTCAGAATCACAGGAAATGTTTTAAAACAACATTGCAGGACAGTCTCAAATAAATACAGAAAACATCCAAACTAATCTTTACTATATTCCTATCTATATCTAACAGATACTATGCCCTAAATAACTTTCTTAGAGAGCAAGACACAGGCAAAAGTGTTGAATGGATGTGTCTAGGTCCAAGACAAGATACAAAATGCCCATTCTCTCTATGACAGAGTTCTTAAGTTAATATTAGATATTGCTGCTGGGTTAGCCTGGCTGTCTTCACTCTGTCACCTGCCTTCAGTTCTCAGGCTAACAGAAAGTAACATGATTTTAACATCTCTGTGTGAGAAGTACATATCTCTCAGAAGTGCAGCTGGTAGGAAGTCACAGAGAATAAACCACTTTACATTTTTAACATAGTAAATACTTCTCTCCAAGACATTAGAAAAACACTTTTAGTTTTAGACATCCTGTCTTCATGCTGCAGTGAAACTAACTTTTATAGCACATCATAAAGCATTTAATTTCAACTTATTTTCTTGAAGTTTTGTTAAGTTAACCTTCTATGTTCCAGCAGGTTATGCTTTGGTTACATTCTTGAAGTTCAGTATATAACATACAGTTCTGTATAATTCATATCAATATTCACAAATGACAAAATTATTTACAAAATTCCAGATACCTGGGCTGGCAGTGTCACAGTTGTGTAACCCACAATGATAACCCTGTGTCATACCCGGATAGCAGACAATGTGCACACAGCACAGATAATCAGATAACCAATGGACCACCATTTATATCTGGCTTGATTCTGCTGAATTGCTAGACAGCATCTGACTCCCATTGACCACTATTTCTTCCGAATGCCTGCAGACTCGCTGTGGACTCTGAGTATCCCTATGCCTTTTTCCTTCTGGGAGGGAATACTTAGAAGATTGTGCCAAGAGTTAACTCTCTTTGTCTGCAAAATTTTGTTGATCCTCAGGGTATAATTATGGTTCCTTTGTTGGGCATGATGTACAAAATTATACTGTGTCATCATGACTTAATCAGTGAAGAGTGGTAATAAATTTAGATAAGGCTGATATTATATTAATGTGTGCCACTGTTTGGCTGTCTCAAGAATCTTATTTATTCCCAACAGTCCTTAATGAAGACAGCAAGATGGAACCTCAATATCAATGTAGATCCTTACGTGTTTTTCTGGGCAATTAATTAACAGTTAAGGACTAGGTATTGGCTGCTGTGAGAACTGCATTTTTTAACCCCTGCATCAGCTCCAAAAATACTGATGAGTTTTGAAACAGAAACTATGATCCACACACCATTGTTATAGTACCTAGGCTACTGTAATAGCTTCATAGAAGATTACTAGGCTATTGACCCGGCGGTCATTTTAAGCCTAGACGTTTCATCCCAATGTAATACCATAGAAATGCTAGTCAATACCAAAGATTGGATTTAGTGATCACTGCCCATGTCCAGAAGGGTTTTGGGCTCTATCCCCTGTAAGAATTTACAGTGCCCCATCCAGGTTCCTCTTGAACAGTGTCATAGAGGTGTTCTGTTTCATTTGAATTGATCACCTGTTCCAAAGATGTGGCATTCACTGGGAGATAAATCTGTTCTTCCAGCATGTCCTATTTAAGTCACAGGCCATATGTAGGTCCCTGGAATGGGTAGCATTAGTCTCGTTTGATTTTACATATATTTAGCAAGTTCATTAGGTTTGGGTCTTGGATTGCTCTATAGGCCAGGCATAAGTCTCCCCTAAGAAGTCTATACGATACAGAGTAGTGAGAGAGACTTTAGTTGGTCTGTGCAAGGCACATGCTGGAGCCCCTTGATCTTCCTTGTTAGAAACCTCTGAGGTCTCTCTAATTGCTGCAGGTGCTTAGTACGATAGATGGTGAACAGGGAATTATACTCAATTATGGGCCGGATAAGTGCCAAGTATAGGGGGTTATAACTTCTTTTGCTCTCAAGGCAATGCCTTTATTAATCAAGTGAGCTATGTAAAAAGCTTTCCTTACTTCAGTAGACATATGGTGGTCAAAGTTAAGGTTCAGTAACTCGTGATCCCAGGTCCCTTATCACCTCATGGGTACTTAGGGTATTGTTGTTTTGATTTGATAGTGTGAGGGGACATTGTTTGTGCCTAAGAGAATTATGATGCATTTCTTTGCATTCAGTTTGTGACTGTGACTAATACACCAGTAGCTGGTCTGTGTGACACCCTCCTGGAGTATATGGACATAATTTGGGGATTCAATGATCGCATCTAGTTTGCAGTCATCTGCAAACTTGGTCAGCCAAAACTCCTTAGTTTTGACCTTAACTTCTGAGAAGTATATACCAAACAGTAGGGTTGCCCAGCAATGACCCCTGTCGCAGCCCACCGGTAACAGATCTGCTGGTTGATGTGGAGTCACCCACTTTTATAGTGTGTGTCTGGTTTGTGAGACAGTTGGCAACCCATCTTACAATGAAATGGGTTTACATTCAGTTTGCTAAGCTTTGCCAGTAGTGCCTGAATGTGAGATTGTGTCGAAAGCCTTTGCCAGGTAGAGGTATGCTGTGTGCACAGATTTGCCCTAGTCAATGGGTTTGGTCACATTTTCAAAGAAATCCACCAGATTTAACAGGCAGGATCTGCCCTTCATGAAGCTGAATTGGGTAAGATAAAGGGTTTAGATGTCACTTATGTCTTCCCATAATGATATGTTCCATGGGCTTACAGATGAGGCTGGTCAAGCTTATGGGTCTGTAATTGTCTGGGTCTGTTACTAGGCCACCTTTGTGGAGTGGAATAACTGTTTCTGTTCTCCATTCCACAGGAACAAAGCCTGTGGGTAGGCTATGATTGAAAAGGGTACTTAGTGGTGATGCTAATTCATGTTTTAGCCTGTTTAGAACACAGCCTGGGATGTCATCTGGTCTCACAGAGACTGTGTTTTTTGCCTTGGAAAAGGCTTTGTGGACCTGCTCTTCAGATATGTAGGGTTGGGGGGGGGGTGTTGAGGGAAGGTTTGTTGTAAGTTAGGAGGGGATACAAGAGTGACATTTTCACCATACCTATCCACTAGCAGGTTTGCTATCCTTGTGGGTGTGTGTGTGTGTGATAATATTGTCCACTAGATCTGTATATGCTTGGGTCCTACCCTTTATGTTATATACATAGGTGTAAAAGGCCTTATGGTTACCCCTCGCTGTACAGCAACTTTTGCATTTAGTATAAAGTTTGTTAATGCTGGATGCCCACCACGGCAGCTTGTTTTTACTTGGGCTCTGGGTTTTATTCCTTCTGGTACAGTTGAGTTTATACACTTATGCAAGTGATTTGTACATGGCTTTAGTGTAAGCTTTGGAGCAGTTACCACTTCTAGCTTGGGGTGAGGCTTGAAATGCATTTATATCCTCACCTAGGAGGGTATGGTTTGCCATGGTGAAGTTTTTTTAGTCTGTTTTCACCCTTTGTAATTTCTGCTGTTAGCACCAGTTTGAAGGTGATGGGTTTGTGGTCACAGTTTTAAATAATGTGGGTCCGACAGTTGTGGCAGTACATCTGTTTGACATGTTAGTGAGGACCTGATCCAGAATGTTTGCTCCTCTTGTTGAGGTATGGACAATTTGTTCCAGGGCATTTGAATTAACAAAGTCAAGGAACTTTCCTGCTAGAGAATTAGGGATAGGCTGGCACTGTGAAGAGACATGAGAGGTGTTGAATAAATTGGGAGGCCTTGGCCACCAGAGAAATATCACTATTATTATTTTTTTACTTACCCAGTGAGGTGGGGGATGAGCCCCACCAGGGCTCTCGCTTCTGGCTCCAAGCACTCAAGCATCTGGGTGCAACCCACTCTGGGAACAGTGTCAGGTGAGGAGTTTGACTGGGGTGGTACACCTGTCAGAGAGAACGCGGGTGTCCTAAGGCAATCTCAAGGAAGACAGAAACTTCCCATGGAGGAGACGGGCAAAAGCTCGCTTGATCTCGATTCTCAGTATGAATACAGACCGTGAAGGTGGGGCTTCATGAGCCTTCTGGCTTTTTGGGTTTTAAGCAGAAGGTGTCAGAAAAGTTAACACAGGGGTAATTGGCTTGAGGCAGCCAAGCATTCATAGCGACGTCGCTTTCTGATCCTTCGATGTTAGCTCTTCCTATCATTGTGAAGCAGAATTCTCAGTTTGTTGGCTTGATCATCCACAAATAGGGAACGTGAGCTGGGATTAGACCATCATGAAACAGGTTAGTTGCAATAGTAGTCCTGCTCAGTACAAGAGGAACCACAGGTTCAGACATTTGGTGTATGTGCTTGGCTGAGGAGCCAATGGTGGAAAGCTACCATATGTGGGATTATGACTGAATGCCTCTAAGTCAGACTCTCACCTAAACATGATGATACCACAACACTGTGGATCTCTGGTTGGCCAGGGATAGCTGGCCACAAGGCTGGTGAGGAGCACTGCTCATCACTGGGTTGGAGCGTGGCAGAAGGGGATCTCCTCTCTCCAGCAGTGCACTGCATGTTCGTGGGGAACCAGGTACTAAACATACCTCTCAGCTGTACAGATTTTCACAGAATGTTCAGATGTTTGCCTCATATGTTTGGTCTGTTTTTCACATAATTGTGGCTTTCTAGGAAATCACTGATAAATCATTGTAGATAGAGGACAGAAAATAATGACAGACATTGGACTGTCTGATTTCGTGCCCTTCTGAAAATTCATGCCAATGCAAAAACCTGTTATTCTATTAACTGTCTAAGTTTGTACAAGCAATATTTAAAAATTGTCCCTATTTTTGGGTCTTTGTATGCCTATTATTTATGGCTTTCTCCAGATTTTTTGCGAGGTAGGGTGTTAAATCATTCATAGATGACAGTCTAATCCCAGCTCATGCTCCCTATTAGTGGATGGGGATCTATAACTGGCTATAACTTAAATAGGGTTCTTACCCATGATAAGCCAGACTTCAAGTAACTCCATGGAGCTGTCCAGTCTAACTAAATGGGAGGCGAATTTATCTCCAATACAGATTGAAACACCACCTCCTTTGGTTTTCGTACAGTCATTTTGCAGTCTAAAGGTGTGGAAGGCATTGTAGCCTTGCAAGGCCAGAGTACTCTCTGAGGCCTTTAACCAGTTTTCTGTGACTGCACAGACATTTAAATCTTCTAGTGATAGAAGTGCTTCCATGGAGTGCAATTTTTGATTTAAGTGCCTAGCATTTAGCAGCACGACACTTATTTTGTTCTGTTTAATTTCACATCTGTAATGTTGTTTTTGACAGCTTGCCTAAAAAATGCACTGTGGGGGAGGCAAGAGCCTTTGCCAGCAGCCAAAAGCCTAGAGATACCAGGTGCAAACCATCTCCAGCAAAGCAGCAAGGTTCAACAACCATGGCTTCCCAGGCTGACAGGAACTGGATCCCATTGAATAACACCAAAACCTAATCCAATTATTGAAATCAATCATTTTTGTTTATACTGTGATACCATTCTAGGTGAGGGTAATATGCTGCTCAAGGCTAGGGACATACCTGCCTGGGACAAATACTCAGAGCTCAACTATGTCCCTCTTCATACAGTCCAGTGAAGTATGTTTCAGGTCATTCACACCAACATGAACTAAGACAGAGTCATAATGGTAATTGTTGCTGAGAGACCTGAGTGCACGCATGATCTGACAAATCCTGGAACCAGACAGGCAGCTGACAGTGAGTTTCTCCTTGCCCAGCCTGGTGAGTGGGACATCCATGTGTCTCACTACTGAGTCTCCAATGACAAGAACATTTGTTTTTTGAGTGCTATTTCTTACTGGCTTGGTGGGTGAAACACTGGTGTTACTGTTTGCCATGGGTGCTGTGGGGACTGTGTTAGTTGTAGAAGCCTTGTGTTTTGGAGGTCTCTGATGTTTAAGTTTCATGAGAAAACCACTGCATATGTGTAGTTACATGTTTGATGCATACTTTGTACATGAGTAGTGGTACATGTATGAGTAGCGGTATGATGAGCATATGTAGTGGTGGGTGAGTCGACAACCTTCTACATGTTACTGTTTTGAGTGAGAGCAAGCACAGAGTCTAGACTCTTGGTGTAAATACATCTCTCGCACTCTGTAGTAGACTGTGTTATTAGTAGAGGTTTGTCTGTGTACATGAGGCAAGTGCTACACTGCCTCAATAGACCCAAGTCAAGAAGGTTGGCAGGAGAACCAAGAGTAGCCCAACTGTCCAGAATGCTAGGCTGAAGACTGTTGTCACTAGGGATGGCTATTAAGAATCAATCACAGAGGAGCTCAGTGGATGGATATTTCTGCCTGGGTTTTAGGGAAAATATGTTGAATTTTACTGTCCGACTTTGGCAGACAACTGTGCAGCAGTGCACGGTGCTGTGCAACTCACAAATAAGCAGAAACCTGATGAAATGCAGGGCCTAATTAACAGAAGCTAAAAACATGAAAAAACTTTAAAGAGATTCAAAGGGACCAGTGGGGATGCTTATTCCAAGCTCTAGACCTGCCTTCCTTTACCAAACAGGTCCCAGTCAGCACATATCTCTCAGAAAACTGCAGATAGGCCCCTTCCAATCCACGATGGGATGGAAAACATGCTAAGAATAAACAAACCACTGCAAAGAGTTCCAGAAGCAGCAAGCCTGTATCTGAACTCTGCTACAGCTACTAGTTACCCTAGTTTCAGTGGGAAACACTACAGAATGTTTAAAACATCTCTTCCTTGGAGTCTTGTATACTGTTTCTGACCTTGGTACAAAATGTTATGGATGATGAGTAATTTCTAATTAAGTTACCTCCTTCCAGAGAGAACCACGCTAACTGCTGGTCATGGATCAGTTCATTTTTTATTTTTTTAATTCTGGTTCTTACTTAGAAAGCCTTGTGTATTCAGACTTCCCTCTGTCTTAAGGAGCTATTGCTTCCTTGTGCCCTGATTCATCATCTTTGATCTGCAAGTGAGAATCGGTTAGTTGTGTTATCATTAATTTGTATATTAGACTCCATCTATGTAGAATCCATTACTTTTCCTGGCTTTGTGCTTGTCAACCTAAATCTTCTCGTAGAAGATCCCTATGCTGCATCCATAGGGTAAAGGGTGAAAACCCTGGCAAAGACCCATCTAACTCCAACTTGGGTATCAGCCCAGGCACTGGACGACCCAGCAGGGGAAGGACTGAAGTGAACATGTATAGAGAGTAAACCTTCAGCCAATCACATAAATCACATTCTAGCTATCCCTCTGACTCTAGGCTGCTATCTTACATTAATGACTCTATAATGGAAACATATCACTCATGGAAGTGTGTAATGTGTCCAAACTGCACCCATTGCAGACCAACCCCCCACCCCCACCCCCCAAGTGCTTAAACGAATGCCGAGGATAAATCCCTTGATACCTGCCTGACTAATGGTTGCACTACAGTCAGTTTTCTCCTGCTATAGGACAAACGGGCAGAGTTGCAACAGTGGACAAATAGCCAACAGGTGCAAACCCCTCCCCTAAAAAAAACGTCCTTTTTGAGAGGGCTTATATAAATCTGATTTAGATTCAAATTACCTCTATTATACATTGCATACTTAAGTATAGATAGGTTTTATCATTCAAGAATTTTTGTAGTATTTTTTATTGTTTATTATAAGCTTGCAATATCAGTAATTAATAAACTTTGAAATGATTTCAAGCATTTGTTTTATTTATCACTGGCAGAATGCCCCCCCCCCCCATTTGCTAATATAGTTTTGGCCCAGTGGGAACTCACTCAGGTATTCACTTCAGAGCTATTCAAGCTGTATAAATTCTATGGGAGATTTTTGGACGATGTTCTGGGAAGGCAGTGAAAATGAATTACAGATATTTCTTGATTTCACTATGGAACAAACTAGTGACAAGATCAATGTTTTGGATATACTCATTATTAAAGCTAAAGTAGATTAGAACTTTAAAACCACGATATACAGAAAACCCACATATTCTAACACCCTCTTACACTATGAAGATAAGGTGGTTCACACAGCCTATCTTGACCTCGCTAAGGCTTTCGACACCATTCCCCATTCTGGAATTATAGCTAAACTCACTAAACTAGGTATAAATCCCTACGTCACAAGATGGGTTGCCAACTGGCTCACTGACAGAACCCACACTGTAAAAGTTGCAGACTCCAAATCTGACCTCAAGGCAGTGACAAGTGGAGTGCCACAGGATTCCGTCCTGGGACATCTCCTGTTTGGTATCTACTTCTCTGAAGTACAGACTAACACAGAAGGCCTCTGGCTGATGAAGTTCACAGATGACTGCAAACTAGGAGCCATAGTCAAGTCCCCAAATGATGTAGACATCCTACAGTAGGGCCTCACTGAGACAGATGCCTGGTTTTAGAGCCATGGCAATATAAAACACCAATGGCCTCAAGCTCAATGCCAAAAAGTGCAGTGTCATCCCCTTTGGTAAAATCTCTGTACCCATGAACTACCACATAGGCAGCAATCTACTTAACACCAAATACGTGATAAGAGACCTTGGGAACCAGGTAGACAGTAGTCTCTCCTTTGATAGTCACATCGCCACAGTAGTCAGAAGTCCTTCTATGTGGCACACCTCATCATAAAAGGTTTCTCATCCAGGAAAAAAGAGGTCATTGTTCCCCTCTACTCGTCACTCATTAGACCCATTATAAAGTACAATGCCCCTTTTGTAATGTACCTCACAAGACATCTGCAGCAGCTGGAAAGGCCACAGAAGTATCTCACAAAGAGGTTTACTGGCCTCAAGCAAATGCCCTACACTGACCGCCTCAAAAAACTCCAGCTTTACTCTGTAACATATCGCCTACTCCAAGGTGATCTCTGCCTAACATATAAAGCTATGTCAAACCCAGAACTGTTGGACATGCTACACCTAAAGAAATCCCAATCTCTCCAAGCTACACACTCTAGGGACCTAAACCTTGTCACCACAATAAACAGGACATGCTGGAGGGATAGATTCCTGTTCCACAGACTTCCTATACTCTGGAACAAGCTACCCATCTATGTCAAGCAAAGTTCTTCATTAGCACTCTTCAAGAAAAATCTTGATGAGTGGATGGGAAATAGGAAATACACCCCGGGGATCACTTCTGTCTCTCTGCTGGACAGTGGCACAGGAAAATAACTTTCTTGGGTGGCGTAAGCTATGGTACTTTGCTGGCTAGGCTTACGTAGGCCCTTGGGTTGATAGCCTAGTACCTATCTATGAACCTATGAAAGTGGACACCCTGACTTTAAAAAAAAAGTCACTTGTTAAAGGCCAATGTGTTAGATTGGCACATATGATCAGTGACATAGCAATGTTCTATGAAGAGAGAGACAAGCTGAGGGGTATGTTACAACAAGGAGGGTACCCTAATAATTTTAATGAACCAATTCTTAATGAGGTTATGGAAAAAAAGGGTATGTGGACACTTTTTTCCATTATTAGGGACTGATACATTTGGTACTGTTACCCCTAATATTAATATTTTGAGTGAAGATACAAATATGACCCAAGATTTCAGCAAGGCCCTTATTTTAACTTACAACCCATTATTTTATGACATCAAGGATATATTAAGTAAGAATTGGTTTATTTTTGAGAGATCATCAGGAATTGTTAAAAAAAATGTGGGGGAAAAGCCATGTGTTGTGTACAAAAAAGATGCTCGTTTTATAAATTTATTTGAACAAAATACAGAGGGTTATAAAACCTATGGAAAAGGATGGATTACCAAATGTGGTCACTGTACATGGTGTTCCAGCATTTTTAAAATGGACACCTTACATATTCCACATTGTAGTCTAATACATTTAAACCATAGGTTGAATTGTAATAGCACTTTTGTAGTTTATGCAGCCTTATGCCAATCCTGTGAAGGATTTTATATAGGCAAGACTAAAAAGGCTTTCAAAGTGCGGGTACACCAACAAAATTATATTAAAAAAGCCAATGAAAAAAATGCATTGGCATTGCACATTAAGGAAAATCCTGACCATAGGTTTAAATTTATTACTTTTGACCAAGTTGTTCTTAACAGGGGGGTCCACGGGAATTGTTTCTTGAATTTAGAGAATGTATGTGGCAGTTAAGATTCAATGCCAATAACGTCCCCTGGGTTGAATTATATTATCTCCTTCTCTAGTTATTTAAAACTGAAAGCTAAATTTTACCTTTGATAGTTCTATAATGTATTAATTTGCACAGCAAACAAAGAAAGCAGGGGAAAATATGTTTAATGTGTTTATATAACACACATTTTTTCATATGGTCTTAGTGTATCAACAGTATGCTAGAGTGATGTTTATTTACTTGATTATGTATATGGGTTAGTGTGACGAACAAACATAATATCCTAGTTTGTTTTGTCTTATAATTTTTTTGTCACATTTTATATACATTTCAAGGTTTATTTAAAAACAGTGCTGCAATCGAACTTGAATCCTGCAAAGGAAATGAATTGTGGTCATGTGGTGGTGCCTGGCTTTTAAAAGGAAGTGATGTCAATGTTTTATGCGCTCTGATGAAATCAAGTGTATCTACTGATGAAAGCACTCATTAAGAGAGTATTTTCTTCATATTTGTGGCGGTTTTCTTATTTTTATCTTCCATATATTTTTTATAAATATTTTCTAGATGTTTGCACTTTCAGATGTTAAAACTATATATCATGCATCCACTATGGACAAATATAAACAAAATTATAAACACTAAACAGAAGCAAAGCTAAATAAACTAAGAAAACTTCTAAGACCCTTTGAGAAATGACACTGGGCCTGCAATATTTAAGCACTTTCATTATTTATTTAATAGAACTTTATTTGAACATGATAAGAGAGAGAGAGGTAATAAACATTTAGAGATTCTAGAACAACCAAAAACATTTTAAAATGATTTGTTGGCATTAACCAATGCAAATTAACCAGGAAGACTGATGTGAATAACAGGGCATTGGATGTAAGGGTACATATTCAAATAGTGATGGTGGTACAGTAACCAATCAAGATTAATGCTCAAGAGCTAATACACTGACCAATGGAAACTGATGCTAGAGATCTTTAAATAAAACAGAAACTTAGCAAAAGCTGACTGCTGAAACTTTAACAAATTGTTAGACCGTTCATACTGCTAAAACTTGTAGCATAAACAATAAGTTAGGTGATGGTTTCTGTTTGTGCCATCTAAGCCCGCATTTTAATTTGAAGTTTTCATAGAGTCCTGGCATTGGTTCTACATTGAGCAGAAGTTGCCATTTGAGTTCCTTAACTTCTAATAAGGTATCAAAGTCCCCAACAAAAGGTACAATCTGTTCAAGTATAAAGAATTTGAATGAACCATTGTTGCACACTACACTGTTTGGCAAGAGCGTTCTTGTAATCCATGTGATTTATTGCTCTTGTGTGTTCCTTGATCTGGTCTGATAAGTTTCTACGCTTCTTGCCAATGTATAAATTATGGCAATGTTTGCAGAAACACACATAAACAATGGTGGTGCTATGACAATTGGAGCTACCTGGAACTTTAATGGCAATGTTACAATGAGTAAACGTATAAAAACGAAAGAACCACAGTTACAAGGAAAACAAACCGGAGAAGGATCCAAGTGGTCCGGTGCCAAACACACTGGTTGACTGCCACACAGTACTGTTGATTAAAATACGGTTTTAGTTGAAACAAATGCTTCAAATGAAAATGCAAACTTTCCACAGAGTTCAGTAAAGCAGTTTTTATTCCAACGACCAAAGAAGGACAAGAATTACCACGAGCGCTTTCGCCTGGTCATACCAGGCTTTCTCAAGTGTAACTCCATTACAAAATGACAAGACTTTATATTAAAAGCACATTTCCTTAATTAAACTAATTAATGCATCACAGCTAATTGTCGTGTTAAATTCATTACTGAATAAACTTTTTAACCCTGTAAACCCTGTTGTATAAAAAGTACATACTTTAAAAACACTTTTAACTGTTGTTAACATTTGTATGAATGAACCATTCTAAAAATAACTGTGTTACTTAAAACTTTTGTTGAAAAAAACTTGCTGTTTATGTTTGTTGATCTTTTGCTAGTGGCTAAAAAAGCTTAATGGTTGATCAACACTTATGAAATAACATAGTTGTCCATAGATTTAACTTATGGTTGTTTTTACTATAATTAAAATTAAAAAATATGCTGAATGGATCTGGACATATTAATGATTTACCCTCTACCCCTAACTCTTTATAGAACGACCCTATTCATTTTTTAAAAATTCATTATGCATGTTCATGAACATCAAATACTGTTTAAAAACCTTTTTGAACGATAAAATACATAACAAAAAATGATTAAATGTAAAAATAGAAAATTAAAAGAAATGAATTGAATGTAAGTCTAAAATCACTTGTATGGCTTTATAATGTGTTCCTTTTCTTTTTTAACACTGGAGCCAAACTAGTAGCCTCATTTAAACCAGGATGCTTTGTTGCATTTAATTGCAACTGCCAGATAAGTTCCCTGATAGCTAAAAGGGTTTCCCGGTCCCCCCCCCCTTTGATCTTGTTGTATTTTGTCAATAACAAAGAACCTTATGGCCATTTGTGGGCAAGTTAGTGAGTGCCTGTAAAAGGCATTTGTTTCTTTTCCTTTGGCAATGTCATATTGATGTTCATATATTCTGCGTTTAAAAGCTCTGTCAGTTTTACCGACATAAAATGCCTGACAAGCCTGGCATAAACCAATATAGACCACACCTGTGGTGTTGCATGTAAAGTACCCCTTGGCATGTAGAGTTGTATTTCTTGCCTTAATGCGCACTTGCGCCCCTTGCAAAATATATTGACATTGCTTACATTTTCCACATGGAAATGTTCCTAACTGCATAATTGCCCTGTTACTCTTGGAGTTTAACTCAGTTGTTAAATTCCTTTCAAATAACCCTTTAAGGTTAATATTGGCTTTTTTAACAAATCCTATTTTTGTAGGCACAAGTCCTGAAATTTCCTCCTGCATAGTCACCATAGGCCAAAGGTTCCTTATAGTAGCTTCTATTATTGATGCATCTTCGGTGAAAGTATATACAAAACTTTTTGTAAAATTAGTAAGTCCAACTGTTTCCTTTTTGCAAATTTCAACCCTTGTACATAATAATGGGGGATATTCACGATCTCTTTTTTGTATTATTTCCTCTTTAATAGATTGGAATAGCTGTTCGGGGTACCCTCTATCTAAGAATAGTTTTTTTAAAAAATCAATTTCCTGTGAAAACGCCAAATTGGTGCTGCACATTCTTGATGCCCTTATGAGTTGCCCCTTGATAATGCCCATTTTTTGTTTTAAAGGGTGCCCACTCTCAAAATGCAAGAAACTGTTAGAATACGTGGGCTTACGGAAAATACTGGATATTAATCCAGTTCCTTCCAGGTTCTTGCTTAATTTGATGTCCAAATAATGCAATTCTGTATTACTAATATCAAATGTGAATGAGAGGAAATCAGTAGAGCTGTTTAAATACTGTATGAATTCCTTGAACTGGTTTTCAGAACCTTCCCAGAAAATACAAATATCATCCAGAAACCTCTTGTAATGCTTGATGTATTTCTTCCAACTTGTTGAATGTATATATTCAACCTCCCATTTGTGTAATACTATATTGGCATAAGCAGTAGCACAAGGTGCCCCCATTGCCACCCCACTCTTTTGTTTAAAAAATTTACCGTTGCAGAGCAAAAAATTGTTATTTAGCACAATGTCCATAAATTCAATGATCAAGCTGATGATACTGCTACTTAAGTTAGTTTCAGTAGCTATCATCTGTGAAAACCATTCCATGCCCTGCTGGTGGGGGATACTCGGGAAAAGTTCAACAATATCCACTGTTACCATCAAGTAATTAGAATTGTCCAAGTCGGAGGGTATGTTGCTTAAAAATTCCCATGAGTCCCTACAGACATATGGTAAAGAAGATGTGTATTCCTTCAGATGCTGATCAATGAATGTACTTAATGGTTCCGTTGTGCTACCTGCTCCAGCAACTATAGGCCTAAATTTGAGTGGGTCCAGGCCTTTGTGCACCTTGGGTATTCCAAACAAGGAGGGGGTTCTAGGTTTAGGTACTAATAAGTAGTTGTATAATTTTTCATCTATACAACCCTGCATCAAGTGGTCATATAGACCATACTTTATGTTGTCAATTGAAGTATTCAACTCATTTTGAGATACTAGCTCATAAATTTTAGTATTTTGTACCAAACTTTGTAAGTAATTCTCATAATCATGCTGGAACATGAGTACAATACCCCCTCCCTTGTCTGGTTTCATTACTTTTATGCACCTTATCCTGATGTCCTTCATGATTTCCTCAAATACGTGTGGGAAGTTGGTGGAAGACAATCGTTTGGGGTCCCTGAAGCTTTCCCTCCAAATCCTTTCTACCATTTCTTCAAATATTTTTAACGAAGGATGTGTAGGTGGATTGAAGGTACTACTTCTCATCAAGAGAGTTTTTGTGTGTGGTTGATTTTTAAAAAATAAATTTAAATTGAGGTTTCTGATAAAAGTTTTGAGCTCTATCAAAAGATTGGGGAGGTAACTCTGCTTGCTGGGAACAAATTGCAAACCCTTGGTAAATAAGTCAAAGTGCTTAACAGAGATGGGTAAGTCAGTGTAGTTGTAGATGTAAAAGTTGTCTTTGCTGAAAATTCTACAACCATGCTTTTCTTCCTCTACTATATGACAGGGGGTGTTTGAATTAATGTTAGAAACATTACTCATTTGCGCCCCCTCCCCCAAGTCCGTTGTTGATGATAACCCGTAGTTCCCCCTGGTTTCCCCTGGGGCAATTGAAAACCCTGCTGCTGATTGTGTCCCTCCCTTCTTGCCAAACGCTCACTTCTTCTCGGGGGGTCATACATGTTCATTTCTTCATCCTGGTTATAATTGTTAAGTACATTAAAATTGTTATTGAAATTACTCCTAAAATTACTGTTACAATTGTTCGGGTCACTTCTTTCATGATGTTCTGCCTCCACACCTCTCCCTTTGAAAGGCGTGGGGTATGCCATACATTGCTTGTATTCATTAAGGTCCCTGTCCAGTTTTTTAGCCTTTCTTTCCAATACTTTAAAACAATGCATGTCAACCTCAGTGAAAGTGTCATCATACTTTTTCTTACATCCTATAAATTTTTCATTATCAGTAATTGATTCATCCAACTTAGTAAGTTCATTCAAAATACAATTGGATTTACATTTGTAATCATCAATCATCATTTGTAACATTTCCAAACCCGTTTTGTTAAACAATTCTACCAGTCTTTGATAAAGTTCAGAGCCCCTATGTGCGTTGTTTGGAAAACGGTAGCAACGCAAGCCTTTAGGGATTCTCTCCACTCTGATGCATTCTTTTAAATAATTAATTTCCATTTGAGTGTTTCTGTATGCATACAGTTTAGTTCTAAACACCTCAAGTTTACTGTCCAACTGTTCAAAATTAGTATCAGCAGTACCTGTTTTTAATTGCGGCTCCTGTTCAGCCCATGCTCTGAAATTGAATCCATCATTGTTTTTGTTCCGGTCATATTCATTCGAATCAGTGCAACTGCCAGTCCGTGACGAACCCACCAAGTTACTTGTAGTTCCTTTTTCTTTAACTGCAGATATGCCCTTCGGCTCTTTCTGCCTTTCCCGTCGATGAGGAACCTCCATTGCTTGTTGCTGGTTACATGGAATGGAGTCTTTGTCTCCGTTTATGGTTAATAGCGACTGGTTTAGTTGTGTCAAAAGTGTGAGTACCTGATTGAATTCGCGCCTAGTGACTGGCGCATCATCCGGCTCCTGCTGCAGTAGAAAAGGTGTGCTCTCAAACCCCGGATCCGGTTGGCCCTCCGCCATTCTTTAGCACCAATAAAAACGAAAGAACCACAGTTACAAGTAAAACAAACCGGAGAAGGATCCAAGTGGTCCGGTGCCAAACACACTGGTTGACTGCCACACAGTACTGTTGATTAAAATACGGTTTTAGTTGAAACAAATGCTTCAAATGAAAATGCAAACTTTCCATAGAGTTCAGTAAAGCAGTTTTTATTCCAACGACCAAAGAAGGACAAGAATTACCACGAGCGCTTTCGCCTGGTCATACCAGGCTTTCTCAAGTGTAACTCCATTACAAAATGACAAGACTTTATATTAAAAGCACATTTCCTTAATTAAACTAATTAATGCATCACAGCTAATTGTCAAGTGTTAAATTCATTACTGAATAAACTTTTTAACCCTGTAAACCCTGTTGTATAAAAAGTACATACTTTAAAAACACTTTTAACTGTTGTTAACATTTGTATGAATGAACCATTCTAAAAATAACTGTGTTACTTAAAACTTTTGTTGAAAAAAACTTGCTGTTTATGTTTGTTGATCTTTTGCTAGTGGCTAAAAAAGCTTAATGGTTGATCAACACTTATGAAATAACATAGTTGTCCATAGATTTAACTTATGGTTGTTTTTACTATAATTAAAATTAAAAAATATGCTGAATGGATCTGGACATATTAATGATTTACCCTCTATCCCTAACTCTTTATAGAACGACCCTATTCATTTTTTAAAAATTCATTATGCATGTTCATGAACATCAAATACTGTTTAAAACCTTTTGAGCGATAAAATACATAACAAAAAATGATTAAATGTAAAAATAGAAAATGAAAAGAAATGAATTGAATGTAAGTCTAAAATCACTTGTATGGCTTTATAATGTGTTCCTTTTCTTTTTTAACACTGGAGCCAAACTAGTAGCCTCATTTAAACCAGGATGCTTTGTTGCATTTAATTGCAACTGCCAGATAAGTTCCCTGATAGCTAAAAGGGTTTCCCAGTCCCCCCCCCTCTGATCTTGTTGTATTTTGTCAATAACAAAGAACCTTATGGCCATTTGTGGGCAAGTTAGTGAGTGCCTGTAAAAGGCATTTGTTTCTTTTCCTTTGGCAATATCATATTGATGTTCATATATTCTGCGTTTAAAAGCTCTGTCAGTTTTACCGACATAAAATGCCTGACAAGCCCGCATTTTAATTTGAAGTTTTCATTGAGTCCTGGCATTGGTTCTACATTGAGCAGAAGTTGCCATTTGAGTTCCTTAACTTCTAATACGGTATCAAAGTCCCCAACAAAAGGTACAATCTGTTCGAGTATAAAGAATTTGAATGAACCATTGTTGCACACTGCACTGTGTTTGGCAAGAGCGTTCTTGTAATCCATGTGATTTATTGCTCTTGTGTGTTCCTTGATCTGGTCTGATAAGTTTCTACGCTTCTTGCCAATGTATAAATTATGGCAATGTTTGCAGAAACACATAAACAATGGTGGTGCTATGACAATTGGAGCTACCTGGAACTTTAATGGCAATGTTACAATGAGTAAACATATAACAATCAGCTTGGTAAATATATTTGCATGCTATGTATGAGCTGCAGGGTGACATACCTTTGTTACCTGGACTGACTGGAAAAGCCAGCTGTAATACATCACGGTGGCATTTTTCAAATGAAAACCTAAGGGTTTTGGTCCTTTTGTAGGTAAATAAGGGATGGTTCTTTATTGCTAAGAATAACATGAACTGTTTTTATCCATTAGAAAAAAGTATATATGTATACATAAATATATCTATATATACATATATTTTTTCCAGAAAGCATTGTATATATTTGTAAATGCATTTTTTTCTGTCTTGTGAACTTTGCCCTCAGTATTCAAACCACTGTACGCATGGTATTCTTGTACTTAAGTACTGTCTTCAGTTGGCCTTGGTAATTAGATTAGAACCCATCAGTATATATCTCAATCTGCAAACAGTGACCATAGATTCCAAGGGTCTTGAAAAGTAGGTACATCAGGAGAAAAATCTGGACACCAAATTAGCATAAAACCTGAATACCAAATAGAATGCAATGCTTCCTAATTCTAGTTGGATTATGGGATACTGCTCAGAAACACCAGTTTAAAAAATGAAAGTAAAAATATATCCATATTACAAACTACAGAGTAAAATCTGAAGTATTTATTTTTACTTCTGAAAAAGGGAGATGTCAAATGTTTGCCCATTTTTTTTTAAATTATTGGTGTCACCAGTATATTGGTCATGTTGTCCGGTGTATCGCATACTAAATAGCTTCAGAAAATAATATGGGATGTGTAGCAAGACTGAGAAAATAACAAAAAGGGGAAAAAATCAAGCCAAAAATATTAAAAAAACTTACAACTGTTAATTTAACAAGATGGTGATTAAATAATTGCTGCATAAATATTTACTCAGGCAAATGCGATGCAATTAGAACAGGACCCCAGAGTGAAGTAAACACCTCCTGCTGGCATGTTAATATTAATGCTGTAAATACGTCAGGAGTAATTTAGCCTTCCATGTTTGGAAGCTTTTTTCCAACTTAAAGTTCTGAATTAATGCAATAAAGGCAACATTTATTTATGCACACAATGTGCACGCTTGTATAAGAACGCATGTAAACAATTTTTTCCTGCAACAATAAAACTTGTTTTTGCCTTATTAAACATGATCTTGAAGTGCAAGGCTCCACTAATTATATAATAGATTAAACAAATATATTTTTGGAGAGCGTATAAAACCACCCACTGAGACACAATCTTTTAACCAATTAGGAAGCACTTTCCAAACTTCCGGCTCTTGATAATAAAAAGGAAAAAATGTGGCAAGATTGGAACTGCACATCTGGCAGGGTCAACATTCCCTGGGTGTTGGAGCCCAGGAAACAAGATGGATTCTAGCTTTTGTTTCAGACATAGTCGTGTCACATTTTTATGTTATTGACACATGGAGGGAATGTGCATCGATTCTCATTCAATCATGTTTTAGTATCTTACAAAATGAGATGCAGGTGCGTAGAGTCTTTTGCTGCAGACTTATATAGCAATACTTGTTAACTGGCAATGTGCAGGTGCGATATCTATTGTAGTGTGATCCCAGGGATTAAAAACATCTCTGGCAGAATAATTGCAAAAATCATACAAAACAATAGCAAACAAAGGAAATATTAAGATGAGAGAGAAATATGTGCTAAGAAAAAGAGTTATCCACTTCAGACATCAGTTATCAGGAATAAGACAATTTAACTATTGAGATAGCAGACCGTAGTCTGGTGGATGTGGTTCCATTTAATACATTTTACAGTGGAAGTGATAATCAAATCGAATGGTACATAATGTCAAGTTGCACATTTATCAGCATAACGTAGGGTGTGAGCGATTCAGAGACAGAGGGTGTAACAGTAAGACGGCAGCCTGTATCGCACATTATAAAGTGTAGACAGATAACTTCATAAAGATGGGTAATTAATTTGTGCAGTTAAATGAAGTATTAATAACCTGCAAACACAAGCAAAAAAAGAAAGTCACAATTCATAGTGGTACAGCTAGCAGCCTGGGCACTCCACAAAGGTGGACATTCCTGAAATGCATATCAGCTAAATGCTAGGAGCTACAACAGTTTGTGCTCAGCAGACCTTACTTGTTCTTGCTATAGATGACCCTGGCCCAGTTGCATATTATGTCATTATGCAAGAGATAACATATCATAAAATGACTGAACATCAGATGACTGACCACTTCCTGGTACACATAAAATATGTGCTCAATGAATCTAGGAGAATGCATGGTTTCCCTCTTCTAATGGAGCCCAAAGTATATGTAGCAATTCATATCTTAGTTTCTGGGACTTTTCAGTGACCAAATGTTAAGCAAATCGCAGGCATTTGCTTCTCATACACTTAAGGTCACAACTTATGGTGGATTGCTCCATTTCAATCTATTGTGCTTTGTGCTTGACCCAGCCAATCATATATGTGAGCCTGGCATGACATTGGCCTTTTGTCCTATAATGCAACTTGCAGCACTGATATCCATATGCCACACCTATGTGCTAAACAGATCTAAGGCATCCTGCCTAAGAACTTGGTGCAGAGTTAGAGAAGTCTCACGCTATTGCGCAAGATTTTTTTTTTTCAGCTATAAACGATGAATACAAATACATTAACTCATTAACCCCGGGTACCGTGACAGAGCACATATAAGGTTACATCCGAGTGCTCCCTGAGATAGTAACAATCCTTATACATTACACCCAAGTGCCGTTTAGCAGCGTATGTTTCACAAACAGAATTTAACTCCACTGCTGAAAACTAAAATGAAAAGGTACCTCAACTTTGTTAGTTACCTTCTCAACTTTATTTTTGCAGTGGAGTTAAGTATAGTTTACATAGGATTTTTTAAAGAAAATCAGCTTTCTGTGGTTGTGATCTCTCACAGCTAACAGATTTTCTCTGCATTGCATTTATATTCACCAGAGATGTCCCAATGGTGAAGGAACACTTTCATAGGTTCATAGATTGGTACCAGGCTAACTGCCCATGCGGGCTATTATAAGCCTAGCCAATTACCACATGTCAGAATCAAACCTTGCACCTTGTGTCTATAAGGTAATCACTTTAACCATTATGCCAACCTCCCAACCATTCCTTCTTCCTTCACCCACATTAAATCAAAATATATGAAAAATAAAGTATAAAAATCTTCTAATGATATAATTTCCCTTACCGGTGTTAGGACTAAATCAAAAACTTTAGCCTGCATTCTTTCATTGGCCCAGAGGTGATGCAAGCAGTGGTAGCCAATCAGAGTCATGGCCACCTTTTGTGCAACATCTCCACCTCCACACCTCACATTTTTTGTTGGGGGTAAATAAATTACGGGTCCCATAGCGGCCATTTTCCCTTTCTCTTTAGAGAAGACATCTGAGACTGCTACAGGGTCCCTCGACAGCCAACCCATTCAGTGTTTGACTTCCTACCGAAGTGTCTTGCATCCAGTGGATTCAGCATTCAAGCTTTGTATAAAGCACAAGACAGCTGAAGGACAGACAGTAAGTAATGTCAGTAGATTCATTCAAGCTCATTTATTATTTATTTTTTTAGGGACTACTGAAGCAGTTGTTTTGTAAGCGGGTCCAACAGCAGAACATTTGGAAATAAATTGTACATCTCTGTTCTGTTGACTGTCAGGGAAACAGTTGTGATAACAGAAAGTTTACAGACTTGTTTGTGAAGTTCATGAATTAAGCACAATGCAAGAAAAGGTAATGTTACTTGAATTTGTTTAGTTGTCTTATTGGGAAAGAATATCTAGTTTCTTGATATCACCAATGACTACTTGTATATTGTGGTCTCTTTTTGCTCTCATGTGACTGCTTTTTACATACATTTGAGATGTAGTGATAACTAATAAAATATGCTTTCATGATGTTATGTCACATGCACTAGCAAGTGTGTGTGCATTTTTTTTTATCTTTTCTGCTGTATGCTTTAGTGTGTTTTCTGTCATTTGGGCTGCATTTCTAATGTTTCATGGCTTGGTGTGTGAACGTGTGGTATCTACATTCCCATTATTTTTGCTCGTGGTCTGATAGTCTGGGTTTCTGCTGACACTAAAATGCATTGCCGGCATAATGCCCATCAGTTTAACGTGCTGAGAACATGTTCAAAACTGAACAGGATGAAAAGACTTTCATTGTCATGCTGTGTGCTTATGTACACACACACACACACACCTCTTAAGTGTACCTCATGTCGAACGTTCCTCTTTGAAGCCTAACAGCTTTGTGTGTATGAATGAGTACGTATGTAGGCATATAAGTGTGTGTGAAGATATATGCACTTTGGGTTGCCATTAAAATTCTTTGGTCACCCATTACATGCTCACTGAAAGGAAGGAGTACATTGTAGAAGTTCAGGCTGTATCTGGAATATTGCTGTTTTTTTAGCCAGAGAGAAAGAAACGTTCGGTAGGTAAAAAGTACGCAAACTACAATTAGCGAAGAGCTGATTATCTGAATTATTAGAAGACACATTGAGTGCTGGAATTGTATGCAGCAGATAAGAGAGAGGAATAAGGGAATGTGATTTTGATATACCTCACTGACTGGCATCATGGATGGTAGTTGCAAGGAAGACAGAAATAACTACTTCACAGAGAAAATGGTAGGGCCCTGCAGGGTAGTGCCTAAAGGGAGGTGTAACTGTTGATTTACTTTGTCCAAATGTTTAGGATGTCTTGACAGGAACACAATTAAAGTTCATGAACTAATTATTGCATAAATCTTTGACATTAGCCAAAACTGCTCTTCTCAGCATCTGCAGTGTAGCCAGAATTGTCGCCTTCTGTAGTTCATATGGGAATGCATGTATTGGTAGCATAGTTAAGTAGTATCACTGGAACTGCCTGGGTATCTTTCTGCCACAGTGATCTGGGTTCTGTGTAGGAATCCTGATATTTTAAGACTTTATGTCTCATGGTATGTAAGACACTATAATTGCTGGTGTAACAGTTTCAGTGATAAACAATACTTTATTCGTTTTTACTGGGACTAAATAGTTTTTGAATTTGTTTTCTTTATTGCTGGTAATGGGTCGTCCCATGTGATATAAACTTCAGCTCATGACTGTAATGCTTTAGTGCTTATGTTTCCAGTGCGTCTCGGCTACTTCTACATTGTAATGTTTATACAATCTTTAATGCAAGTGTCTTGCCATATTATTGTGTCTTTTGCTGTACAGCTATCAGCTATCAGTGTAATACACCCAGCAGCGAGATGTGTAACTGTTACCAGTTGTGTTTTCTATTTATCTGTTTCTCTCCCTTTCTCAATGGACTTTGTAAACTAACGTATACTAAGCCTGCTAACATGGGCCACTATTATTAGACTTTTTATCTTTCGGTTTCAGTTCACCACTTAGCCATTCCTGTGTCAATTGTTATTCAGCATGAAGCTGTTCTAGAACTTCTAGAACTTTCCTTTACTCACCACTGTGTGTGGACCTTCCAATATTCTCTTTTCGTCTGGTACTTTTCTTTGAATTCTTTCATTCTGTGATTTTTTTCTGCACTTTTTGTTGCTGTCTGATTTTTATTTATTTATTTTATTTGTGTGTCTTCATTTACTGGGAAAGTCAGACTGGGTAATACCCATTTTCAGCGGAGGCCCAGGGAGAAAAGCTCAGTTTGTTTACACTGCATTAAAAGTGTGCATGTGTCTATGTCTATGTTTCTGTCTGTGTGTGTGAGTGATTGCATGTTGGACTTTACTCCCACACCGTAGATTGCTGGTTTCACAATTGCCTTTCAATAGCTGATTATTTGGGTGTCAGGGGTTCTGCACTCCTCAATGTGTCCTCCTTTTCTATGAGATGCCTTGTAACTATGAACTTGTCAGTTTGTCAGTTATTCCCTGTTGCAATATTACCGACTTAACTACTTTTTTTCTGTTAAATATGCAATTAATTCTGCAAGGGCAGCAGTCATTGAATTTGTACATGAAACACTAAAATGTAAAGTGTTTGCCAGTAGCAACCTCTTTATTAGGTACAGATGTCTTTAATGTGGAATTATTTGTATGACTTTTACTTCTGCATATATTGACTAATGTTGGTGGATTGTAATGGCAGGTGTCTGACATAATAGGGAATGAGTTCAAACAAACAGATGTGGATGCGCAGTCAGAAGTATCTGCTGAGCAGAAGGGTAAATGAAACATTTGTTGCACATGTTTAATTTGCTTTTGTTTGATCAACATTCATTGCACGTGTTGTTTAGTTTGCTTTTCTTCGATCAACATTCATTGCACATGTTTAGTTTGCTTTTGTTCGATCAACATTCATTGCACGTGTTGTTTAGTTTGCTTTTGTTTGATCAACATTCATTGCACGTGTTGTTTAGTTTGCTTTTGTTCGATCAACGTTCATTGCACATGTTTAGTTTGCTTTTGTTCGATCAACGTTCATTGCACATGTTTAGTTTGCTTTTGTTCGATCATTGTATCTAACTTGTAACAGTGGCTTATGTTGGGATTGCTTTTTGCATGCCCCTTGATTGTATTGTTTAAGATCGTCTTCCTCTGTTCCTTATTGGTTGTTTAGCTGTTAACTCTGCTGCTGACAGTTTAGTTGCAGCTTCCTAAACTCTACTTGTATTATCAGAAACAGACAATGCAAATTAAAATGTACAATAATTGCAAGGCCAAGCAGTGCATGGATTGCACTGATCAGAACCATACCTCTTGTCTGTTTTAATCATACATGTTTGGTGAAGCTAAAACCAAATAAATAATGGTGATGGATATAGAACAAATTCTTTATTTACTGTTAAGCGCTTTTCATTTGTGTCAAATACCAAACTTCATCAGACAACAAACAAGTAAAACATTTCTTCTTATATACTTAAAATGACGTCATTGCCTTTTTAAACAGGAGGCGACATATTCAGTGTTTTTTTAAAACATATGACTCATATAAAAACTTGTTGCTAAAATATTGATACAATACCTATTCATCTAAGCCAACATGCTCCATGAATAATTATATTGCAGACAATGAATCATCTGTTATATATAAATGTGTGTGTGATACACAAATATTCATAGATTGAATGAAAAACTTACATCCATCATACTAGCAATGCATTTTCTATGAGACCCAATAATTAATAAAATAGTGATTGCTATATACCTCTTGAAAAGACACAATATGAACATAAATATGGTAGCCAATTCCTAAACTACAAATATTATGAATATTCTATTTATTATTAGCAATTGCTTACTTATTCACTTTCCTACAACTCCTACCCCCTCGGCTACCATCCAAAGACCTTCGGAAGATGTTGGTAATTCCTTTAATAGTTTCTTCACAGAAACTATCCAGTCACTAGCTAACCAACTATCTCACAGTTGCCCAAGACCTAACACCGCCGCACCTAGTTCTCAGTTCCCCAGTTTTCACATCACTTATCCATCCCCTAAACAAGAAACTAAAACCTACCACCCTTGCAGCAGATCTCCTCCCAGCTGAGTATCTAAAAAAATCTGTGGATGCCATAGCATACCCAATCTCTATCCTGATCAATAGAACTATACCCAAAAAAATATACTTGTCGAGGAAATGAGGCAACCTCTGTTCTTCTTTTAAAATATTTTAATGTTCCACCACAGGGAAATAACACGCCGTCCAGGAGCACAAAACCACAGCAACAGAAACAACACAAAGAGCATAAACGCCGATAAAGTCCACTGCGTTTTCGTTTCAGAAACTTCTTCCGATGAAACTAGATACACATTGAAGTTTCATGAAGCTCTTATATACTCTCTACATTGAAAATCAGCACATAATTCACAAATTAATTGCCCAATTAAACAATTGAAAAATTAAAAGTGCCCAAACCTTATATGGATTTCCTGTGTACAGCTTAACTACTAACTTCTTTCTATTAGTTCTTTTTAATTAAAAACACACAGAGTTAAAAACTTAAAATTTTTAAAAACCTTATTAAAATAAATATATTCATATCAAAGTTAATATCAGAGTTAAATATATAACTCAGAACACTCACTTTACAACTTTAAAAACTGTCATTATAAATCTGTGGATGCCATAGCATACCCAATCTCTATCCTGATCAATAGAACTATATCAGAAGCCACTATTCCCCTCCATCTGGAAGACATCCCATGTTTTATTTCTTTATTTATTTTTCAAAACGTGGGGCAGAGGAAACAGCCACATTGCTGTACACTTGCTCTAACAGCAGAATATTTTGTAGGAAGATACAAACTGACTGTTGTCAAATCAATGCTTTCATGAAACGCATTTTACACTGAAAGAAGCTGGAAACGAAAGCTTGTCAGTATGTTATAATAACAGAGCCTGCTAACTCCTGCAAGCAATTTCCTTTTATAGTAATACTGTTGTTAACCACATCATAGTCAATTCATAATCTGCACTCTTCCAATACTTCTTTCCGACACAAATCTTAAACGGACATTTTCATGCTGTCATTACAATCCAGCACTTAAAAGATAATCAGTCTAGGTAGGAGATTATTGACTGGTTTGGGCCTTAAGAACTCGAGTTCTCATTCTATTAGTCAAAGGAGATCATTGCAATACCAGTGAAGACTTCCTTTTAAAAACCTCACTGCATTATTGCCTTAGCTCCTTCACAGATAAATGCCAGCACCCATTTTATAGGACAAACTTCCTTACAACATTAACCACTTCACCTCTCATAATACTTCTTTAAGCAATCCTTAAAACATCAATCTAAACAGATGACTGTCCTTGGTAAACCATCTAAATCACTGTGGATTACATCTCCAAATATATGGTATTACCAAGGATTTTATTAAACTGGCACAGTATATCCTCACCTTAACTTCCATAATTCATGCACACTCTCACCTCTTATAGTCAATTTTCCTCTTTCATCTTCTAAACATTGACAACAGAAAAACTCAGTACTTACAGCTGTCCTGTCAGTCTGGTGTTACATTTGCATGTTGTACTCCAATGATTTGTACCATTTATATCTATAGCATGTCTGACATCCTCCCTTCCTGCACTCTCTGGCCTTCTATCTGTTGATATATGACTAGTAATCCTGTCTTGAAAGAACTGATAATCTTGTCAATAAAAAACTGATTGTAAATTCCTCATATTTTGTTAATATTATGTTGTTACACCTTACTGCAGACACTGGTGGTGTTACACATCTTAATAAAGAACTAGAAATCAGGATTTAATAATGAATCCATTCTCAGCAAAGTGTATAACAAGCTAAGGTTTGCTTATAAATCAAACCATAATTTCAAAGGTAAATTGGAAGGGAGTAAGGATAAACTTGGCAATAACCCATGACTGTAAGAGACTAATACAGAATTTAACTATAGTTGACATTGTTTAATCACAGGGACAAATTCTAAGTGATGAAACAAAGACAATCATGGGTAAATCCTGCATTATCCACACACACGAGAGGATCACTGCTATTATACAATGATATTATTTAAAAAAAATTGCTTTGTAAATAATATCACTGTATAAAAGGACTTCAGTATTTTTCCATTAGCTTGTAGTAGTCAAGGGTGACCAAAGTATGTTCTACGCAGCTCCTTGTTTTATTTGCTATTTCTCTCTTTTTTTGTTATAAAGTCTGCTGTCAACATCGCAGCAGCCTGTACATGGTCTGTGTAGTGTGCCGCTCAACTATGCAGATCATCATATATGTTCACGTTGTCCTTATTTTCTGTGTGTCTGTTCTTTGTAAAAGATGTGGTTTTCTGGCAAATTGTTGGAGTTAAGGCTCTAAATAAGGACGGAGATCTTCATTTCAGGAGGTAAATCTAAATCTACAAATCTAATCTAATACTAATCTACTATGATCTCCTTGGATCTAGTACCTGGTTAGCCTACTGGGCATTCAATACCCCATCATTCTTAAAAAGACTGTCTAGAATTTTCCATCTGAGTAAAAATGTAATAATTTGTGTATATCTGTTTGTTTACATCTGTAAACAAATCTTTTTAATTGTGTTTATTTTGTGTTTTAAACTGTAAAAATGTAAGTTTGTTGAATGTGTTTTTTGGAGCTTTCTTCCCAGGCCTCCACTGAAAATGGACATGTATCCATAGGTACGTACTAGGCTATCGGCCCAAGGGCCTAAGTAAGCCTAGCCAACAAAGCTCCCTGGCTTACGCCAACCCAAGAAAGTTAATTTCCTGTGCCCCTGTCGAGCAGAGCCACAGAAGTGATCCTCGGGGTGTATTTCCTATTTCCCATCCACTCATCAAGATTTTTCTTGAAGAGTGTTAATGAGTAACTTTGCTTGACATAGATGGGTAGCTTGTTCCAGAGTATGGGAAGTCTCTGGGACAGGAATCTATCCTTCCAGCAAGTCCGGTTTATTGTGGTGACAAGGTTTAGGTCCCTAGAGCGTGTAGCTCAGAGGGATTGGGATTTCTTTAGGTGTAGCATGTCCAACAGCTCTGGGTTTGACATAGCTTTGTATGTTAGGCAGAGATCACCTCGGACTAGGCGATATGCTACAGAGTAAAGCTGGAGTTTTTTGAGATGATCAGTGTAGGGCATCTGTTTGAGGCCAGTAATTCTCTTTGTGAGGTACTTCTGTGGCCTATCCAGCTGCTGCAGATGTCTTGTGAGGTACACTCCAAAAGGGGCGTTGCACTCTATAATGGGTCTAATGAGTGTTGAGTAGAGGGGAACAATGACCTCTTTTTTTCCTGGATGAGAACCCTTTTGTGATGGTGTGTGCTATGTAGGATTTCCTGACTACTGTGGCAATGTGATTATCAAAGAAGACACTACTGTCCATCTGGGTCCCAAGATCTCATCACACATTCGGTGTTAAGAAGACTGCCGCCTATGTGGTAGTTCATGGTTACAGAGTTTTTACCAAAGGGGATAACAATGCATTTTTTGGCATTGAGCTTGAGGCCATGGCTCTGACACCAGGCATCTGTCTCAGTGAGACCCTTCTGTAGGATGTCCACATCATTTGGGGACTCTACTATGGCTCCTAGTTTGCAGTCATCTGTGAACTTTGTTAGCCAGAGGTCTTCTGTGTTAGCCTGTACTTCAGAGAAGTAGATACCAAACAGGAGAGGTCCCAGGACTGAACCCTGTGGTACTCCACTTGTCACTGGTTTGAAGTCAGATTTGGAGTCTCCAACTTTTACAGAGTGGGTTCTGTCAATGAGCCAGTTAGTAACCCATCTTATGACACAGGGATTTATACCTAGTTTAGCTATAATTCCAGAATGGGGGATGGTGTCGAAAGCCTTGGCGAGGTCAAGATAGGCTGTGTGAACTACCTTACCCTCGTCTACGGCTTTGGTGACTGCCTCAAAGAAGTTGACCAGGTTCAGGAGGCAAGATCTGCCTTTCACAAACTCGAACTGGGTGGGGTCCAGAGTTTGGAGGTCACCATTGTCTTTGTTTATGAATTCCATGATGATACATTCCATGGCCTTGCAGACGAGGCTTGTCAGGCTAATATGGCGATAGTTCCCAGGATCAGTGGTGGCTCCCCCTTTGTGGAGTGGGATAACTGTTGCTGTGTGCCATTCAGTGGGCACAAAGCCTGATGTGAGGCTATGACTGAACATGGTGCTTAGGTGGGGGCCAGTTCATTCTGAAATTCAAATAAAACGCAGCCTGGGATGTTGTCTGGTCCCATGGATGCTGTGTTTTTGGCTTTAGAGAGTGCAGCTTTTACTTGTGAAGTTGTGTGTGCAGGGACTCTGCATTCTTCCTGTATAGATATGGGCCCTTTAGGGGGTGAGAGGGTGGTAAAGTTAGCACTGAACCTATCTGCCAGGATGTTGGCAATATCAGTTGGTTCTGTAATCCAGTCGGACTATTCTGGTAAATAAATGTAAAGTAAAATAAAATAAAAACAAAATAAAAAGAGATTGCAAGGTATCCTATGCTATGCTACTCCAGTTTAAATTCTCTTCTTAATGTTGCACAGTGAGTAACTTTATGGGACTTCCATGAGTTTGCAGGATTTGTAGTTACCATTTTGGTTCACATGCTGACCTGCTAAACTGTGGACAACAATCTGTAGTATCTGATTTGTCTGGCTTCTTACAGCTACTTGAATTTTCTGGATTCTATGCAGTTTGCTGAGTTTTAAGTGCTTGTATAAATCTGGCATGCTTTTAAGGCTTCTGGCCTTTTTCTGTGAGCTCAGCAATGATTGGTGTCATCGCCTGTACCTCTTAAGTGATTTCTTTTGCATCATGTTCCATCCAGGCAAAAGCTAAAATACTTGTATTTAAAAATTGCACTTCCAGAAGCTATTTAAGTGAATGATTATGGATTTCTTGTTTTATCTGTGCTTGTATTTCTATTGAAGGCAGAAATTACTGCATTTGATCAAACCGTCTTGCTATTGGTCTGATGGACTTGAAATTAGCTTATTTAGCTTGTTTGTTGAAGTGGCTTTGTAGTAGCATATACCCTCGAGCAATCTTTTTTGTGCTTTCACACTATGGGGATTGAGATACTCCATCTATAACAGGTGGTGGCTTTGTCTATCTGTGCTGGAAAACAGGAGACAGCTGTAAGCTAGTTCCACAGATCTCAGCAAGCCTTGGTGTCTTGTTAGTGCTTCAGGAGGTGTCTCTACTGAATCCACAGCTGTGCAGAAAAAGATAAGTTCTTAAACTGAAATACTGCTGCTGTTTTAAATGATTTAAGGAATCACTGCTTGTATTTTGCAGTTTTTCATTCATTTAATGTGTATTTTCTTTTACTGCAAATAATATTTTCTCTTTACTGTTTGGTACTTGAACTATTGTGCCTTATAATCACCTTACAAAGAGGCAATTTAGCCAGTAAATAAGTTTCTTGTTGCTGTTGAATTGCACTTGAGGATCATGTTTTTGTTCTTGTAATATTACACTAAGAGGACTAGGGTCATCCATCTTGTGGCAGGTGTTGGCCTGGTCTTTCTGAGCTGTGAAGAGCACCTGAGGGTCTCAGAATGTAGTTGCTTATTGGCCAGAGGGGTCAGGAGTTAGATTTCACTGTCACTCCCGCTTCTCGAAATTAAAGGCATTTGCATGGCGCTGCTCACAGCAGGGCAGCAGTTGGCAGTGTCCTGTACAGATGCAAGTGCCTGAACAGTCAGGTTTAGCTATAAAACTAGTACTAGGACTGTGACCTGCAATTCAATGAAGCATTGCATGGAGTTAAGCTCAGAGTACTCAGCTTGTGCAACAGATAACAGATATATCCTGGCACTATCCACAGTACTAATGCCATCTCCTACTACTATATATAGCACTAATGCCAAATCCTAGCACTATCCACAGTGCTAATGCCACATCCTACTATATATAGCACTAATGGCAAATCATACCACTATCCACAGTGCTAATGCCATCTCCTACTACTATATATAGCACTAATGCCACATCCTAGCTCTATCCACAGCACTAATGCCGTATCCTACTACTATATATAGCACTAATGCCATATCCTAGCACTATCCACAACACTAATGCCATATCCTAGCACTATCCACAGCACTAATGCCAAATCCTACTACTATCCACAGCACTAATGCCATATCCTAGCACTACCCACAGCACTAATGCCATATCCTATATATAGCACTAATACCATATCCTAGCACTATCCACAGCACTAATGCCATATCCTAGCACTATCCACAGCACTAATGCCAAATCCTACTACTATCCACAGCACTAATGCCAAATCCTAGCACTATCCACAGTACTAATGCCACATCCTAGCACTATCCACAGCACTAATGCCATATCCTACTACTATCTCTAGCACTAATGGCAAATCCTAGCACTATCCACAGTACTAATGCCATATCCTAGCACTATCCACAGCACTAATGCCATATCCTACTACTATATATAGCACTAATGCCATATCCTAGCACTATCCACAGCACTAATGCCAACTCCTAGCACTATCCACAATACTAATGCCACATCCTAGCACTATCCACAGCACTAATGCCATATCCTACTACTATCTCTAGCACTAATGGCAAATCCTAGCACTATCCACAGTACTAATGCCATATCCTAGCACTATCCACAGCACTAATGCCATATCCTACTACTATATATAGCACTAATGCCACATCCTAGCACTATCCACAGCACTAATGACATATCCTTCTATATATATAGCACTAATGCCATATCCTAGCTCTATCCGCAGCGCTAATGCCATATCCTAGCACTATCCACAGCACTAATGCCAAATCCTAGCACTATCCACAGCACCAATGCCACATCCTAGCACTATCCACAGCACTAATGCCATATCCTAGCACTATCCACAGCACTAATGCCATATCCTAGCACTATCCACAGCACTAATGCCATATCCTAGCACTATCCACAGCTCTAATACCAAATCCTAGCACTATTCACAGCACTAATGCCATATCCTAGCACTATCCACAGCACTAATGCCACATCCTAGCACTATCCACAGCTCTAATACCAAATCCTAGCACTATCCACAGTACTAATGCCATATCCTAGCTCTATCCACAGCACTAATGCCATATCCCACTACTATATATAGCACTAATGCCATATCCTAGCACTATCCACAGTACTAATGCCATATCCTACTACTATATATAGCACTAATGCCATATCCTAGCTCTATCCACAGTGCTAATGCCATATCCTAGCTCTATCCACAGCACTAATGCCAAATCCTACTACTATCCACAGCACTAGTGCCATATCCTACTACTATATATAGCACTAGTGCCAGATCCTAGCACTATCCACAGCACTAATACCATATTCTAGCACCATCCACAGCACTAATTCCATATCCCAGCACTATCCACAGCACTAATACCATATCCTAGCACCATCCACAGCACTAATGCCATATCCTACTACTATATATAGCACTAATGCCATATCCTAGCACTATCCACAGCACTAATGCCATATCCTACTACTATATATAGCACTAATGCCACATCCTAGCACTATCCACAGCACCAATGCCACGTCCTAGCACTATCCACAGCACTAATGCCATATCCTAGCACTATCCACAGCACGAATGCTATATCCTTGCACTATCCACAGCACTAATGCCACATCCTACTACTATATATAGCACTAATGCCACATCCTAGCACTATCCACAGCACTAATACCATATCCTAGCACTATACACAGCACTAATGCCATATCCTACTATCCACAGCGCTGATGCCATATCCTAGCTCTATCCACAGCGCTAATGCCATATACTAGCACTATCCACAGCACTAATGCCATATCCTACTACTATCCACAGCACTAATGCCAAATCCTAGCACTATCCACAGCACTAATGCCATATCCTACTACTATCCACAGCACTAATGCCATATCCTAGCACTATCCACAGCACTAATGCCATATCCTACTACTAGAACACTACAGCACAGCACAAGAAACTCAACCAAGGACCAGAGTAAAACGTGACTTCAATGATAAGGTTTAGTGCTTTCTTCCCCTGATAGGGACTTCCTCAGAACATTTCACAATAGTTAACCCAACCCTTAAATACACATAAATTAAAACCAGTTACATAATTAACTTATTCATTATTCCATTTAAAGAAATATACATATAGATAAAATAAACACGAATAAACTCGTAAATCATCATATTAACTTATAATACATACAACTCCATGTTGTTTTAACCTAATAAACGTTTTAGCTTTAAAATGCATGCTATATTAGTGGCCTAATTTATACCTGGATACTGGGTTGCATCTAATTGCAATTGCCATTTCAGCTCACAAATTTACCCTGTGGGTCTCTGACTAACTGTTCAACTACCAAAAACTTAAAATAATGATCACAATATTTCTTGATGTGCCTAAATAGGGCATTAGTGATTCTTCCTTTTCTAATGTCTGTATTATGTTCACTAATTCGGTTTTTAAAAAATCTACTTGTCTTTCCTATATAAAAATAGGACACATTTGGCACTTAGCCATGTAAACCACATTGGAACTACCACAGTTAAAATGTCCTTTAATAAAAGTGTCCATACCATTAAGATTAAATTTATCATTGGTCTCCAAAATGTGTGCACAAAAATTACACATCCCACACTTAAAATTTCCATTTGGTCTATTGGTGCTTCTACTTGTATTCCCACGATTAACCTCAAAAAGGTTTTTAAATGATCTGTCCTTTCTGCATACAATTTTTTGGGGAACCCTCCCCAATTTTTGCTCAACATTAATATCATAACTCAAAATTTCCCAGTTTTTCTTAATTACTTCAGAAATCCTACTGGCATCTAAATTATATGTTGTGATAAAACTCAAACCTCAGTTTTTACCACCCATTCCTCTGTTATTGCCTTGTCTAGTGGTTGATACCACTCCACTCGTAACGGTTTGACCACTTAATATTGGCCTATATATACCATTCATGTATTTGCCTATAACTTCCTCACCAATCTTTTCCAAAAATTCATTGGGGTATCCTCTTTTGGCAAACAAACTTATTATGAATTTAACTTCATCCAAAAAATCACAGTCTAAGCTTATCATTCTGGCCGCCCTCACCAGTTGTCCCTTGACTATTGACTTTTTTTTGTGCAAGGGGTGCCAGCTACCAAATTCCAAATAAGAATTTGAGAAGGTGGGCTTTCTGTAAATCCTGGAAAATAAGTTCTCCTCATTATTACCCAAAGTCAGATCCACATCTAGGTAAGATATCTGCTCTTTAATATAATGGGGTGTGAACCGTAAAAATTCCACAGTGCTATTGTTATATACCAAAAATTCATTAAGCTGTGCTTCAGTGCCTTTTCACATCACAAACAAATCATCGAAAAACCTAGTGTAATGCATAATATTCGACCAATAAACACTTTTCATTAAATATTCCTGTTCCCAATGGGACATAATAAAATTTGTAAAAATGGGGGGAACACGCTGCCTCCATTGCCACTCCAGTTAACTGTTTAAAATATTGTCCCTCAAATTGAATATAATTGTTATTCAAAACAATATCCATAAGGGCAATAAATTTATTGATCGAATCTTGGATATATACTCGAGTCTTAACTGTGTATCAAACCATTGCAACCCCTCACCATGTGGTATGATGGAAAAAAGATTAACCACATCAATAATAACCATGATTAATCCTGGGGATATTTTTATTTTTTCCAATTTCTCCAAAATATGCAACAAATCCTTGGTAATATATGTGAATGTTGTTAAACCTTTTTGCATGCTATAATCAAAAAATGTACTTATGAAACATTTTTGATCATTGGCCATCCACAATGGGCCAGAATTTCAAGTTAAATAGGCCCATGTAGATCTTCGGTATTCTGAAGATATTGGGTATCAAGGGGTATTCATTTTTCATGCATTTATGTTTATCCAAACTAATCTGACCTTGAAATAACGTCATCCAAGGCTAAATCAATCCTCCATTAAGCTATATGGATCTTATTTAAAGAACGCTCTTCATAAGTCCCATCCAGTAGCAACAGTTTATTCATGCTTATTTTATCTATATGTATATTTCTTTAAATGGAATAATGAATAAGTTAATTATGTAACAGGTTTTAATTTATGTGTATTTAAGGGCTGGGATAACTATTGCAAAATGTTCTGAGGAAGTCCCTATCAGGGGAAGAAAGCGCTGAACCTTATTATTGAAGTCAATTTTTACTCTGGTCCTTAGCTGAGTTCCTTGTCCTGTCCTGTACTGTTCAGAAGTTTGGTCTAAATTGTATTTCCATTTCCTACTACTATCTATAGTACTAATGCCAAACCCTAGCACTATCCACAGCACTAATGCCGTATCCTGCTACTATCTATAGCACTAATGCCATATCCTAGCACTATCCACAGCACTAATGTCATATCCTACTATCTATAGCATTAATGCCACGTCCTAGCACTATACACAGCACTAATGCCAAATCCTAGCACTATCCACAGCACTAGCACCGTATCCTACTACTTTTGATAGCACTAATGCCGTATCCTACAACTTTCGATAGCACTAATGCCACATCCTAGCACTATCCACAGCACCAATGCCATATCCTACTGTATATATATATATATATATATATATATATATATATATATATATATAGATAGCACTAATGCCAAATCCTAGCACTATCCACAGCAATAATGCCGTATTCTACTATCTATAGCACTAATGCCACATCCTAACACTATCCACAGCACTAATGCCAAATCCTAGCACTATCCACAGCAATAATGCCGTATCCTACTATCTATAGCACTAATGCCACATCCTAACACTATCCACAGCACTAATGCCAAATCCTAGCACTATCCACCGCAATAATGCCGTATCCTACTATCTATAGCACTAATGCCACATCCTAATACTATCCACAGCACTAATGCCAAATCCTAGCACTATCCACAGCACTAATGCCATATCCAAGCACTATCCACAGCACTAATGCCATATCCTAGCACTATCCACAGCACTAATGCCATATCCTACTATATATAGCACTAATGCCATATCCTAGCACTATCCACAGCACTAATACCAAATCCTAGCACTATCCACAGTACTAATGCCGTATCCTATTATATATAGCACTAATACCATATCCTAGCACTATCCACAGCACTAATGCCATATCCCAGCACTATCCACAGCACTAATGCCATATCCTAGCACTATCCACAGCACTAATGCCATATCCTACTATATATAGCACTAATACCATATCCTAGCACTATCCACAGCACTAATGCCATATCCTAGCACTACACACAGCACTAAAGCCATATCCTAGCACTATACACAGCACTAATGCCAAATCCTAGCACTATCCCCAGCACTAATGCCCTATCCTACTAGTATCGATAGCACTAATGCCACGTTCTAGCACTATCCACAGCACTAATGCCATATCCTAGTACTATCCACAGCACTAATGCCATATCCTACTATATATAGCACTAATACCATATCCTAAGCACTATTCACAGCACTAATACCAAATCCTAGCACTAATACCATATCCTACTATATATAGCACTAATTCCATATCCTAGCACTAATGCCATATCCTAGCACTATCCACAGCACTAATGCCATATCCTACTACTTTCGACAGCACTAATGCCGTATCCTATTACTTTCTATAGCACTAATGCCACATCCTAGCACTATCCACAGTACCAATGCCATATCCTACTATATAGATGTATATATATATATATATATATATATATATATATATATATATATATATATATATATATATATATATATATATAGAGCACTAATACCATATCCTAGCACTATCCACAGCACTAATTCCAAATCCTAGCACTATCCACAGAACTAATAATGTATTCTACTATCTATAGCACTAATGCCATATCCTAGCTCTATCCACAGCACTAATTCCAAATCCTAGCACTATCCACAGCACTAATGCCATATCCTACTATCTTAGGTTCATAGATTCATACTAGGCTATCTGCCCTAGGGCATTTATAAGCCTAGCCAGAGTGTGTTTGGCTTTCGCCACCCATTTTAAATTAATTTTGCTATGCCTTTTTTTGAGGTTAGTATACTGTGCCTCTGTCTAACAGTGACACAGAAGTGATAGCCGGGGTAAACCTACGATCTTCCATCCACTCATCAAGATTCCTCTTGAAGAGAGTCAGTGTGGGACTCTGCCTAACCTGGACTGGGATTTTATTCCAGAGTGAAGGGAGCCTCTGGGTTATGAATCTGTCCCTCCAGCATGTCCTATTTATTTCAGTGCTGAGGTTCAAGTCTCTCGAGCGCGTAGCTCGATGGGATTTGGATTTTCTGAGGTGCGGCATGTCCATTAATTCCGGGTTGGACATGGCTTTATACGTCAGGCACACATCGCCTCTGAGCAGGCGGTATGCCACTGAGTAGAGCTGGAGTTTCTTTAACCGGGCAGCATATGGCATCTGTTTGAGCCCTTTGATCCTCTTGGTGAGGTACTTTTGGGGTCTTTCCAGTTGCTGCAGGTGTCTGGTAAGGTACATCCCAAAAGGGCATTGTACTCAATTATGGGCCTGATGAGGGATGAGTAAAGAGGCGATGACCTCCCTGATCTAGATGTGAATCCCTTCATGATTAGGTGGGCTATATAAAATGTTTTTCTAACCACTTTGGTCACGTGGTTGTCAAATGAGAGATTGCTATCAACTTGGGTCCCCAGGTCCCTAATGACTTCTTCTGTACTTAATGGATTACCACCTATGTGGTAATTTGTGGGCACTTTGTTTTTGCCAAAGGGGATGACTATACACTTTTTGGCATTTAGCTTGAGGCCATGGCTCTGGCACCAGTTGTCTGTTTCTATGAGGCCCTTTTGGAGGATGCTTGTGTCGGCTGGAGAGTTGATTATGGCGCCCAGTTTGCAGTCATCTGCGAACTTGGACAGCCACAGTCCTTCCGTGTTGGCCTGTACCGCCGAGAAATATATACCGAACAAGTGAGGTCCCAGGACTGAGCCTTGTGGGACGCCACTTGTAACTGGTTTGGAGTCTGACATGGCTCCAGCAATTCTAACCATGTGGGTTCTGTCCTTGAGCCAGTTTGCAACCCATCTAGTGACATAGGGGTTTATATTTAAGCTGGTGAGCTTATCTATAATGCCCGAGTGGGGTATTGTATCGAAGGCTTTTGCGAGGTCCAGGTAGGCTGTGTGGACCACCTTCCCCTCGTCAATGGACTTGGTGACTGTTTCAAAGAAATCAACCAGGTTTAAGAGGCAGGACCTGCCCTTAACAAAGCCAAACTGGGTAGGATCCAGTGTCTGTAGGTCCCCAATATCTTTATTTATGAGGTCCATGATGATCCTTTCCATAGCTTTGCAGACCAAGCTAGTCAGGCTTATGGGGCGATAGTTTCCAGGATCCATTGAGGCACCACCTTTGTGGAGAGGGACCACTGTTGCTGTACGCCACTCTTTGGGTACATATCCTGTAGTAAGGCTAAGATTGAACAGTAGTTTTATGTTTGGGTTTAGCTCTTCTTGGAGTTCATGTAGGATGCAGCCCGGGACACCATCTGGTCCCATTGATGCTGTGTTTTTTGCTTTGGAGAGGGCGGCTCTTACCTGAGCATCTGAGATGTCAGGGAGGCAGCACTCTGTTGGGATAGATATTTGTCCTTTTGGTGGGGAGAGGGGGGGAGAAGTTTGCACTGAACCTGTCAGCTAGGATGTTGGCAATGTCTGTGGGCTCGGTGTATTTTTTGTCATTTTGGACTAATTCTGAGCATATCTGGGAATTCCCACCCAGGTTCCTAACATAACTAAAGAAAGCCTTGTGATTATCCTTAGTGTCCTGTGCAATTTTCTCTCGAAGCTGGCCTTAGATGATTTTATGAGTGCCCGTAGTTTTTTGCTAATACTGATCAGAGATGCCTTCCCTTTTTGGAATTTTGCTCTATCATGTAGTAGCTTCCTCCTTCTATTGTATAGTTTGTTTATGGCTGGGGTCCACCAGACAGGACGTCTGCCTTTGGAGGATTGGGTCTTGGTTTTATTTGGGATTGCATGATCCATGCATTCCTGAAGGTGTTCATAGAATGCGTTTATAAAGGATTCTGCAGTCTGGGACGTATTTTCCACAGGCCCGGGGGCTTTGAAGGATTTTGCCTCGGTTTTGAGGCGTGTGAAATTTGCTTTAGAAAAGTTTTTCACTGTGGTTTTCTGGGCAGGGGGTGGGGTCGGGATGTGAATATCCAGTGAGATTAGTTTATGGTCTGATCTTACCAGTGAGGGATACATTTCTGGTCTGGAGCATAGTGTCCCCATGTTGGTGATGATCAGGTCCAGTATGTTTTCCCCTCTTGTGGGAGTGGTAACAAGTTGTTCCATAGCATTTGAGTTTATAAATTCTAGGAACCTTTGGGCTAGGGTGTTGGAGCTAGAGTAATGCTCCCAGTCTATGTTTGGGTAGTTGAAGTCGCCCAATATAATGGTGTTTGGAGAGACCTTCATATTTTCCAGTATTCTCAGGAAGGCCAAGTGGGGTTCCTGTGTTTGGGAGGGTGGTCTGTAGCAGGCTATAAACTGGAAGGCAGTTTTACCCACAGTTAGTTGCACATGGATAGTCTCTGATGCTTCGTGCTGTGCCACCAACCTGGAGGTGTGGGTATCTTTGACAAATATTGATACTCCCCCTCTTTTGTGGTTCGGTCCAAGTTTTGGGGCCGAAAAGCATGGTATGAGGTATAACCTGGTAGTGCTGGGGTGCTCTCGGGAGCCTTGAACCAGGTTTCTGTTACTGCACAGATATCGATGTTCTCCATGCTAAGGAGAGTTTCGAGTGCGTGCATCTTGAGGTTTAGACTTCTGGCGTTGAGTAGCATTACTCTTAGTTTCTTATCCCTTGTGATACCTATGGATGTGGGTTTGTCTTTTGAGCCTTGCCTAAAAAGGCACTATGGGGGTAGCAAGAGCCTTTGCCAATATCCGAAAGCCCAGGGGTGACAGGTGCAAGCTGTCCCTAGCGAAGCATCGTGGCTTGTCGAGCATGTCATCCCAGGCTGACAGGCATTGGATCCACTTTGAATGACACCAACACTTAAGCCAATTGTTGAAATTGATCATCTTGTCTTCATATTGTGGCATCATTCTTGGTGAGGGTAAGATGCTACTCAAGGTCAGGGTCATACCGGCCTGGGCTACATGCTCAGAGAGCTCCTCTATGTCTCTTTTCATGTAGCCCAGGGAGGTACGTCTCAGGTCATTCACACCAGCATGGACAATGACTGAGTCATATTTGTACTTGCCTTGGAGTGACCTGAGTGCTTGTGTTATGTGGCGGATCCTAGCACCCGACAGGCAGCTCACTGTGACCTTCTCCTTGTTCAGCCTGGTGAGCGGGACGTCAGTGTGCCTGACGATAGAGTCACCTATTACAAGTGTATCAGGTGTGTTGTTTAGCCTTAAGGGCTGTGACTGTTCGGCACACTGGCTTTGTGAGCTATGTGTTGCACGTGTCTTGTTAGTGCTGTGGATAGTGCACTAATGCCACATCCTAACACTATCCACAGCACTAACGCCAAATCCTAGCACTATCCACAGCGCTAATGCCATATCCTAGCACTATCCACAGCACTAATGCCATATCCTAGCACTGTCCACAGTACTAATGCCGTATCCTACTATCTCTAGCACTAATGCCAAATCCTAGCACTATTCCCAGCACTAATGCCGTATCCTACTAGTATCGATAGCACTAATGCCACATTCTAGCACTATCCACAGCACTAATGCCATATCCTAGTACTATCCACAGCACTAATGCCATATCCTACTATATATAGCACTAATACCATATCCTAAGCACTATTCACAGCACTAATACCAAATCCTAGCACTAATACCATATCCTACTATATATAGCACTAATTCCATATCCTAGCACTATCCACAGCACTAATGCCGTATCCTACTACTTTCGATAGCACTAATGCCGTATCCTACTACTTTCTATAGCACTAATGCCACATCAGTACCAATGCCATATCCTACTATATATATATATATATATATATATATATATATATATATATATATATATATATATAGCACTAATACCATATCCTAGCACTATCCACAGCACTAATTCCATATCCTAGCACTATCCACAGAACTAATAATGCATCCTACTATCTATAGCACTAATGCTATATCCTAGCTCTATCCACAGCACTAATTCCAAATCCTAGCACTATCCACAGCACTAATGCCATATCCTACTATCTATAGCACTAATGCCACATCCTAACACTATCCACAGCACTAACGCCAAATCCTAGCACTATCCACAGCACTAATGCCATATTCTTCTATATATAGCACTAATGCCATATCCTAGCACTATCCACAGCACTAATGCCATATCCTAGCACTGTCCACAGTACTAATGCCGTATCCTACTATCTATAGCACTAATGCCAAATCCTAGCACTATCCCCAGCACTAATGCTGTATCATACTAGTATCTAGCACTAATACCAAATCCTAGCACTATCCACAGTACTAATGCCATATCCTACTATCTATAGCACTAATGCCATATCCAAGCACTAATGCCAAATCCTAGCACTATCCACAGCACTAATGCCATATCCTTCTATATATAGCACTAATGCCATATCCTAGCACTATACACAGCACTAATGCCAAATCTTAGCACTATCCACAGCACTAATGCCATATCCTACTATATATAGCACTAATACCATATCCTAGCAGTATCCACAGCACTAATACCAAATCCTAGCACTATCAACAGCACCAATGCCATATCCTAGTACTATCCACATCACTAATGCCATATCCTACTATATATAGCACTAATACCATATCCTAGCACTATCCACAGCATTAATACCAAATCCTAGCACTATCCACAGTACTAATGCCATATCCTAGCACTATCCACAGTGCTAATGCCATATCCTAGCTCTATCCACAGCACTAATGCCATATCCTAGTTCTATCCATTGCACTAATGCCATATCCTAGCTCTATCCACAGCACTAATGCCATATCCTCACACTATCCACAGCACTAATGCCATATCCTAGCACTATACACAGCACTAATGCCAAATCCTAGCACTATCCCCAGCACTAATGCCGTATCCTACTAGTATCGATAGCACTAATGCCATGTTCTAGCACTATCCACAGCACTAATGCCATATCCTAGCACTATCCACAGTACTAATGCCATATCCGACTATATATAGCACTAATGCCAAATCCTAGCACTATCCACAGCACTAATGCCATATCCTACTACTATCACTAGCACTAATGCCACATCCTCGCACTATCCACAGCACTAATGCCATATCCTATATATAGCACTAATACCATATCCTTGCACTATCCACAGCACTAATGCCATATCCTAGCACTATACACAGCACTAATGCCACATCCTAGCACTATACACAGCACTAATGCCAAATCCTGCTATATATAGCACTAATGCCATAACCTAGCACTATCCACACCACTAATGTCAAATTCTACTACTACCTTATAGCAATGCCAAATCCTAGCACTATCCACACCACTAATCTCAAATCCTACTACTACCTTATAGCAATGCCAAATCCTAGCACTATACACAGCACTAATGCCATATCCTAGCTCTGTCCACAGCACTAATGCCAAATCCTAGCACTATCCACAGCACTAATACCATATCCTAGCACTATCCACAGCACTAAAGCCATATCCTAGCACTATACACAGCGCTAATGCCATATCCTAGCACTATCTAATACCATATTGTACCACTATTCAACTGTAGTCATATACTTACAGAGTTTTCTAAGAGACCTCTGTAAAACCCAGTCCTCAACCCCTAACCACAACACTAATCCAAACAACATAGATATGCAATTCCCAAATGTTTTCACTGCCAGCCTTGTAGATATGGGCATCCTGAGACAATGTAGCAATTATCTCATGTTCACTGACAACCTTTAAGGCATCCTGAGACAATGTAGCAATTATCTCATATTCACTGACAATCTTTAAGGCATCCAGAGACAATGTAGCAATTGTCTCAAGTTCACAGACAACCGTTTAATCCTTTAAGAAACAAACACAGTCTGCAAGAGATGCACATAAACATGAAGAGAGACATTATGGTCCTCTCAATACATCTCTCAGACAGGTATGTGCCTTGCATTGAGCAGCAGTCTACCTTAACCAGTGATGATGCCACAATATGAACAACAAAAGGACTAACAACTGGCTTAGTTTTGGGTGTCAGTCCAGGATTCAATGTCTGGCAGCCTGAGAGGACATGGTCAACAGACCAAGTTGCTTTGCCAAATGTGACCTACACCTGCCATTTATAGGATTCAGGCTTTTGGCTAAAACTTAATCCAACCCCTTAGAGCCTTTTTTAGGCAATTTCAAAGTGACAAACCTACTGACATATCAAATAACACCCAAGGGAACATAAAGGTCTTTCTGCTCACTGCTAGGAGCCTTAAAAAGAAACGCCATACCTTAGAAGCTCTCATCACTCTAGAAAATATAGACATCTGTACCATTACCTAGACGTGGTTTAAAACCACAAAAAGTACTTTGGAAGTGCAAGACTATAGTGCCTTCCACACATTTAGGCTATCAGCTACATGGACAGGGACTAAAGGTGGAGGTGTCTCAATCTGCATTAGCAACAAGTATACCTCAAGGTCGGTTAAACAGGATAATACCCTGAACAGCTAGACTTGAGGAGTACATTTAAATTTATCAAGGCTCAAACCATAAGCAAATCAACTTCAAGTCAGTCCCTTACCATATCTTATAAAGCACCATCTAAGTCACAAAAATCACACAACTCTTATGTGGATCTACTGGAAGCACTCTCCATCCAAATGAACAATCTATTCGTGGCAGACTAATTACCACTCTATAGGCTTGGAAACATACACTACCTCCAACTTGCAGGAACAAATTTTCCTGGACTTTATTAACACAAATACCCTTAACCAGTTAGTGTGCACTCCAACCAGGGATTCAAACACACTGGATCTAGTTCTCACCAAAATGGCAGAGCGCTACATCTCCACCCCCCCACCCCACCCCCCCATGTCCACACTGGTGAGGACAGATCACAAAGCCATCTTATTCAAAATAAAAATCAACTTGGAAAATGCAACAAAGCCTGTTACAATTAGAAACTGTTCTAAAGCAAATTATATCCTATTAAGCAACAGTTTGTCAAAATCCAATGTCCCACCTAAGCCAGAGTTCTCAACAGCCTATGCCGAGTCTATCACAGAAACACTGTACAAACATGCAAATTGCTACATAGAGCCTGCTGCATCTATTCAAACTAAACCCCAAATAAACCCGAAAAGAAAAACCTACACTAGGAATAATAATCTCAAAAAAGGTGTATAACAAAAGGAAAAAAGTTATAGCCAAAGTCAGAAAGATCTACTTTCATAAAGACAAGAGCTCACTAATTAAACTAAACAGGAAACTAAGAGAACTAATTAAATACAACAAGGCCAATTATGAGATCACGATAAATTCTCAGGCTTAAGACAACCACAAGTCTTTCTACAGCTCTGTCCAAAACCTCAAAGTTAACATGCAACAGTATGCAGAACTGGAAGTAAATGGTACCACCTTCACTGAGCAAAGTGACATAGCGAATGTGCTAATTCAGCTCAAACTTCACTCCCCCCCCCCTGCAACTCCTATGAAAATCCTACCAGCATAACCATCCTCTATTACCAACAGGGAGCAGGTCATAATGGTGTTCACTAAGGGTAAAAAGAGCATTACTGGGGCCCAACAGTATCCCAGGTTGCCTCCTAAATAGCCTGAAACATTTATGTTTAGGACCACTTCAGTCACTTTTTCAACTACATCCTCAAAATAGGCTATGTACTCAGTGAATGGAGGACAGTAACAGTTATCTCCCTCCATAAGGGTGAAGCATCAACTGTCTCCAGAAACTACAGGCCCATTAGTCTGCCAAGTCTAATATCCAAAGCCATAGATCAATTTATCATGGGATTGATCATCAAAATCATTACCAACCTACAGGCACTGGGCTATCTCACTTTGGTTTTGTCACAGGAAGGTCATACCTACTTAACCTGGTAGACTTATTTGAGAGGATAACCAAGGCAATGGATTAAGGTACTTGATTAAGGCATTCGGTACAATACCCCACTCAAGTATTGTGCAAAAACTCACATAACTAAGCATAAATCCTTAAATAACTTGCTGGATTTGCCAGTTGGTTCACAGATAGCACCAAAGTAGTCAGTCTGATTGCTGAAATCCATTTTATTGCCTGGACTTCTTTCTTTTTGGATATGCTTAATGTAAAGAAGGCATGCTGAATGGGTTGCCCAATCAGTGTTCACATTGTTATAGGTTCATAGGTGTGTACTAGGCTAATGGCCCTGGAGCCTTTATAAGCCTAGCCCATAGGATTACCCTGGCACTATGCCACCCATATATGTGTATTTTGAATACTTAACTGGCTTTATTGTATAATACCAGTTAATGAAAGACTAACAAACTATGCAAACTGTAAGCAATATAAATATAGTAATATGTGGACCCTCAAGTCTATATCTGACTACCTTATGGTAATTAGCGCTCCAGGATGCTTTAACTGTTTAGCATCTGGAGTAGTATATGTTGCAGGCTGCACACAGTCTGGCAATTTGTATGTGGGTAAGACTGAAAGGAAATTAAGCTTTTCATAATATGAACATAATCTCAGTTTAAAGGTGGAAGAGCTGATCATTTCTCCTTTTATCAACCTTCATTTTTGTTCGGGGTTCAGAAAGTTCAGTTTTTTCGATGTAGAGAAAGTGAAGTATAATTAAAGAGGGGTAAACGGGAAAACAGATTGATATACAGATGATTAATTTAGCAGAGTAGGTTGAATGATGATATGATACCTGGATTAAATGGTAATATCAATACTAGTTCTGTTCTGAAACAAAAAGCAAAAAAGTATTAATTCAAACTGTAATTTGATTGCCATTAATAATGTAATTTTTAATTGATCTCCGATTAGTTATGAGTATTTGTATAAAAGGGATTGAATGGAGTATTGTCTTTATTCTGATGAAGTCTGTGATTTATGCAAATGAAAGCGCTTGATAAAAGGTTTTGTGATTGACTTCTATATTTGAGTTTCTAGAATAATACCAGTCTTATAACTACATACTTTCTTTTTCTAACAGATACATATCTTATTGCATTCTTTTACTGATTTGACACACACACAATGATTTAGTTTTCTTTATCCTGTCCATATGGTTAAGTTGTATTGATACTGGACGCCAATATCATGTTGTCTTTACCTACTTTTATTCAACTTATTATGCTGGAGCTTTTCTGCCTGAACCTGCACTACAAATGGGTTTGATCGAAGTGCTAATTAACAAGGCCAAAGAAATGTCGCGCTGCATTTGGGTTATAACAAATAGCAATAAGTAATCCAAAAGATGATGGGAAAGGAAATTGGCATTAGAGACCACGTCACCAAAACTTGACAGCTTGAACAGTTTGGAGGGCAGCAAACAGGACAGTGGGTGTCTATCCTCAGCAGAGTGGATTGCAGTAGTACAGAAATAATGTTTCCACTATACAGGGTCTTGGTAAGACCACTCATCAGATACAATTCTGGAAGTCATACAAAATAGGGGATATTATGTTTTCATTGTATTTTCTGTCGTGTTGTTGAAAGTTTTGCAGGAGGATATCTAAACCTGACCAACTGCTTAAATTGACTTGTGACAATTTTTTTTAACTTATCTTGTTTTGTTATGCATGTGTTTTGATAGCATTATTACTTCCCATAGCGGTAACAGACGCATGGAGAGGAAAAGTTACACCTGAGCTAGAGAGAATTGACCTGGGTTTACTGGAAACATCATCAGCTTAAAAGACAGACAACATGATACCAAATAAGGTAAAGCTACAAAAATTGTCTGAAACCTTGCCTACTACCTTGTTGAATAAAGGAGAGAGAGAGAGAGGTGTAGCTGGCTCATCCAGAGCCATTCCTCGATACTGTACGCCTCAACAACCGAGCAATAAATAAATAAAAAGCCACTCAGCCAACAAAGTCCTATTTATGTAGCCAAACCCTCCAGAGGTAAGGAGCCATTTAAAACAAAAAGTCTGTACATCTGGGACTGCTGCAATGCAGGAGCCAATCAGGCTCTGTTTCTGTACGCTGTCCCTTAATCTCCTTCCTCAGAATTTAGTAAAAAAATGAAAAGAAAAATGTATATATTTATATATATTTAAAATGCAGCAGACTGTTTGCTACAACTACCAAGCAGCATCTGCAGTTTATACTGTGCTCAGACTTCAAGCTAAACAAACAAAAATAAGAAACCGACAAATCTTTTTTTTAAACTTTAGTAAACGGTTTGCTAAAATATAGAAAGCAAGTGCTACAGTTTAAAACACACACATGGTGACAGCACTCAGCTTTGACCACAAATGCACTACTGGCTTTTTAAAGTAGATATGCACGAAAGAGTAATAAGGATTGGATGGCTTATCATGACCCCCTAACACTTTGCACCCGAGGCAGTTGTCCCCTTTGTCCCACACTAGCTACACTACTGAAAACACACAACCAACCTGATGGCTACTGTTGATATTAGATTATAACACACATTATGTAGTCAGTCCTACATCTAAATCTAAAGCACTGCATCTAACAATTTGAGGAGCAGCTAGTTAATATCAAGGATTTGGTTGAACCATTTGTGTAAGCTGGTTATGCAGTTCCGTTTAATTAACTTTAATTCATTAAACTGATTTAATTACATGATCGAAAATTAATACTATATAATAAATTTGTTACTAAAACAAAGGTGCCTAATCAACTCTCTGCTTAAAATAAATACACTCCCTTTGGGATGTCATGTGATCTAAATTATTGAAGTATTAATAGTATTTAAAGATGAAATGGTATTGGATTTTTAAATACCTGAAGAAGCATATTGTATGAAACCTAGTATTTTTTTTTTTTTTTTTTTACAGAGTTTTCCTTCCCATCTTATCCATGTATCAGCCTAACAGCAAAAAGTGCTTTTTACCTGAAATCTAGGCAATTTGCATAAACTCTCAGTGATCTGCATCACCAGATCCAGTGCTCAACTGATGTTCCTTGTTTATCTGCAAGCAAGCTAGGCTGGGTTTGGTTTCAACTGCATTATAAAGTGTTTTTGAATAACTGAGAAGAAATGTGAACTGCCATTAAAGCACATTCTTATTGCAAAGGCACTCCTTTTATAAATTTGAACAGCAGCATGAAGACAAATCACAGGCCCGTCTCAAGGTGGGACAAGCGCTCCGCTTTAAAGATGTTATAATTACTCCATGAACGGCTTAACAATTGAACTCAGTTAGTAAAGGTAATCTCAAATTCTGCCACGACCATACAAATTGGTACATGTGAGACATAAATATGTGTATGCTTTTATAAAAGAACACTTGATGCTTTTTCAGCAAGATAGCCAGAATAGCTAGACTTGAGGAGTACATTTAAATTTATCAAGGCTCAAACCTTAGAAACAATACTTCTCAGAGAAGTGTGTAGGACAATAATTTGTTTTTATTTATTTTATTTATTTGTTTACAAGGTTCTGTATTAGGAGTGAACTTGCAGCAGTGTCTGGCTAAGATACCTGCACAGAAAAACAGTCTTTTTAAACTAAAAATGAGTTAATCACATCCAGAACTAGAGGAAAATGTTTATAGTACCAGCAATACATTCTGAGCTCACCTTCTAGAGTTTTTACCAATTCTAGGGAAACAGGATTTGCTTGACAGTGTGATCATGTATTTCTAAAGCACCATATGGCTTTTGGAAAGATAAAAGGCTACACATAATTTCACGGTAAATAATAGTTTTTGTTGCTGTTCAGTACTCATAGGCATGTCTACAGACCTCACACATGCTTGTACACTTGTATGTATGTGAATCTGTATGTGCATGTATACATGTTCACAAACCTATAAAATTCTGAGGCCATTGTCTGTACTTGTACCACGCTGCTAAGGCCTGAAACTCCTTATCTGTATTCATAAAGTCAATACCCTCCTTCCCAGCCTACAAAGCCATTCTGAAAGACATCCTTAGCCAACATCTGCCTCTGTTCTTGCTCAACACCAAAATAAACTATATCCCTAAATGTCAAGAAGTACCTGTTCATACCTTTGGAGCTTTCTTCCCTGGGCCTCCAGTGAAAATGGGCTCCTACTCAGTCGGACTTTCCCAGTAATCAAATGACAATAAATAAATAAATGAATATTTATCTATGTTACAAAATTACCCCCCTACATATGTAGAGAGCTAGACTTGATGCCCCTTCACATTGCATGTTAACGCTAGTGTCCAAGCTTTACTAACAGGGGAATGATATTGTATGTCGACTGGCTGTATATGGACTAGTTTACATATGCAGTGCATTTATGTAGTAGTAGTTATTTTGAGTTTAAATGATGGAAATTGAAAAAAGGTAATTGTGAGGTGATGTTCAGGGAAGAGTTAAGACAGGCACTGGGTGGCAGTGAAGAGTCACCGAATAGCTGGGTAACTACAGCAGAGCTAATAAGAGAGATGGGCTAGAAAGGTGCTTGGTGTGACATCTGGAAAGAGGAAGGAGGAAAGGAGACCTGGTGGTGGAATGAAAAAGTACAGGAGAGTATACAGAAAAAGAGGTCGGCGAAGAAGTGGGATTGTCAAAGAGATGAAGAAAGTAGACAAGAGTATAAGGAGATGAGGTGCATGGCAAAGAGGAGAGGTGGCGAAGGCTAAGGATAAGGCGTATGAAGAGTTGTATAAAAGGTTGGACACTAAGGAGGGAGAAAAGGACCTCTACCGATTGGCTAGACAGAGGGCCTGAGCTAGGAAAGATATGCAGCAGGTAAAGGTGATAAAGGAAAATGAGAGAAACATACTCACAAGTGAGGAGTGTGTGTTGAGCAGATGGAAAGTGTACTTTGAGGAGTTGATGAATGAAGAGAATGAGAGGGAGAGAAGGTTGGATGATGTGCGGATAGTGAATCATGAAGTGCAGTGGATTAGCAAGGCGGAAGTAAGGATAGATATGAAGAGGATAAAGAATGGAAAGGCTGTTGGTCCAGATGACATTCCTGTGGAAGCATGGAGGTGCTTAGGTGAAATGTCTGTGGAGTTTTTAACTAGATTGCTTAATGAAATCTTGGAAAGTGAGAGGATGCCTGAGGAATGGAGAAAAAGTGTTTTGGTACCGATTTTTAAGAATAAGGGTGATGTGCAGAGCTGTAGTATCTACAGAGGGATTAAACTGATCAGTCACAGCATGAAGTTATGGGAAAGAGTAGTGAAGCTAGGTTAAGGAAGGAAGGTGATGATTAGTGATCAGTAGTATGGTTTCATGCCAGGAAAAAGCACTACAGATGCAATGTTTGCTCTGAGAGTGTTGATGGAGAAGTACAGAGAAGGTCAGAAGGAGTTGCATTGTGTCTTTGTGGATTTAGAGAAAGCATATGACAGGGTACCAAGAGAGGAGTTGTGGTATTGTATGAGGAAGTCGGGAGTGTCAGAGCAGTATGTATGAGTGGTACAGGCTGTGTATGAGGGTAGTGTGACAGGGGTGAGGTCTGCGGTGGGAGTGATGGATGCATTTAAGGTGGAGGTGGGATTACATCAAGGATCAGCTCTGAGCCCTTTCTTATTTGCAATGGTGATGGACAGGTTGGCAAACAAGATCAGACAGGAGTCCCCGTGGACTATGATGTTTGCAGATGACATTGTGATCTGTAGTGAGAGTAGTGAACAAGTGGAGGAGACCCTGGAGAGGTGGAGATATGCTCTAGAGAGAAGAGGAATGAAGGTCAGCAGGACTAAGACAGAATATATGGGTGTAAATGAGAGGGAGGATAGAGGAATGGTGAGGATGCAGGGAGTAGAGGTGGCGAAGGTGGATAAGTTTAAGTACTTGGGATCAACAGTTCAGAGTAATGGTGAGTGTGGAAGAGAGGTGAAGAAGAGAGTACAGGCAGGATGGAGTGGGTGGAGAAGAGAGTCAGGAGTGATTTGTGTCAGATGAGTACCAGTAGGAGTGAAAGGAAAGGTCTACAAGAGGGTAGTGAGACTAGCTATGTTATATGGGTTGGAGACAGTGGCACTGACAAAAAGGCAGGAGTCAGTGCTTGACGTGGCAGAGTTGAAGATGTTAAGATTTGCACTGGGTGTGACGAGGATGGACAGGATTAGGAATAAGTATATTAGAGGGTCAGCCCAGGTTGGAAGGTTTGGAGACAAAGCCAGAGAGGCAAGATTACGTTGGTTTGGACATATGCTGAGGAGGGATACAGAGTATATTGGGAAAAAGATGCTAAGGATGAAGCTGCCAGCTAACAGGAAAAGAGAAAGGCCTAAGATAAGGTTTATGGATGTAGTGAGAGTGGACATGCAGGCGGTTGGTGTGACAGGGCAAGATGCAGAGGACAGGAAGAAATGGAAACACATGATCCACTGTGGCAACCCCTAATAGGAGCAGCCGAAAGAAGTAGTAGTTATTTTGAGTTTAAGATTGTAAGGTTTCACCATTTTGACATTTCATAACTTTGCATTCAGTCTTATGACATTCAGTATATCTATTTATTACGGTGCCACACACTCAAGTCTGATTTTGTGCATGTGTATATAGTGTGTGGGTCAAAACTTAGATGCACAGGAGGAAAAAAAAAACTAAATTAATTAATTAGCTGTCATAAAAAAATAGAAAATTGAAGCCATTTTAAAAAATTAGGGAACTTGTAAATTCACACATATTGTGTCAGGTGGTAATAAGTACTTGATATTCTGGGTTTCCTTATCACATCCCACACATAGTCTTTAGACATTCATTTCATGTCTCTGAAACACCAAAGCAGCAATTGAGCCTGATACTAATGACAAATTGGATGTTCATATCGATCGCTCATGTAATGTGTATCTCATCTTAGCAGAATCATGCTAATGAGTGAAAACCCTGAGTATGTGTCAGCACGTTTCATTGAGTGTAGGCTGTTACAAATTAGCTCGTCTACTTGGCAAATAATTTCATGAATCATGTCATACCCACTACAAGGTGCTTCTCCTCATGGAAAAGAATCCTTTCACAGCAGGTCAGCATATGTTATTCACTGGCGTACATACAGAGAATTGTGAATAAATTACATTTCAACCGTTAGAAGGCTACTTAACATTTCTTTGTTTGCATATTTTCTAGTATTAATCTAATGAATAATTGATAACTGTAACCTTTGTATTTTCCACAGAAAGTAGCCTTAAGGTTGTTCAAAGGAACTCATCTTTAGGACATCTCTGGTGTCCATGTGTAGTTGTATAAGAAAACACATGCAGATAATATACTGTTTGATCTGCTTGCCTAATGCAGCTTAAACTGTCAAAAATGGTTTGTATCAAACACTGTTTAATAATCTCTCTTGCTCTACTGGCTTCAGAGTAATTCTGCTGAAAATGTATTAGACATTTCATTGCACAATGGAATTTTAAAATCCACTTAAATACAGTTTATTAACCATAGTATCATATATTAAGCAATGTATAGGTCATGTCTTCCCCACTAGGCAATGGCATTTGAGCTTCCCAGCCATCACTTCCAACATATTTAATGTTTGATATCATCCTCAGAAGATTTGAGGATGTGCGATGAAGGATGAAAGTTAAGAAAATGACAATCTACTACCAAGACGATATGTATATAAAAAATGCTAGGCTTCATGAAATAAGCACAATGCTGTCATCTCTAGCAGGCATTTGGAACTCTCTTCCAGGGCTTAATGTTACGTGTAATTCTTTATCAAACATTATTGTTCATTATTCTGAATCCAGGTCTGTATTTTCCATTCTAGATTATTTGGCACATTGAAATATAATTTAGAAACACTAAGAAAAATAAACGTTTTATGCTGCATTAAAAATCATCTCATTCTGTCAGATAAGATACATTGATAAAGCCATTCTGTGCACAGCATAACTCTGACTTAATCTACAGATTTATAATGGAAAATTATTTTATATTCAAGGTTTAATAACATATCATTCAAACAAACTCAATTACAGACAAAAGCTCTCCAAGGTTCCTTTGTTTAGGATTTATTAAACACTGAGATTATTTAGTAATAATTCTAAGTGATAGCATTTTGGACTGCTTTGTTTGGGTGCTTTGTTTTATATGACATGTATTCCATTTTCTCAAAGATGGAAGGAATAAAAATTAATCCTTTTGCAATTAGAGCTGTGTATAGTTTATTTAAATGATGAGTGATGAATATCATAAAGCCAAATAATTAAAGAGTTTAAGATTTAAGAAGATTAGCCATAACAAAAATGTACAGAGATGACTAAGTGCAAGCAAAGTATAATAAATTCACAGAAACTAAATCAACTTATTTAAGGGGGAAAAAACAGCATGATAACATTTTGGCATAAAAAGTGTCCATCTCTGTCTGACGAAATCATATTCACAATGAACCTTCACTGCCCTGCCTTCTGATAGGTGGCGGAGTTAAATAAGCTTAAATAAAGCTACTGTTACCCATTCATACATTTTAAACAAATTTGTCTTCGGGCGCAAGGGCTTTAAAGACATAAATCCATCAAAGCGTTTTGTCACTATTCTTGCCTTTGTGGTTGTTTTATTATTACAATGTCTACTCCTGTGATTTTGTTATAATCATTTCTTGGTTTGGAATCATTTTTCCCTTTTTTCTGTTATTTTTCAATGAGTGATGGTATGCCTCCATGTAATTCTCTGTAGCATGACCTTTGATGTCATGTAAGGAATTCCAGCAAGACTGTCAGTTCAGTGAGTGAACATGATTATGATGGCTGGGCTGTTTGTTCTAGTGATTGTAAAGATGTCTTAGTTCTTGGTTTAATTTCTGATGTCGGAGATCTAAATCCTTACAAGCATGACCCTTATGTGAGTTCAACAGGACGTTCAGATGACAGCGATACAGATGAGGTTATGTGGCCCCCTCCATACTGTAGTGAAAGGCATTTAGTAAATCATAAATACTATAGAATGTGCTAGGATATAATGAATTTATTTATATTTCATTTAGTAATCAGCAAAAGATTTTTAAACTGGTACATACATACAAATATTTCAAGCATGGGCAATAATGTCCTTCTAGCCTGCCTATATACTAAAACACTTGTTCTCATAATAAGTGTCCAGGCTGTTCTTAAAAATATATAAACTAGTACTTGCTTTAATGTAATTTGGTAGTCTGTTCCATGCATCAGCTCCTCTCTCAGAGAACCAATCAGTACACTTCTCATTCCTACAGAATCTTCTACATAGGCTGTCTGATGATTCCCTAGTACTTTTTGTTAACCCCAAACATTCCCAGAGGTAATTGTCACTAAATGTCCTATATACCTGAATAAGATCTCCTCTTAAATATCCATAAGACACACTGTACAAGTTCAGATATCTTAGTATTTAATAGCAGTCACAGGCCCACTAGAAGGCTTGGAGCAGACTCAAGAAACGGAGAGATTGTATGTCTTAAATTGCCTCTCATTGTGCAGAGAACCCACAGGATGAGAGGGGCATTTAAGTCTGGATAGGGGCATCATCTACCATCTTGATCCTCAACAAAAAAACATTTTTTAAGATAGGTGGATGGCTTAAGAACAGTCACCCTGATGGCACTAACTGCTCAGAAATGGCCACAGCCTTGTTTTTATCATAACATTCAGGCAATTACCGGACTACAGACTGCTTCCATTGTCATGCTCTATGCCACCAGCAAAATAAAGTGGCATTTTCTACAATAGATGACTACCTTAGACTGTCTTCCACGTAGTGGTACAAGAATGATAATGAAGTGATGAGGAAAAGGATCTTCTGCACGTGGCCTAATTCCACGTAAACTGGCTTTCAGGTGAAATACCATCTCTGTTGTCAAGTCCATTCCTATAGGGTCTCTGCTTCATGAGCTTTCCTTTTTTGTATAATGCCAGAACTGACCTGCTACTGATAGGTTTTCAGCTTTGAGGTCTTTGGTAACATATTAAGAACTTGCTTTTGCAAGACACAGAAATGTAGGCAGAACACTGCTCTTCAGATGTGTAATATAATATTAGTGTTATAGTGTGAACACTGATGGAAAGAAAATGTTGATAAAAATTCACATTCCATCAGAGAATGCAGCCCACAGAAAAAAAATGTGTTTCTTTATACGATGTATGTAGGTACGTGTTTATTTTATTTAGGTCAGATATACAGACAGGAGCATATGGCAACATTTACTTCCACCCTAACAAGATGTACTAGTACATTATAAATAAGGTGCTGAAGTAAACAGAGATCATGGAAAAGTATAATCCCATCTAAAATGGTACAGTAATGCATAGTAAGTGACCAGTATACCAATTTATGAGTGCATACACAAAGGATAAAGTGGAGGTAGGATGATACAAGTTAATACTCTACAGTATCATTACTAGACTAAATTAAGGACCAAAATATAATTGATGTATTAATAAAGTCGTAGTAAATCTTTATATAAATAGTAGGAAAATGAGTTTCCTAAGCAGACATATTTGCCTCTATCCATCTATCAAGGCACAGGGTAGTGTACAAGTTGTTAGGAAAGCAAGTTAGCTTGGCTGGGAGGAAGCAATACGTCTTGGTAGAGGAGAAGGTCGGGGACAGCAAGGTACGTTAGCTTAGGGGGTGTGCAGGTTATGTATAGCCATGTTTGTGGGTGGGGGGACAGTGAGGTAAGTTAGCTCAGAGGATGTGCAGGTTATGTATATCCATGTTTGTGGGTGGGGGACAGTGAGGTAAGTTAGCTCAGGGGTGTGTAGGTTATGTATAGCCATGTTTGTGGGTGGGTGGCAGTGAGGTAAGTTAGCTCAGGGGATGTGTAGGTTATGTATAGCCATGTTTGTGGCTGGGGGGACAGTGAGGTATGTTAGCTCAGGGGATGTGTAGGTTATGTATAGCCATGTTTGTGGGTGGGGGGACATTGAGGTAATTTAGCTCAGGGGTGTGTAGGTTATGTATAGCCATGTTTGTGGGTGGGCTGATGATCTTGCTGTGAGTCTTTGGAGCACACCCATCTCAATCTCCCATTTTTTTAGAAATTTATTTGGTAAAGTTGTAGTTTGTGATGTTGGAAAAGATGTAAGAAGACTCTGCTTCATTGGTGGAAACCCATCTTTTTCCCCTTTCTTCTCTGGAAATGATTATTTACAAGCTGGAAAGAGTGATGGCATGCTGCTCCGGGTTTCCATGATTGTCACAGTGGGTGGGTGGTTGGTTTATTAGTACTGTTAGGCAAGCGATTCAGTGCTGTCATAATCATAATGATATTAAATCCATTGTTATTTTGTCTGCTTTATTGTTTGTGTTATGTGTTTAATTAAAATATGAGTGACTAATCTGGTCTCGCTGTCTGAGCTGTAGCAATCTGAGGCTTGATTATGTTAATTGTCAGGGAATATCTAGTGAGGAACATTCTGCATCCTAGAACAAAAAAGCATTTCTTTCTTTTCATCACCCTGCTGTTTCCTTTGGAAAAAATGCAGTGTCATTGTTCCATTAACTGTTTTGAACAACTGAATTGTAACAGACTTACATGATGCATAGTGGTGTCAGTTCTGTTGTAGTGCATGGAGCGCCCTGATTGCACCCCAATAGCGGGAAAAATGGAAACTAGTTGAGCACTACTCTAGTGTGAGACTCAATATTAACAGCGATTTGAAAGGTACTTAATTGTTAAGCACCTTCTGGATACTGTGCTAAGTATGGAGTATGGCCAGTGGTCACTAAAGGCTTTACTCTCTTTTAAAGCTAGTAAAACACTTAATTTTTTTTCTCTCTGTTTCTGTAAACAGAAGTACATGGAGCAGCTTCATGCACTATAAGAATTATGATCGGATCTCAGATTGTAACCTCCATTATGTGTTCTTGACATGGATCGGAGGCTTTGCTCTCGAGGTGAATTTCTTGGCATCCAGATCTCAGACCTGATCATAGTCCTTTGTGTTATGCCTTTAAAAGTAGCAGGCATATTCCAGATGTAACCACAGTATGTGCTCAAGCAGATTTCTCTACAATGTTGCAGTTTACATTGTTAAACTAATTTATTATTTCAATAAATATCCCTATTTCTTAAGACAGTTTCTTTATTATGTGATATTTTTCTGCTACTGGCTTGGTTTACCTGCTTGAGCCGACATTACTAGTGATGCAGTTTCTAAATGGTCAGACTAAGGCTTGCCAAAAGGAAAGTGAGCCTGTTATTAGTAGCATTGGAAAGGACAGTGTATACACTGGGAAAAGTTTTAAAAAAAATGAACTTGCACGTGAACTTGATAAACAAAAGGGAAGTCAGGATGAAATCCAGACTGACATTAAGCATTTGGAAAGTGATGAAGAAGACCAAGCAAGAGTTATAAACGATCGACACTAACAATAATTTAAAGGCAAAGTACTACAATTTACAATCTGAAAATAAGTTGCTCAAAGCCAGATTCAGGGACACTGAAAAGAAAATTAAGAACCACACAGAAACTTCTGATTACAGTGAGATGATTAAGGAAATCACGTCTATAAAGCAAAAGCATATGATGTTTTGTCCCAGCTCATACAATGGAAGAATATGAAAGTGTAAACAAACATCCTTTACTAGTGAGGAAGATGAAAAGGTTGTGTAGAAAATACAAAGATAAAGTAAATTCAAAATACTTAGCCAATGCACACAGGATCTGGAAGAAAACTTAAAAAAAATTAAAAGACTTAATGAAAAAGATCTGGAAAATCATCAGCAAATTCTAGCCCTGAAAAGTACATAAAGCAATAACCACAAGTATAATAATCTTAAAAAAAGAAAAACATTTACCTCAAATAAAATATAGAGACTATCATTAAGCTATTAAAATAAAGAGAAGATACTAATAAATAAAATTGCAAAGATATTTGCAGATTATATGTCATAAGGAAGCTTAACAGTACTGTGTTATAATCTAGAGCCAGGCATTGTTGTAGAAGAAATAGTTACAGGACCCAAAGTTGCAGATATACATTTAGGTAAAACATATACCCCAGGATTCACTAATCCTCCATGTAACACTTAGGTTCATAGGTTCATACTAGGCTATCTGCCCTAGGGCATTTATAAGCCTAGCCAGTGTGTGTTTGGCTTTCGCCACCCATTTTAAATGAATTTTGCTATGCCCTTTTTCGAGGTTAGTATACTGTGCCTCTATCTAACAGTGACACAGAAGTGATACCCGGGGTAAACCTACGATCTCCCATCCACTCATCAAGATTCCTCTTGAAGAAAGTCAATGAGGGACTCTGCCTAACCTGGACTGGGATTTTATTCCAGTGTGAAGGGAGCCTCTGGGTTATGAATCTGTCCCTCCAGCATGTCCTATTTATTTCAGTGCTGAGGTTCAAGTCTCTCGAGCGCGTAGCTCGATGGGATTTGGATTTTCTGAGGTGCAGCTATAATCCCCAAAGAGGAGACTTGATTAGTCTTACACGGAAGAGCCAGTCTAAGAGTAAGATTGCAGCGCCATGCATATTAATGAGGGCACGCTGCCTCAACTCTAAGGCTAACATGGAGCGTGCACAAGTGCAGGGGGCGTGTCGGACTGCTGAGCAGTCCAAAAATCCATGCCCCTGCAAGTTTGACACTCGGGAAATGTCTACTTACATGAACGAGTCCGCTCAAATATGTACATACCCAACACTACACTCCCCCATATTATAAACCCCTGTACAATTATAAAATGTAAACAAATTTTTTTTTTATTTCCGATATAGCTGCCCGTATTTGCGCGGGTTTGCCCATTGCTTAGCTATAGTTAGCAGTTTAGACACTGAAGAGGATAATAAGAAACGTATATGCAAATTAAGCAAAATAGCAATAGCGTAGTGGTAGAGCCTTTGCCTAAAGAGGTGGCATTCCCGGTTCGAGTCCCACCACTCCCCCTTCTATTTTCTGTTGGAAATCTGTATATAAAAACAATTCCTGACATTTATTTAATTTTTTGTAAAAAGCATTGAAATGGCCTATGTAGTAGTGAACAAATTTTATATATAAATATATATATATATATATATATATATATATATATATATATATGAAGGTGAAATGGTTATGCATACTGATGGATGCATAAGTAACGTGATGGATGCATAAGTAACGTATCTAAAGCAATGTGAAGCACTGCTAAGCAATGTTTACCTGTATTAAGCATATATAAATGTAATTGCTCATAGCTGAGCACTGCGTTAACTAGCCCAATGGCTTTGCGCGTAGCTGCGCATCGCGCCAACTAGCGCAAACAGAACATGTTTGTGTGGAGTTGCGCTCCGCGCTAACCAGCGCAACATCGAGCAACGTAGAGCAATGTCGGGCAAAGTTGAGCAAAGTCGGCTAAACACAGCCACACCTCCTAGCCAGTCTGGCCAGTAGTAAAATAAAAAGCAATGACAGGGCTCAAACCCAGGTATAATTCTTGGAGTGTGTCTGTGTCATTTCCTTTGATATGTTGTACTCTTGCATTATAGAAATAGTACTGTTGTATTAAGCGCTGTTAACCCACACTTGGATAGGCCCATATAAAGTGGATAAAGGGAGTGCCAGTAGCTTTTAAGCATATTTACAGTCCTCAACTGTTGGTTCATGCCCAGCATGTACAGGTTAATCTGGCACATGAGTAGCTTGGTATTGTGTTCCCCAGAAATGTCAGTGTGCTGCCAGAAATGTAGGGAGCTGTTAACGTACAACTGATAATTTCACATGAACATATCTAGATAATTATAGGAAAGTAGAACTGTCAGTGAACCATCTCAGCAATAGTGTGTCTGAGCAACTCACAAAATATGTAGCAGTAACATCTGCATCCCGGACAGTTTGTATGCCAGATACAGCTCATGTATATAAAGATTTAGCAAAACCCATTACACAATTTAAGGACAATTGGGTATTGTAATAATACATATAGGGGACATATAACTGCAGTTAATAGGAATGTAGTGTAAACTAAAAGGATATATAAGTTGTTAATGGAGCTATCTTTTTCCACCCTACTGTATGTGCATAAAAAATGCAATTCCACACCTCAATGGGTATGTCTAATTTCAAAACATTTGTTGGGACATATGTCCTATTAGTTTATAAATATCTGCATTTATTTCGATGCATGTGCCCTGTTCAAATACCACAATATTGGTGGGATGCTTCCATCAATTAAACATGCATGCTGTTGTAATGTCCACTGTTGTTCTATATATGCATGTGTTGTGCTTGCTGTTCAACTGTTGGAACTCTGGTGTGTTGCGTTAATGGGAATACTTCTGCATGCTGTTATAACTAATTAGGAATGCTGTTGACTGTTACTAACCCATATTTTCATTAAATCCTCCAAAACATAGAATGTATGGGAAGGCCGATCCCAGCGGACCCACCTGTCCCACCTCAGCTGGCGATGGCATCTGGCACCAGCAGGTCCGGTGCCCAGCCTGGGACCTCCTCCTCCACTGGCACTGTGCCACCTTCAGGTGGAAGTGCTGCAGGGGTTGGAGCTCATCCCCCCATGCACACGTGGGCAGAGGATGGCCACCTATCACCCTCTGAACGGTCTGGGCTGTGTTCCATAGAGAGATCGAGCGTTCTGTCACTGATCCTCTATGCCAACTTGAGGCACAAGTGGCGTGACTCACGGGTGAGCCTGCCCCTCCTACACAGCCCTCAGCACAGCCACCCTCTGGGCTGTGAAGGTGCAGTGGTGAATGCCCATGGGTGGGGGATCTCAGTTCCACTGTTGCCATCTGTGGGCGCATGGGCTTGCAATTTCCAAACATCCTTCCCAGTCAATGGTGTTCGCCCACCACGTGTCATATTCCACCCCTGTATGCATCTTGTTTGTCTTGTCTGTTTACCTCCCCAACCTACCTCCCCAAATACACCTACTTCCCCTACCCCACATTTCACTCTCACCTGGAAAAGAAAAAAGGGCAATCTGCTCCCACAAAAAAATACGCCCCATACATAGCCCATTTTACACACATGTCCGCTGGACACATAAAATGTAATTTAATTGGCAGTACAGCATACTTTGTTGCCCTCACCCCTCTCACAGGGGTGGAAGGTTTCATATTTCCCTCCAAATTTATTGCATATGCACAGCTGTTGCTGTTAAAGAAATGGGCAGCTATGGACCTTCCCTACACCTGTCCTGCACATCCCGAGCTGTTTTCCCTACTGTCTTTCCCTCTTTGTGCCCCTTTTTCACCACTTTCCTATTTCCCCATTTTCTTTTCTTTCAAAGAAGTGTGCGTGGGTGTTAGCAGGAGTAAGCACTTTTAAGCAGTAGTTAGCGAGTTTGCGTGAGTGTGCGCTTCTGTGCGCTTAGCTAAGCATTGCTAAGCATCGTGCAAACCTGCGCAAACCCGCTTACAACTGCTTAAAAATGCCTTAGTCACTCTGTATGCGAGGGCCCTTGTTCTGCTCAGCAGCAAAATAAAACACCTCTGTCAGTCTCGAACCCGGGACCTTGTATACACTACACTGCATGAAGTACCACTAAGCCACGGTAGATATACAACAAATAAATATATCGTGCATCAGAGTGACTGAATGTAAAGTTAAAATAGAAATGCCACAACACACAACTTGTTCTGTGGATCTTTACCAGCAGTTGTTGTGGAATTGCATTACATGACTTTGATAAGAGAAGCTGCCATTCTAGCAGGAAATAATGTTACAGCAGCACTTTACAACCCCCACACAGTATCATAGCAGGACAAACACTGGCATATCTGATTAGGGCAGAGGCCATACCTCCCAACTGTGCCTAATTTTCAGGGATGTTCCTGATTTTGAAACAAATTTTAGCTGTGTCCCTCTGAATCCCTCTGAAAAGTAATGACGTTGGCCAGAAAGGTGGTGAATTACACTTAATGAATAATGACAATAAGTAAGCGTTAGACACTGCTTGTACTTCAGAAAAGGTGTATTAATCCATATGCTCTGGTTCTCCCAAAGTCTTAACTTAATGGCACTAATATTTTAAAGGTGTACCTCACTTTTACCTACTTTTCCCTGAGTCTGTTCAAATATGTACCCGAGTGTTTGAGAGGCCTGGCAGAGGCGGAAACACACAGGCATATCAGCTTTTTTGCTGTTACACACTGTGCAAATAGCTTTGAAAGGAGTTCCAGAAGCATACCCTTATGTAGGAGTACAACACTGAAATACCAAAGTATGTAGCCATGTACTGGTAGCAACCAACTGTAACAATGCCATTGTTCCAGTGCTGAAAAGACCGGTGTGGTGCAGAGACAAAGAATAACAGGCTAACCTCTGGCTACCATGTGGATAGGTCCACAGTTGGGAGCTACACAGACAGACCACTTGCCTTGATAAACTAACAGGTACACAGCAACCCTACAAGTCCAGCAAGATAAAATTCATACAATAATACATAATGCTCTCTGTACTTCTGAACCCCTACCCAAATGTAGAATATACCTGTGTGTTCAGGGTCTACCAAGGATTTAGGTAGGCATACTCAGTACTGAAATTTGTCCAGTTTTCTTGAGCAGCCTGCGCTAATGTCAACACTAAAAAAGCACAAACTGTTCAGAAGTGAGTAAATTAATATTCACAGTATAGCAGTTCAAACAATTCATGTGCCAAAGGAATACATCTCAATAACTAGTTTTGTATGGCAGTTAATTGTACAATTAGAAAAGAAAGTACATACTCCCATGTATCTTGGGTTAGCATTTTGAGGGGGGAGTACAATTTTACACTGACAAGTGTGTACTGGAAGCAGCAACATTCAGGTCTGAGTATAACATTTAAATCACTGGCTACACCCCTGGCTTCAGATATAAGAACTATACCAACTTTCTGCCTTAAACAACAATGTCCACAGCAAACAGGCATGATCCCCATCTTGGAAAGCTGAAAAGGCCATGCCTACCCGAGTTAGCAATTTATAGCATTGGGTTGCTATGACAGTGATTACTGCAATTACCACACAGCAGGCTGCATGCAGTTAACAAATGGTGGCCATCAATTGGTGCAGATGCCATCACATGCACATGTGCAAATACCTATAAAAGCAGGCTGTAATTGCTGCCAACAAACTCAATCACTCTATTGCAGAGAGAGACAGAGAGAGAGAGACAGTGAAAAGCAAAAAGAAAAAGAAATAATACCAACTCATACAAAGGAAAGGTATGTAACAGATATGTATTTACTGGCATGTAGTAGATGTTTTTGAAGAGTACTCTACATAATGTGAACCATTCATATGTGGCAGCAGTACGTATCTATGCACAGATGTCCTGCTTAACTACTGCCATGGACAATTCAGTGTGTACCTGTGGGCAAGTGGGACATAACTGTGAAATGTGTAGCTCAGCATTAAATGTCAAACATCTGATCCATGTTATCTGTGTTCTGTACAGTAGTGTGGCCAATGGCTGTTTGGAGGATTAGCCCAAACATTTATATAAACATGGGTGTGACAGAGTAACACATGCATGACAGTCATATAAAAGTGTAGCTTAGCATTGGCAACTGCTGTACCAGGCTAGTATGCTAATCTAGCATTTGAAGCTATATATACCCCCTCTAATGTTACTGTGTTCACATGTGACACCTGTTCATGTTGCAACAAGGCCCAACAGTTCAGCTGTGAGGTCCAGGGACTTACAACAGTGTGGACTTTGTGTGTGTATGGCACACACATACGGAGAGATATATATGCGTTATACATATTAACATCTGTATATGTGCATAGAACAAGGGACATATTGCAACTGTTTCTGAAGGGTGGACATATATATGTTGGTGAAGGTTATGTGCATATTTGTATGTAGGTTTTAGTGTGTGATAAACAAGACAGCATACAGTGCTGGCATATGACATGTGGTGGTTAAACACTGTGGGTGTTTTGTTCAGTTTTCAATGTTGCAGCCAGTGAGGCCTGCTAAAGCTACCTGGGCTGTGAACACTTTCAATGCATTTCTCAAAGACTGTGCAATATTATTACATTACTGTATACCTCACATCCTTTGTATAATTGATATTCCCACCATGAAAGGTAGACTGTATATGTGCCTATATGTACACCAATGGATGTGTATATGTATGTGTGTGTGTGTGTGTGTATATATATATATATATATATATATATATATATATATATATATAGAGAGAGAGAGAGTCATATATACTCCTACACACCCACATCTACTTGTTGCAATAGATTCTATGTAAAGTTGACTGAGTGTGATGGTCAATATGTTGGTGAATATGTCAAAGTTGTGTATTTGTGGGATAACTTAGTGAGAAACTGTTTCTGTCATGGTATTATGAGTCCTTGCTTTGATCCCAGCAAAATCTGTCTATGCTGTTGCTAGGCAGATAAAGCACTATGGCATACAGTCTGATGTAGTCCCTTGGTGTTAACTGGGGTCAGTCATTGGAGGCTAAAGCACTACATGTATGCTTATTGACTGGTACTGATGTTGAATCCAAATCCTGTATGTACTGTAGTACTACTTGAAGCTCTGGGCCTAAACAGCAAAGTATGGTTTATGTCCACATTGCTTGGAACCACTGTTTTGCGTGGTCCCTGTAGTCATCTCAGATTACATTCCTCAAGCTTAAGGTTTTGTAAGTACTGACACACAGTATTGTATGGTACACACGTAAAGCTTATCTGGGTTGCCATACCTTTGTGTCTTGTAATTATGTCTGATGTGTGTGTGGGTATGCCTGTAACATGTCCTCTGTCATATGTGTGTTACAACATCTAACTGCGTATCTAGCAACATTTATAGTTTACTACAGCAGTATGGCACCTATATTCACAATTGTGCACATATTTTGGCCACGGGTTTGCCATCAACAAGTTGTGTGGTAGAATGGTAATACTGTAACTGGACCTTACAAACATTGCAATGGATGACATATTTCTTTATGCATTGGCTTGATCTATATCTGCTGTGGCTAGGTGGTGCATTGTGTTGCATACAGTGTGCCAGGTACTCTTGTATAGTCTTATATAGTGATTTTATTTTGTTGCTGTGCAGAACATGGTTTATTATATAGAGTGTGCCGGGCACTTTCAAGCAGTTATGGGGTGAGCACTGATAAGTGGTAGTGAAAGTGTTTAATCTCAGTCAGCTAATAGGTTGCTATATATGGCGGTTCAGTGATATCTGTACTGTATAATGTTAAATGTGCCATATGACTTGCTCATACATATCTTTTCTTTATGTCTTCCAGGGATCATGGCACACCATAGAAATCCTAGCTACAGTAATGCTGAAGATGAGATTCTTACCAGCTGTATGATTCAGCACGACAGCCTACTATTCTCCAGAACCAGCCAAGACCAGCAAGAGCGTACTGCAATGTGGCAAGATTTTTTCCGGAGGCTAAATGAGGTAGGCCTGCATAACCAGACATATGAGCAGGTACGCCACCACTGCAGTGATCTACTTAGACATGTCCATCAGCGTGCTTCTGATGTATGGAGACAACAACTTGCAACAGGTGGTGGGGTTAACATCCACCCCCCCCTCACCAGAGTGGAGGAGCTGCTCCTGAGCCTGGTGGCACCTGCCCAACAACAGCAGCAGCAGACATTTACCATGATTGAGGTTGGAGCCACCCAGCAAGAACACATGGAACATGCAGGTAACATGGCATATCTGTAGACTGCTGTTACCTCTAATAGTAGATCATGCATATGTGAGATGTGTACTGTGTAGTTAGAAGATGTGGAGCCTGTTGTTGTGCAATACTGATCATTTGGAACATAATCTGTAGGCCTGTGAATGTAAACTGTTCTACTGTAAGATTGCAAACCCACAGTAGCAATGCCAAAGTTGTCGCCACTGACAAACTGTCTCATATCTATGTAGGTCCCACTGGTGTGACAGCAAGGCAGTGGACAGATGCTGGTGAGTGTGTTCTACATTTATTATTGCAAATAAAAAGTGCATGTCATAGTTAAGGTGTTGGCCATGTACACATGTAACACTCCTACCCATAATGCATGCTGTGAGACCACGCACATCTCACTAATGTGATTAGCTGCCTCAAACACATGCAATACCCAGACCATCTCAAACAAATGTGGCTACACTGTAGTGACCATTGGATAGGCAGAGTTGATACACAACATGCACATAACATACACAACTATGTCATACACAGAACATGTTGACATGCTACACATGAAGGATTCACAAACCCTCTGTAAAGTAACACTCCAGTATCCCAAATGTCATCTACACAGCACACATAATATACCTGAGGGGTAGAGGCCTATCATGGGGCAGTGAAGCACACTGCAACCCATTCGTGTTAGGGAATGCTCCTTATTGGCCTCCATACAAACCCATGTAACAACTGGTTTTGAAATGGTGAATGTAGCCATGGTAGTGCAGTTCCAGTACAGCATGATAGGTGCTCGTTTGGGACACATTTGTAGCCTTGAGTGACCACATGATGCTTCATGATGATGGCTTATGGTACTACACCCCATCCATTTATTGTAACCACAGTACTACACATAGCTTTCATTGCTATACACCTCAATGTTGTATGTGTGCAAACATATGCACCTGTCAACAATATGCATACCAATCACCATTTGCACAACTGACACATATATGTCTTGTGATGCTATTGAGTGGCTAGTTCATATTACACACACTGGGTATGTGTGATGTTTAAATTTGCAATTGTGTTTTAGCATGCCATGTCATGGACGACACTGGCATGTCCACAATATGATCTCCACTCACCATAACTACTGTATATTGGGTATATGGGCCAATGGTATTCCATCAGTTATACATGCACCACTGATCTTGTGTGTATACACATCATGCATGAGCTAAAACTGTGTCCACAATTATTTGCTAAAGACACAGAGGCTCTAATCAGAATTGGATATATATGTGACACACAGATACACATCCAGCCATGGTATGTAGACCTGTGAGTGATGATGCACAGTAAATTACAGAGTATTGAATACTTGCACAGCAATGTTGTGTCCATGTATGCATTGCGTTCCAGGGGGAGGCCAATCACCGAACAAAACACATGCATCAAAGCCATGAATACTGTTAGTAACAAGGACTGTCTACACTTGCACTGCATGCTGTTGAGCAACACATGTCCTGCATGCTGACGTGTGATATGACTGTTTTGCTTGTGATACTGTACCTCACCATCAACTGCTATTGAGTATGTTCTGAGATTGCTGGTGGTGTGTGTGTGTGTCTGTCTACTTTAGTGAGGAGTGTATTTGTGTGTGTGCATGTGCATGTGTGCATGTGGTCTAACATCATGTACAGGTCTTAAAGTGTGTTTCCTGTTTTCCTGTCACAGGTGCTGAGGTGGGGCTGGTTCAGTGCAGCAGGAAACCTGATGTCACTGACAAAGATAGTGATAATGAGGATAGGTGTGTTGAGGCACAGGTAGGTTTGTCAGGGTCTATTGTTGGGCCACCAACTGACAGTACACAAGTTTCCACCCCATCCATGCACACAGTCATACTGCCTGTACATCCATCATCACCAATGCCCTTAGCAGAGGGACAGTGTACAGTCGGCACTGGCCAGGACAGTGTGGTATCTATGGCACATGCATCAGGACACAGCAGCTATAGCCAGATGTCTGGAATGGTACCACATAGGCAGATGCCCAGGGGTTCTCATCAGAGCACTGCTGGTCATCATGCCCCTGGCAGACATGCCACAACTCTTACAACCACACGCATGTTCCAGGCTGTCATGGAGGCACAGGCACACATGGAGTGGTACACCAGACAGGGACTAAGGGCACAGAGGGCTCATAACACCTATGTAAATGACAGTATCCATGACCTAGCAAGTGCCATACGTAATTACACTGAGGTCTTTGATAGACGTTGGGGTGAGACATTAGATGTCCTCCACAATGTCATGTCCATGTGTCAGGACAGTGCGCGACACTTGAGACATCGACAAGGATGTATGCCAGCAACATCATCAGCTGGCAGTCGCCGTGGATGTCCATCAAGTCATAGCTGCTCCCGTAGTGCCAGTACCAGCCCCAGCAATGTTGGGGGGGCTGTCCATAGACTGTCCTAGAAGACCACGTGCACATGGCTCTGGCCAGTCCCAGCAGGGACCTGGATCCAGTGGACATATATCAACCTCTGAGGATAGTACCCAGTCTGGATTAGTACCCTATACTGTCTGTAGCACCCCTCCCAGACACAAGTCCCGTATCCATGGCCAGAGGCGGTGATCTGTAAAGCCTGCCAGGTACAGCGTGTAGCTGTCCCACAAATCCCCGTATATGGCAGCCACATGGTGGAACTGTGTGCATGCAGACACACACACATAAACCAAACACCTAGGGCAAACACATACCCGCACACATTACATCCTCATTGGCCCATAACAGTACTCTTGGCCCTCACACAAACATCGATTGTATGGCTCAATGTAGGCCTCTGGCAAGCCAACACACCCTGTGCATATGATGAAACCTGTGCCACCTCCTGTCATCTGTAACATTGATGTAGGAACAGGCTAACATGGTGCTGATGCACAGGGTGACTTTATTACAGTATAGCAATGTTTTAATGTGTAGCATGTTGTCAGCAGTAAAGTGTAATGATATCCTTGAAGGTGTAGCTGAGCAGGCATGATGCATTAAAGCATTAATTATCAATGTAGTATTGTTTACACCAGTGTTTATTCCAATTGTGTATTGTCTGCCCATGTGCCACTTGGCTGATGTGTGTAGTTTTGTCAGCATGTGTTATAGAGTGGACAGTAAGTGTGGGATATGTGCAGCACAGATTTGCAGGTGTACATTTGTGAACATGGTTGAGGTGCACTGTCTGCATGTACGTGCATATTTGGCAAGGTGACATGTCCTATATTAGACAGTGTTAACACTCCATAGTTTCTATTGGTGGCCAGTATGCATTGTACTACACACATTTTGGAACGTGTGTGTATGACACGTTTTGACACTGTGCTGTGGGTGACACTGTTGTTACTATCTGTCATTGGTTTGCATTCTGGTAGTATACATAACCTCAACAGCCTGCCCATAAACAATTGTTAGATGATGGGTTGACAACTGACACACAGATGTAGGAGACACAGTAACATTTGCAGCCTTCAAGTACTATTCTATGCCAGTAACAAGTGGTATTCACCTGCACTCAGTCCTGGGACCACTCCTGTTTAGCATATAGCTTTCGTAGGTACAAGCAAACACAGTAGGGATATGTCTGGCCATGTTTGGCAATGCATACTGTGGGCTATAATGCATTCTCCAGATGACACACACATCCTCCAAAAGGGTATCATACAGACAGATACCTGGTGTCAAACCCGTGCTGTAAAGCTATAAGCCAAATAAAGCATAGTCATCCACTTTTACAAAACATAGTATCCCCAGAGTACCACATAGGTAGTAGCTCCCAAAATGTGGAACAGGTACCAATGTATACAAAGAGCCATGTGTAAAGTCATCTCTCCTTTGATAATCACATTTCCAAAGGGTTTTGGAAATCCATCTGTGGATCACATAAGCAATACGGGGTCTGCATGCATATCCACAAAGGTTGCTGCACACCTATAATAAAAAGCCAACTTTGACAGACTTTGCTACTTTTGAACAGGTTTCAAATATACCTCAGGCATAAACCCTCACTCACACTATTCAATAGAAACCATAATGAGTGTATGTGAAACTGATGATGTAGGCCAGGGATCACTGCAGTGGCTAGGCTTGTCACAAACATACAGATGTGACCTAAGGTCTGGAAAGCGGCAGCACACTCTGGCAAAGATAACAGATGTGTTCATAGAGAAAGCAGGGTTCCCACCTATGAAATAATTGAGGTCACATGTATGTCTATGTATTTGCCACACAGCTACCTGACATGTGTAATGCACATACTGTTGTCATTGTGATATGTCATACAGTAGTAAAGGCAAAACCCACGACACATTGACCAACAGTGTCACACACATGGAGCACGCACACACACACACACACACACACACACACACACACAGTCACCAAGTGCAGGATTTAAACCCCTACCTAACTACTTTATGATACTACAGCAGTAAGCATTTACACGACGCGCTATACACATTACTGGGAGTTCTCCTTTCCACAGGTATATTTGTATGATGGTGACATCATCAGACTTGACAAAGATGAGTATACCACTTTTAAGGTGTTTCAGTAGTCTTCAAAAAGGTTGCTCCTCTCCAAGGAGACACACACACACACACACACACACACACTCATACAGTTGGTAAGTGCAGGATTCAAACCCCTACCTACTTTATGATACTAGAGCAGTATGCATTTACACAATGCGCTATAAACATTACTGGGAGTTCTCCTTTCCACAGCTATATTTGTAGGATAGTGACATCATCAGACTTGACAAAGATGAGTATACCACTTTTAAGGTGTTTTAGTAGTCTTCAAAAAGGTTGCTCCTCTCCAAGGAGAGACACACACACATACTCATACAGTTGGCAAGTGCAGGATTCAAACCCCTACCTAACTACTTTATACTACAGCAGTACACATTTACACGACGCACTATACACATTACTGGGAGTTCTCCTTTCCACAGGTAGATTTGTAGGATGGTGACATCATCAGACTTGACAAAGTGGGTGACATTAGGTGGGCTACATAGAAGGAATTTCTAAACACTTTGGTAATGTGATCATCAAAGGAGAGTTTACTATCTACCTGGGTCCCCAGGTCCATAATTACATTCTCTGTACATACTGGATTACCACCTATGTGGTAATTTGTGGGCACTTTGTTTTATCCAAAGGGGATGACTATGCATTTTTTGGCATTCTGCTTGAGGGCATTGTTTTGACACCAGGTATCTGTCTCTGTAAGACCCTTCTGGAGGATGTCTGTGTCAGCCGTAGATTCGATTATGGACCACAGTTAGCAGTCATCTGCAAACTTGGTCAGCCATACTCCTCCCGTGCTTGCCTGTACCTCTGAGCAGTATCTACTGAACAGGTGGTGTCCCAGGACCAAGACCTGTGGGATGCCACTTGTGACTGTTTTAGAGTCGGACATGGCACCCACAACTCTGACCATGTGTGTTTGATCTGTGAGCCAGTTAGCCACCCATCCTGTGACACAGGGGTTAATGTTCAAGCTGGTAAGCTTGTCCATGATGCCAGAGTGGGGAATGGTGTCAAAGGCCTTAGTGAGGTCCAGGTGAGCTGTGTGGACTACTTTCACCTCCATCTATTGTCCTTGGTAACTGTTTCAAAGAAGTCAACTAGGTTTACGAGGCAGGATCTGCCTTTAACAAAGCCAAATTGGGTAGAGTCCAGTGTCTGGAGGTTCCCAATGTCTCTATTTATGGGTTCCATGATAATTTGCTCCATAGCTTTGCAGAGCATGCTGAGTAGGCCTATAGGGCAATAGTTTCCAGGTTCTGTTGTGGCACCACCTTTGTGGAGCTGGATGACTGTTGCTGTATGCCATTCTTTGGGTACATAACCTGTGGTAAGGTTGAGTCTGGACAGTGAATGTATGTGAGGGTGTAGTTCCTTTTGGGGCTGGTGTAAGACGCAGCCTGGGACACCATCCAGTCCCATTGATGCTGTGTTCTTAGCTTTGGAGAGGGCTGTTTTTACCTGCATGTCCATGAAGTCTGTGGCTCTGCATTCTTCTGGGATGGACACAGGCCCTTTTGGGGGTGGGCAGGTGAAGTTTGCACTGAACTTGTCTGCCAGGATGTGGGCAATGTCAGTTGGTTCAGTGTATTTTTTGCCATTTTGCAGTAGCTGACAGCATATTTGAGAGTTACCACCTAAATGTTTAGTATAGTTAACGGAGGCTTTGTGGTTGTTATTCTTAGATTCCTTGGCAATTTGTCTTTAGAAACTGGCCTTGGATTATTTTATGTGCGATCATTGTTTCTTCCTAATAATGATCAGTGATGCCTTTCCTTTTGTGAAGCTTGCTCTATCATGTGTTAGTTTCCTCCTTCTGTTGTATAGCTTATTTATGGGCAATGACCACCAGATTGGTTTCTTCTTTTTGGAGGAGTGCATCTTGGTTTTATTTGGGATGTCTCGATCCATGCATCCCTGTAGATGCTCATAGAATGCACTTGTAAATGATTCTGCAGATTGTATAGCATTATCCTATAACAAGGGGGCTTTGGAACTTTCCACTTTGGTCTTGAGAAGTGTGCAGTTTGCTTTTGAAAATTTCTTCACAGTGGTTTCCTTGACTGGGGGGGGGGGTGGCGGTATGTGGATGTCCAGTGTGATTACTTTATGGTTTGATATTACCAGCGAGGGGTTTATCTCTGGTGTGGAACACTGGTACCCCATGTTGGTGATGATCAGGTCCAGTATGTTATCACCTCTATTGAGTGTGGTGACCAGCTGTTCCAGGGTGTTTGAGTTTTTAAACTCTAGGAAGCATTGGTTTAAGGACGTTGTACATGAGTAATTCTCCCAGTCAATGTTTGGGTAGCTGTAATCTCCTCATATAATGGTGGTTGATAAGACCTTTATATTTCCCAGTGTTCCCAGGAATACTGAGTGAGGGTCCTGAGACAAGGTAGGTGATCTGTAGCTACGATCTGATAAACAGCATGGGCTCCAAGGCCTCATGCTGTGCCACTAACCTGAAGGTAAATGGATACACCCCTTCCTTTTGTATTTCACTCGTGGTTTTGGGTCCGGAGGTCAGGGGGATTGTGAGTGTTTTACGTGGAGCATGTCCAACAGCTCTGTGTTTGACACAGCTTTGTATGTTAGGCAGAGATCACCTCTGAGTAGGCGATATGCGAGAGAGTACAGCTGGAGCATTTTGAGACGGTCTGTGTATGGCATGTATTTCAGGCTGCTAATCCTCTTTGTGAGGTATTTCTGCAGGTTTTCCACTTGTTGTAGATGTCTTGTGAGGTACATAGCAAAAGAGGCATTGTACTCTATTATGGATCTAGTGAATGATGACTAGAGGGGAACAATGTCCTCTTCTATTCTGCATGAGACACCTTTTGTGATGAGGTGTGCCACATAGAAGGATTTCCTGACTACTGTGGGGATGTGATCACAGGTGTGTCCACTGTCCACCTGTGACACAAAGTCTCTTATCACACTTTCAGTGTTAAGTATACTACCACCTATGTTGTACTTCATGGTGATTTATACATAGTTTAGTGGGTTTATCTATAATTCCAGAGTGGGGGATGGTGTTGAAAGCCGTGGCAAGATCTACATAGGCTGTGTGAACCACCTTACCCTTGTCTACGGTTTTGGTGACTGCTTCAATGACGTCTATCAGGTTTAGGAGACATGATCTGCCTTTTACAAACCCAACATGGTCGTGGTCCACAGTTTGGAGATTACCAGTGTCTTTTTTTATAAGCTATATGATGATACATTCCATGGCTTTGCAGAGCAGGCTCATCAGGCTAATGGGGAGCTAGTTCCTGGGGTCCGTAGTGGCTTCTCCCTTGTGTAGTGGGATAACCATCACTGTGCGCCATTCAGCAGGCACAAAGCCTGAGGTGAGACTATGACTGAACATGGTACATAGGTGTGGTGCCTGTTCATTCTGTAGTGTGTGTAGAACACAGCCTGGGATGTTATCTGGTCCCATGGATGCTGTGTTCCTGGCTTTGGAGAGTGTTTTTTACCTGTGCAGCCATGATGACAGCAACTTTGCAGTCTTCCATTATAGAGATGTGCTCTCTCAGGGGTGAGAGGGGAGTAAAGTTAGCACTGATCCTATCTGCCAGGATGTTGGCAATATCAGTTGGCTCTGTATATTTAGTGCCATTGTGCTGTAACTCAGAGCAGATCTGAGTGTTGCCATTGAGATTCTTGACATCGCTATAGAATGCTTTGTGGTTGTCTTTAGAATCAGTGGCAATTGTGTTTTCATAACTAGCTTTGGAGGATTTTATCAGGGATCGTAGCTTCTTACTGAGGCTGACCAGGGAGCTCCTCCACTCATGGGATTTTACTCTCTATTGCAGCAGTTCCTTCCTTCTGTTGTGCAGTTTTGTTTATGGCAGGGGACCACCAGATTGGCTTCCTTTTCTTGGAGGATAGCATCTTGGTTCTGTTTGGGATAGCATGATGCGTGCAGTCATGTAAGTGCTTATAAAGTGCAATTGTGAAGGATTCAGTAGTTGTAACTGTATTGTCCATCTGCATGGGTGTTCTGCAGTTCAGCACTTCTGTCTTAAGAAGCATGAAGTTAGCTTTGGAGACATTTTTTAACATGGTTTCCTTAATGGGGATGTGGGTCCAGAATGTGGATATGTAGGGTAATTAGCTTATGATCAGATAGGACCAATGAGGTGCTAACTTCAGGCGTGGTCACCGGTCATGCAGGACAAACCAAACCCCGTAACCAACACAAATAACCACAAAGTGAGCTAAATGCTACTCATTGCCAGAAGTCTCAGCCTCCAGATGCACACACTCGAGACACTTCTCATTATGGAGAATATTGATATCTGTGCAGTAACAGAAACCTAGTTCAAGGCTCCAGACAGCACACCAGCACTACCAGGATACTACTCATTCCATACCTTCCAGCATCAGAACCTGAATCACAGCACATAGGGTGAGGATGTATCCATATTCATCAAGGATACCTACACCTCTCTCTACATGCTCTCTACAGGATATGTACCCATAGAATGTTGCACAGCAATGTTCTTCACACTCCACAGGGGTGGTGCCACAAAACCCCCTTGGCATTCATGCTCTATGAGCCTGACGAGTGTCTTCTGCAAGGCAATGGAGCCAATCATAATGGAAGTCAACAATACAGAGATTGGGAACCTTCACACAGTTGAGCACACCCAGTTTGGCTTCATCAAATGCAGACCACACCTCCTGAATTGGGAAGATTTCTTTGACAGTTACCCAGGCTACAGATGATTGAAATGAGCTCAACACAGCCTACCTATATCTCGCTAAGGCCTTTGACACCATTCCCCAGTCAGGTATCATAGATGAACTCACCAACCTGGCCATGAATCCATACATCACAAGATGTATTGCAAACTGGCTCACAGATAGATCCCACACATTAAGAGTTGCTGGCTTCATGTCAGACTCTACACCAGTAATGACTGGTGTCCCTCAGGGTTCAGTCCTGGGGTCCCTCCTGTTTGGTATAGACTTCTCAAATCTACATGCCAACACAGGAGGGTTGTGGTTGACTAAGTTTGCTGGGAACTGTAAAGTGTTAGCTATAATAGATTCCTCGGAAGACAGACATATTCTCCAGAAGGGACTCTGAGACAGATGTGTGGTGTCAGAATCATGGCCTCAAGCTCACTGTGGAGGAATGCATAGTGATCCTCTTTGTTGAAAACAAAATACCCACAAACTACCACATAGGTGTTACCCCCTTAAAAATGACAAGGTGATAAGGGATCTGGGGACACAAGTAGATAGTCATCATTCCTTTGGCAACCATGTTGCCAAAGTGATTGGGAGATCCTATGTGGCCCACCTAATCAACAAAGGGTTTGCATCAGGATCCAAAGAGGTAGTGTTGGCACTCTACTCTTACATCATCAGACCCATCATTGAGTACAGTGCACCATTTTGGATGTACACGACTTAGCATATCCAGCAGCTCTAGAGACCACATAGGTACCTCACCAAGAGGATTACTGGCCTCAAACAGTTGTGTTATGCAACACAACTGGTAAAACTAAATCTGTTCTTCATTGCGTACCACCTACTCAGAGTCACACACTGCCTAACATACAGAGCCATGTCCAACACATAACTGTTGAACATGCTCCATCTACAGATGATAACATTGAGTCACCCTACACATTCCAGGGGTATGAACCTCATCACAACGATGAATACAACATTCTGGTGGGATAGAGTACCATCCCAGACACTTGCCTTACTGTGGAACAGAGTCCCAATGTACATCAGACAGAACCCCTCGCTAACACACTTCAATTGGAACCTTGATGAGTGGATGGGAAACGGACAATTCATGCCAGGCATCACATCAGCAGCCCTACTAGAAAGGGGCTTAGGGTACTAACTATTAGAACTAGGCCTTGGGAGACTACCCAATGGTTTGGTGAAAGATGCACAACTTGCGTAGGCTGATATATGCCTTCGTGGAGATAGTCTACTACATACCTATGAACCTATGTGACAGGTACATGTCTACAGATAGTAGATGTGTACTTCATTGTACAGTCATGTTGTACAGTAGGCACATGGACCACATACACTATATTGCTTACAGATGCTGATGGCTGTTATGTACAGTGGGAGAGATGTGCACCTCATGTATTTCGTGCCATTGGGATGTGTGCTGGGTGGGACAGTCCTGGATGGCTCCCTGTCATGGTCACCCTCTTACACACATCTCTGCCTATCCATCTTTGGCTTATTATACTGTGTTCCCCCTACATACATACATACATACATACATACATGCCTGAAGGCATATATTAGTATGGCTACAGTGTGCAGCTATCACCACCCATGGAGTTAGTTCCCCAGTCCTGTGTGTAGTAGAGCTGAAGAAGTGATCCATGGTGTGACAGTTCAGTTTCACATACACTCATCAAGGCTCCTCTGGAAGAGTGTCAGTGAGGGACTCGGCTTAATTTCGGTTGGGATCCCTCCAACATGTTCTATTTAATGTTGTGATGATGATATCCGTGGTACAGTGAGCTTGGATTTACTTCAGATATCACATGTACATCAGTTCTGCATTGGACATGGACCTGTCTGTTGGGCAAAGATCTCCTGAGTAGACAGTATGCAACAGAGTACAGATTAAGTTAAATTCAGTCTTGTTGCATGGGGCAACTGCTTGAGGCCAGTAACACTCTTGTTGAAGTACTACAGTGGTCTTTCCAGCTGATGAAGGTGCCTAGTCAGATTCATCACAAGTGTGTTGTGTTACTCTCTGATGGGTCTGATGACTGATGAGTAGAGGGAACCTCCTTTGACCTACATGCAAAGACCTTGGCAGTTTGTGGGAACACATAGCATGATTTTCTAACCAATTTGTGAATGTGTTTCTGGAAGTAGAGATGCCTATCCACATGTGTCCATAGATCCCTTATTATCACCTCCATATTTAGGGTGTTGGCACCTATGCGGTATTTGTATGACTAGCTCGAGGCCATAATTTTGACACCACATCTGTCTGACTGAGACCCTTTTTAAGGATGTCTCTGTTGTCCCAAACATCTATTATGACAACTTTTTTGCAGTCATCCACAAACTTTGCACACCAAACAGGAGGGGTCCCAGGACTGAGCCATGGGGGACAGCAGTTGTTACCAGCTTGAACAGGAGACCACAATTCTTACCTTGTGGGATCTATCTGTGCCCCAGTTGGCAATCCATCAGATGACATACATATTTATGCACAGGTTGTTGATTTTGTGGATACATGTGTATGGGATGTTGGAAAAGGGCTTTTCAAGGTCTATGTGGGACGTGTGTAGCTCATTTCATTGATATATGTCCTGGGTGACTGCCTTGAAAACAGTCTAGCAGGTTTGGGAACCAAGATCTGCCCCTGACCAAACCAAAATGGGTAGGGTTGGGTGTTTGTAGGCTCCCAATAGCTCTGTTTAGGAGTTCCATCATGATGGACTCCATGGCCTTGCAGATCAGGCTTATAAGACAATAGTTCCCATGGTCTGTTGTGCAACAACACTTGTGGAGTGTGCCAAACATTGCTGTAACCCATTCAACAGTTTCATATCCTGTACAGAGGGTGAGTCTCAACAGACTGTTCAGGTGCAGGGTCTGTTTCTTTTGGAGTTCACATATGGCACAGCAAGGGAAACCATGTCATCCCATAGATACCGTGTTTTTAGGTTTGGAAAGAGCTGTTTAACCATTGTATATGTGATTTCTGGGTTTTCAAAATCTCCAGGTATGATAATGGGCCCTTTTGTCAGTGAGAGGGGGGTAAATATGTATGAACCTGTCTGACAAGATGTTGGCAATGTCAAGTCATGTACATGTATTCATTTACAGTTTGCACTGACTCAGAACATATATGAGTTTACACTATTTATGACATAGCGAAAGAAAGCTTCATGGTTCTCTATGGACTCTGACAATATTTTTGCCAGAACATGGATTGGATAATGTTAGGAGTTCTCATAGTTTATTGATGATACTGATCGGAGATTTATTGATCTTCTTTGAATTTTCACTTTCTTTGAACAACTTAAGTACTTGTAGTATATAGTTTGATTATGACAGGAGTCCAATATATTATATGGGTCTGTTTTCATATACCTGTGTGCGCAGGGCAGAAGTGGCGAATAGTGACAAGTTTCTGGGGTAAGAACTGCAACCGCCAGATATGTGTGGCCCCACTGCTGTACTTAGACATGGCCTAAGAGTGTGAGCATGCCCAGTATGACCTTTCAATATGTTGTTGACTGAAATCTGCTAAATTTGTTTAAGCGTGTGAGCATGCCCAGTATGGACATATATACTATGTGTGTGTGAAAAATCAAGCTGGTTTTTACTTCAGGGCTCACCTTTGTGTTGTACATTGACAGGAAGCACACTGTGCCTGCAGGGCTTCCATGAGTCACTTTGTATAGGTTCACAGGTTCATACTAGGCTATCTGCCCTAGGGCATTTATAAGCCTAGCCAGAGTGTGTTTGGCTTTCGCCACCCATTTTAAATTAATTTTGCTATGCCTTTTTTCGAGGTTAGTATACTGTGCCTCTGTCTAACAGTGACACAGAAGTGATACCCGGGGTAAACCTACGATCTCCCATCCACTCATCAAGATTCCTCTTGAAGAGAGTCAATGAGGGACTCAGCCTAACCTGGACTGGGATTTTATTCCAGAGTGAAGGGAGCCTCTGCGTTATGAATCTGCCCCTCCAGCATGTCCTATTTATTTCAGTGCTGAGGTTCAAGTCTCTCGAGCGCGTAGCTAGATGGGATTTGGATTTTCTTCTGAGGTGCAGCATGTCCATTAATTCCGGGTTGGACATGGCTTTATACGTCAGGCACAGATCGCCTCTGAGCAGACGGTATGCCACTGAGTAGAGCTGGAGTTTCTTTAACCGGGCAGTATATGGCGTCTGTTTGAGCCCTTTAATCCTCTTGGTGAGGTACTTTTGGGGTCTTTCCAGTTGCTGCAGGTGTCTGGTAAGGTACATCCCAAAAGGGGCATTGTACTCAATTATGGGCCTGATGAGGGATGAGTAAAGAGGCACGATGACCTCCCCTGATCTAGATGTGAATCCCTTCATGATTAGGTGGGCTATATAAAATGTTTTTCTAACCACTTTGGCCACGTGGTTGTCAAATGAGAGCTTGCTATCAACTTGGGTCCCCAGGTCCCTAATTACTTCTGTACTTAATGGATTACCACCTATGTGGTAATTTGGCACTTTGTTTTGCCAAAGGGATGACTATACACTTTTTGGCGCTTAGCTTGAGGCCATGGCTCTGGCACCAATTGTCTGTTTCTATGAGGCCCTTTTGGAGGATGCTTGTGTCGGCTGGAGAGTCGATTATGGCAAGTTTGCAGTCATCTGCAAACTTGGTCAGCCACAGTCCTTCTGTGTTGGCCTGTACCTCCGAGAAATATATACCGAACAAGAGAGGTCCCAGGACTGAGCCTTGTGGGATGCCACTTGTAACTGGTTTGGAGTCTGACATGGCTCCAGCAATTCTAACCATGTGGGTTCTGTCTTTGAGCCAGTTTACAACCCACCTAGTGACATAGGGGTTTATATTTAAGCTGGTGAGCTTATCTATAATGCCCGAGTGGGGTATTGTATCGAAGGCTTTTGCGAGGTCCAGGTAGGCTGTGTGGACCACCTTCCCCTCGTCAATGGCCTTGGTGACCGTTTCAAAGAAATCGACCAAGTTTAAGAGGCAGGATCTGCCCTTAACAAAGCCGAACTGGGTAGGATCCATTGTCTGTAGGTCCCCAATATCTTTATTTATGAAGTCCATGATGATCCTTTCCATAGCTTTGCAGACCAAGCTAGTCAGGCTTATGGGGCGATAGTTTCCAGGATCCGTTGAGGCACCACCTTTGTGGAGAGGGACCACTGTTGCTGTACGCCACTCTTTGGGTAGATAGACTTATCAACATTTCTACATACAGGGGGGACAGCTATTAGTTGTACATTTCTACCCGGGGGGCACACCTTATTGTTACTGTGGGTGTACATAGGATGAGGGGTTCACCTGACACATATACACATTTGCTAAGCCTGCACTGCTCTGTCAGGTACTCCATTTCAGTCTGTACTGTTGCCTATCGTACTGGCTTGAGGCATTCTACTGTACTACAGATCTTAACTTCCAATTTCACGTATATTAGTTTATGACTTCATAGCCTACCCAACCCACATCACACTACCTGGCCTGCTGTTATCTGTCTGCATAGGCCTGGGGGGAAGTTACTCATATGCCTCTTCAGAGGGCATGATACAGCATTTGTTTGTGTTAGTCTACAATTGTCCTGCTGTGTCTGTGCCAGTGAAATGCTGTCATGGCTTAGTGGTTCAGTACTGTGACTATACTGCACAGTATCCTGAGTTCGAGCCCTGTCACTGCTTTTTATTTTCCTGCTGGACAGACCAGACTGCTTAAGGAACTGTAAAGCAGGTGTGAGCGTGTTTACCTGACTTTGCTCAACTTTGCCCAATGTTGCCCGACTTTGCCCATCATTGCCCAACATTGCTCAATGTTGCCCAACGTTGTGCTAGTTAGAGCGGTGTGCAGCTCCACGCAATTGTGTTTAAATATGCTAAATAGTGGTAAAATGTGCTTAGCACTGCTTTATATTGCTTAAAATAGGGCAATCATGCCTCAGGTGGTGCTGCAGGGCTGCCTATGTCGGATGCACATAGTACACTCCCTATACATGTTTGAAAACAGGTAGTGTCAAGTTAGGCATCCCTTTTATTATATGTGCGAGTCAGAGAGAGGTGTCATTTCCAGGGTACCTACTGAGTCAGTGTATGTGCTATGCGTTGCCTCTTTGCCAAGGTCAAGGCATACTGGGCACGCCTCCTTCTGCCTACTGGGGCAGGCACAGGTTGTTCCTCTGCTGAGTCACGCTGTGCCTGTGCAGGCCTTGGCAATGGTGGGGGGCTGTTTGGCCCTGCCCCATGCTGTTCCTGCTGCAGCTGTTTTTGCAGGATCATATTGTGTAGCATGGCACATACCATGACAATTTGGGTACATGTAGTTGGTGAGTACTGCAAGGCTCCACCAGATATGTCCAGGCACCAGAACCATGACTTGAGCATCCCAAACACACGCTCAATAATGTTTCTTGTTTGTGCGTGTGCCTCATTATGGAGTTCTTGTTCGGGTGTGTGTGCATTTCTGATGGGTGTCATCAGCCACGGCTCAAGTGCGTATCCAGCATCCACCACTAGGTGACCATCAGGGATGTCCCCATTGGCAAATCTCTGGTACAGCTGCGTCAGATGCCAGATGTGGGAATCGTGATAGCTTCCAGGGCAGCCAGCACACACATTCATTATTATGCCCTGGGCATCTTACACGACCTGGCAGTTGATGGAGGGGAAGCCCTTGCAGTTGATGTAGACCCTACCCCGCTCACTGGGTGGTGCTTTGATGTGTATGTGCATGCAGTCTATTGCACCCACTACCTCAGGGTATTCTGCTATTTGGTGGAAAAGATGCATATTGCTGGCCAATGCCTCACGGGAATTGGGGAAATATACATGCTCACCGACATGTGCTGACATGCCATCCAGGAACCGGTGCAGTACCCCTGGATGCTGATGCCTGTGAAACCCCCATCATATCACCAGCTGGTCTCTGGAAGGTACCTGTAGCTAGTATTTGTAGGCCAACACATACCTTGGTATCCACTGGGATGGGTTCCCCTCTGTTGGTTCTGTTTGTGAGGCGTGGCTGGCACAGCTCAACAATTTGCTGCAGGAGGTCTCTGTCCACTCTATAGGGCTCCACTATCTCCAGCTCATGTAGCCCCTGGTAGGTTACCTGTGTCTGTACACTCTTTGTCTCCTCACTGTGGGTTGCTCAGCAGCATTCACAACATCACTACCCTCAGCATCTTGCACATGTTGGTTTATGATAGCAATAGCAGCCCCTATCATTTTGTCTGACTTAAGCTTTTTAAGTGTACACTCTTTGTATACTGCAGTGTTGCAGAGTTCTTGGGGAAAAAACAGGGTAGACTGCTGTTTGCAGAGTTTAAAGTGCTGGGCTGGGCTAGTCTACTGCCTGTGTAATTGGCTGATTCTGATATATTTCACCTGGCAGCTCTGTAAGTTCTCTTGGTTAACTTCTTGCTACTTCTTTTCCTTCCTTTTCCCTTTCTGTTTCCGCCCAGGGCAGCACTGCGCAAACACATGCACATGCTGTGTGCACGTTTGCAAGAAATTTCAGATATATCCACGGCGTACGCCTTTGGTTTCTTGTTTTCAGCTAGGCAACTGTAGACATGCCTCTTGCAATCCTGAGTAACTCAGGGCAAACATAAGCCACTGTGCGCCAATAAGCTTACAGTCTTTTAGACATACCCCCTCATGATGTAACCTTCTACTCTACTACTCCCCTACTCCTACACTTACACTCTAGGGACATGGCTCACATGCCAGGAAAAATTGGGATTCACTATCCTTATCTTCATTTGCATAGGATTGCCTACTAATGCTTGGTTACATCTCTCGCACTGAGCTCCCCCCCCCCCTTAGCAACCACTACTCAGTGGCATGTTTTCAGCCTGCCATTCACCTGCATGGCAGAACAAGCTTTTTAGTGAAAATGCCCATTTATGGCTATTTTTCAATTTTTTCCATTTTATTTAAAGCGCTGCGCTTAAACATCAGAGATCAGGGGAAAAATGGATTTTAAGGATTTACAACATTTGCAAATGCAAATGGCCTTATATTTGGCCATTGGCATGCTTCCTCAACTAGATGCATCCTTTATTTGGAGCTGTCATGGCTCCGTTTAGCTATTTGCAGAACGGTACTCCGTTACCAACGGAGTACATTTCTGCAAATAACACTACTCTTACACGGACAGGTTAGTGTTTCCTGGATCGCAAATTTACCTCATTTGCATAGCTTTCAGCAGAAAATGAGGTAATTTGCATACCATAACACTGTCCGTGCAAGAGTAGCTTTAGAAGCTCTCATGCACGCCCCTGCTGGCTGTTGCTGGATCGCTCAGCAGACATATTGGCTGTCTGCCATCTTACACTAATCTTAGACTCCATGCAAGCCTTCGTAAATCCGGCCCATAGTGTTACATTCCTACCAGGGGCGGCTCGTGGCATAGGGCTGCCGGACTGCAGCCCCCTCAAAAAGAAAGAAAAAGAAATGAAAAAATAAAAAAAATATTTTTAAAATTGCGATTCGCGCACATGCATAGACCGAGTCCCGGCTTATCGGTCTATGCGCATGCTCAGGGCCGGCCGTCCCCATAGGGGACACAGAGCGTCTGTGCACTTTTACAGTGCACAGACCCGCCAGGATTATGGGACGATCCGGACTGCAAGAGGAGCAGCAGGGACTCGGGACAGTGCCTCAGGGATCTCGCGGGAAGGAGCATGTGGATCTCATGGTCTTCAGTATTGCGGAAGGATGTATGGATTGTGGACGTTAACTCTGGATGTATTCATTCAGGATTCAGGTAAGGTGCCTTTCAATTTACAATGTTTATTTTTCTTTGTGTATGGTGCTTGTGCTTTACTGGAGTTTGTGTATGGTGCTTGTGCTTTACTGGAGTTTGTGTATGGTGCTTGTGCTTTACTGGAGTTTGTGTATGGTGCTTGTGCTTTACTGGAGTTTGTGTATGGTGCTTGTGCTTTACTGGAGTTTGTGTATGGTGCTTGTGCTTTACTGGAGTTTGTGTATGGTGCTTGTGCTTTACTGGAGTTTGTGTATGGTGCTTGTGCTTTACTGGAGTTTGTGTATGGTGCTTGTGCTTTACTGGAGTTTGTGTATGGTGCTTGTGCTTTACTGGAGTTTGTGTATGGTGCTTGTGCTTTACTGGAGTTGTGTATGGTGCTTGTGCTTTACTGGAGTGTGTGTGTGTGTGTGTGTGTGTATGGTGCTTGACTGGAGTGTGTGTGTGTGTGTATGGTGCTTGACTGGAGTGTGTGTGTGTATGGTGCTTGACTGGAGTGTGTGTGTGTATGGTGCTTGACTGGAGTGTGTGTGTGTATGGTGCTTGACTGGAGTGTGTGTGAGTGTGAGTGTGAGTGTGAGTGTGAGTGTGTGTGTGTGTGTGTGTGTGTGTGTGTGTGTGTAAATGCCCCAGGTGCTTATGGTGGTGTGGTAGGGAATGCCTCAGGCTTGAACCCTGTACCCTGTATGCAGGTGTTAAAGACTTGAGTTCCCTACCCACCACCATTTGTAAAAAAATTTCAGATTTTTACCTCATATTTGATCTGATCTGTTCCTCATAATATCTGTGGTTTGTAAATGTTGTAATGCTTGATATTTGATGGTGTAGTAGTAGCATTGTTGCCTCACAGCTGCAGGTTCTTGGGTTTGATTCTTGGCTGGGGTTCCTTCTTTGTGGGGTCTGTATCTTCTCCTGTGTTTGTGTGGGTTTGCTTTTGTGGCCTCCCATGTTACAAAGACATGTCTGCATTATTTCTTCCTGGGCCTCCGCTGAAAATTTGTTTATTTGTTCCAAGTCAGACTGTCCTGATTAAAAATGTTAAATAAAATTGATAGGCATTTGAATTTCAGACTTAAGGGTTTCTGAATGTTTAATTCCCTGTATTTGATGGTGCAGTGGTAGTATTGTTGCCTCACAGCTATAGGTTTTCTGGTTTGATTCTTGGTTGGGGTGGCTTCTGTGTGGAGTCTGCATCTCCTGCCTGTGTTTGTGTGGATTTGCTCTGGTGCCCTGCCATTTTACAAAGATGTGTCTGCAGTTTTAATCCCTGCCTCTGCTGAAAATTGTTTTTGTTCTGTCCGCAGTAAATTTGACAGGCATTTGAATTTCAGACTTCAGGTTTCTGAATGTTTAATTCCTTGCAGATTTGATGGTGCAGTGGTAGTATTGTTGCCTCACAGCTATAGGTTTTCTGGTTTGATTCTTGGTTGGGGTGGCTTCTGTGTGGAGTCTGCATCTCCTGCCTGTGTTTGTGTGGATTTGCTCTGGTGCCCTGCCATTTTACAAAGATGTGTCTGCAGTTTTAATCCTCTGCTGAAAATTGTTTTGTTCTGTCCGCAGTAAATTTGACAGGCATTTGAATTTCAGACTTCAGGTTTCTGAATGTTTAATTCCTTGCAGATTTGATGGTGCAGTGGTAGTATTGTTGCCTCACAGCTATAGGTTTTCTGGTTTGATTCTTGGTTGGGGTGGCTTCTGTGTGAGTCTGCATCTCCTGCCTGTGTTTGTGTGGATTTGCTCTGGTGCCCTGCCATTTTACAAAGATGTGTCTGCAGTTTTAATCCCTCTGCTGAAAATTGTTTTGTTCTGTCCGCAGTAAAATTGACAGGCATTTGAATTTCAGACTTCAGGTTTCTGAATGTTTAATTCCTTGCATAATTGATGGTGCAGTGGTAGCATTGTTGCCTCACAGCTATAGGTTTTCTGGTTTGATTCTTGGTTGGGGTGGCTTCTGTTTGGAGTCTGCATCTCCTGCCTGTGTTTGTGTGGATTTGCTCTGGTGCCCTGCTATTTTACAAAGATGTGTCTGCAGTTTTAATCCCTCTGCTGAAAATTGTTTTGTTCTGTCCGCAGTAAAATTGACAGGCATTTGAATTTCAGACTTCAGGTTTCTGAATGTTTAATTCCTTGTATAATTGATGGTGCAGTGATAGTATTGTTACCTCACAACTATAGGTTTTCTGGTTTGATTCTTGGTTGGGGTGGCTTCTGTCTGCATCTCCTCCTGTATTTGTGTGGATTTGCTCTGGTGCCCTGCCATTTTGCAAAGACGTGTCTGCAGTATTAATCCCTGCATCTCTGCTGAAAATTGTTTTGTTCTGTCCGCAGTAAAATTGACAGGCATTTGAATTTCAGACTTCAGGTTTCTGAATGTTTGATTCCTTGCAGATTTGATGGTGCAGTGGTAGTATTGTTGCCTCACAGCTATAGGTTTTCTGGTTTGATTCTTGGTTGGGGTGGCTTCTGTGTGGAGTCTGCATCTCCTCCATGTGTTTGTGTGGATTTGCTCTGGTGCCCTGCCATTTTACAAAGACGTGTCTGCAGTTTTAATCCCTGCTGAAAATTGGTTTTGTTCTGTCCGCAGTAAAATTGACAGGCATTTGAATTTCAGACTTCAGGTTTCTGAATGTTTAATTCCTTGCATAATTGATGGTGCGGTAGTATTGTTGCCTCACAGCTATAGGTTTTCTGGTTTGATTCTTGGTTGGGGTGGCTTCTGTTTGGAGTCTGCATCTCCTGCCTGTGTTTGTGTGGATTTGCTCTGATGCCCTGCCATTTTACAAAGACGTGTCTGCAGTATTAATCCCTGCGTCTCTGCTGAAAATTGTTTTTGTTCTGTCCGCAGTAGAATTGACCGGCATTTGAATTTCAAACTTCATGTTCTTCAGAATACATAGTAGCACAACCTTTTTTCTAGCAATTTTCTAAGTTTATAAGATGAATATTTTAAATTTGTCCCTATTTTTGGGACTGTATTCCCCCATTATTGGCTTCGGCCAGGTTTTTGTGCTAAGGTTGACAGCTATGGCAAGAACTGAATTCACTGAATATGGACTGTAGAATTGTGCATATTTACTGATAAAGGTGCACTGTAGAATTGTGCATATTTACTGATAATGGTGGACTGTAGAATTGTGCATATTTACTAATAATGGTGGACTGTGGAATTGTGCATATTTACTAATAATGGTGGACTGTAGAATTGTGTATATTTACTAATAATGGTGGACTGTGGAAGTCTGAGTAGACTTTTTTATGATAAATGTTCTCAACTGGGCAGTTTTGCCATTATGGGTGCATATGTTTTGTTTCATTGCTTACTGGAAAAATGTTCAAAACAAATTTAAAACACCCTCTAACAAGTGTACTGTATTGTACAAGGAATATAATTTTAGTACAATGAGGAAGGTGTATCAAAGAGCACATGTATGTTTCATATGCAAGGGCCTATGATTCAAAACAGCCCAAAATTAATCTTTATCTGCCACTGGCAAAATGTATTTTCTTTGAATGTGGGTTTCAATGAATGTGAGTTTCAAGGGCAGAGAAGTTTTAATGCTAAGTTTTCATTGTGAGACTGCATTGCTTTGTTTAACAGATTACTTAATGTTTGTGCTGTAAAATACAAAATAAAACTTTCAAATGAAGTCCAATCATTGAAGTAAAGCAGTATGCACATTAGTGTTTATGGTAAATGGAGTGAAATAGCCAAGTAATGGTTAATTGGAATGGCTGCAGAGGCTCCAGTTCAACCATTATTTTGTCAGGGGAAGGGCAGCAAACTCAGACAGGCCCAGCTGAACTATACCTCCCAACTGTCCAGATTTTCAAAGAATGAATAGATTTTTGCTTCTTATTTTTGGTTTGTTGTTCATAAAATTTGTAGTTTTAATTCCTAAATGATTTGCCAGAAGTCACTAAATAATAAGTTTCAGACTTCATAACCTTCATAAAATGCATGTTAAAGTAAGAGCCGTTCTATCAACTGTCTCAATTTATACAAGAGCAATTTTAGTACTGTTTATATGTGCCCCAATATATTTGGCCTTGTTCAGATTTACTGCATTAACAGGTTGAGAGGTACATGCAAATAAATTGCTTTATAGAATTAGGCATAGCCAACCTCTCAACTGTCCCCAATTTTTGGCTCAAAATGTTGCTCTTCCCTAATAATCCCTCCAAAATAGCAATTTTGGAAGAAAACATGGAGGGTTTACAATTAAGAAATAACTGTAATAATCAAAGTTATAGATTACTTGAAATGCATGTAGATTCTTTTATTTTGTCAGCTGCTCAAGGTAGCAGTACTAATATTAAAGTGTCCCTTCTTTGACAGGTAGAAGCTGTATTGTGTGTCTATTTTATATTTTGCATCACATTTTTGGTCCATTTTTCATAAAATTGTGTTTTTGGCAAATTAGTGACAAATCACTAAAGACTGAAGTTAGAAAATGACAGACATTTGAGTTTCAGATTTTATACCCTTCAGAAAATTCATACTAATGCAAGACCTATTCTATTATCTTTCTAAGTTTATTAGAGCAATATTTAAAATTGTCCTTCTTGTTGTGCCTTTGTCCCACTTCTGTGTATGGCTTTGTCCAGATTTCTTGCTCTTGAAGTTGAGAGGTATGACAAATGTGTCAGGGCCATCACAGTCAGCCAGAGAGATTTCAAATTGTGACATGCTTGTTGCACCCCACTCCCCATGTAGTGACTCTGGATGTGTCCAAGCAAGGCAAGGAGTAGTTGTATCTACCTTGGATGGGGAGGACACACTGCATAAGTACTACAGTGGCTTTTCATCTGTCCTTGATTTTGCAGAATGGTCTGGTTTCTGTCATATTTTTGTACTGTTGATTTATGCTTATTACTCAAAGTGCCTGTTGCTCTGTGTTTAAGTAGCAATGCTTTAATGAGAATAAGCTTGTCTGACATCGTAAGATGCAAGTAAGCTTTAATAAGCATACTGTTAAAGAATTGCCAACATTGAAAGCCTTTCTGTTGTTGCCATGCAGAGAATACTTGACTAGATAATGTATAAGCCTTGGGTATTAAAGGACAGGATTCCATTATTTTAAAAAGCTCATTACACTTGTTGGAGACTTCCAGTCATCTCTTCAGGCTTTACCTGTAAACTAAACAGAATGCCAATCATGTGTGGTCCATAACCTGTACAGTAATCCTTTAAGCAATGTATCTTGAGCTTGTTTCTTGTTTGCTTTTCATTTTTACTTTTATCATGTTTTCCCATGAAACGTTGTCAGGCAGCAGGTCTTTTGGATAAGAAACATTTTACAAGTGGGGCATCACATAGATTTCTACTTTCAGCATGTTGCTTGGTACTTTAATAAAGCTGAATATATTATAATTAGAACTGCAGTGCAAGGAGAAGTAGTTTGAGTTGAGTGCTTCTGGTTTTTCTTATACTTGATTTTGACTGGCATTCCAGTAATGTATTTAAAAAGTAATTTATTTTTTCATGCCTCACAACCTTTTGTTTCCATCTAGATATTAAGTAAGCTGTCATGCAGCCAATGCATTGAAATATTTTTATTCTTCTACACTTATTTTTGTCTTGATTGGACTTTCATAATGATGGTTTGCCACCCAGGGCAGCGTATTTAATTAAAGTTAGTTTTTTTGTGGTTTTGTGCATAGCTCCTCCCCTTTGTGGTTGACCACACCCCTTCCCTTTGACCCCGCCCATTCAGCGTCTCCTGCAGCCCCCCTGTGATTTGAAGTCACCAGCCGCCACTGATTCCTACACCAGGTGCTTGGATTAACTCTCCAGTACTAACTGCAGTTTTGTACACGTGAGTATGCCAACCTTTGGATGAGATATTAAACCAAGCTTCTATCCGGTGGTGTTGCTGGTAGCTCAGTTGGATGAAAAGATCTCTTGACACTTTTCAAAACGAGAGGAGGGAAAAGTGCTTTGCTACCCTGGCCAAAATTCTTGAAGTTAGTATTAATACCAAGCTTGGGTCTCCCCTAAAAAAGGCACTGTCCTAGTGGAACTAGCTTGGCCAATAAAGAGCAAATAAATAAATTTGAAAGTGGAAATTGAAAGTAAATACTGAACTAATTCTTGCATAGTCACAAATAGCATCTGATATCCAACACTCCCTAGGTAATCACTTGGTAACAACACTCTGAAGGAACTTTTCTTTCTAATAAAGTGACATACCTGTTTTTCTAAAAGAGAGAGAATTTTTTTCTGCCTTCAGTATTTACAACATTACGGTTAGCACGTCATATCTCACTACCGTTTCCACAACAGCAAAATAATGTTAGATTCATAAATATGTCATGTAGTCATTAAGACTAACAGGAAAAATAAGCCTTATAAATGTCCAAGCGTGATTCACAGAAAGCATATAATAAATTTACTCAACATCTCTACCACCATGAAAAACAGGAGTATCGCAATGCCATAGATAGATCAGCAAAGGGGGATGAGCAAGTGACTCCATGCAATTCAGAGACAAGAAAAATTGAATATTCAAGGCAGGGCTGGGCTCTAAAGTGCAGCGTAGCAGTTAAGGGCTATTAAACAGGCAAAAGCCCATACATTCCCATTGTAGTAGAATTTATAGTGGTGGTTCTACTTTTGTACTATCAGCACATGCACAGAAACCTCCTAACAAACTTTAGGAACACAGGTGCATCTGTATATCACTACACAGACAAATATATGAGCAATGAAACCAATTATAGATATTAATAGCAACAACAGTAAATGTCCATGCACAACAAAAGACATTCTACACAGCACAGAGCAAGAATACAGCCATGCCTGTTAGCACTGTCCCAGTGGACAGCAGCTACATAATAGCTTTTCTTTCCTTCTATCTGCACTGCCTCTCTTGCTCTCTCTCACAGGGTACAAGGGAGCTACAGGGTTCACTGGGAACATCTCTGAAGCATAAGCACAGCAGGTCCATACAAAAGGCAAACTGAGTTCACTAAATCCACCCACCATTTATTTAGGATAAACTCTGTTCCACCTCTGCCCTTGCACATTAAGGGTTAGGGTATCCATTATTTTGCATGCACTTTAGCCTACATAGTGACTAGTTTGAAGACAAGTGCTTCACTGTCCTAGTTTGTAAGCATTAGCCTTATATTCTGTAAAATCTCCTCCACAGACATTCTGCTGGTCAAGTTTTACTCTCTATTTCCTAACGGACACTGATATTTACTCATACTGCTCTTACTCCAACTATTTACTTCTCTTATATTGCTTCCCTTCTAGGCTTGCTATTCCCATTAGTTATTTCCTCCTGTCTTTCTTCGGTGTAACTGCATGCCTTCACGGAAGTCACCCTTGGTATCCCCTCTTATTTTCTTATTTCTCCTTGGCAATACAGTTATTGAACCACGTCCATCTCTGAACTAGTATTTGTGCACAGTCATCATTAACTCTGTGCACTCAACTGCCTCTTTAGTGTGCTTTTATTTTTCTATACAACTCTCCCGGCAAGCAAATAGACATGCACATAACAGTGAAGTCTGCACGAATCTGTGGGCTATATGTTTATGTAAATTATAAATATCATAGTAGCCTAAACCAAAGCACTTTACACACTATAAAACCTCACTTTTCTTAAACCACAGCAGTCTCATTGGTGCTTTCTCTGATTGTGCTCCATTGTTTTTAGCAATACACGGACTCCCTCCTTAAGCTGATTTCTTCTTTGCCCAGATTCTTGTCACGACTTTCATTTCTGAGCCAGTATATGTCTACAGCTGCATTCCTGCATTCTGGCTTACCTTTTCACATTGATTTAATGATCTGTGGGGGTAGCCTTTAGACTTTGCATTTCAATGTCCATAGAAACCACCTTACAATTATACAGTTGTTCAAACAGTCAAGTGGAATGTTTTATTGTTATATATCATTAATTTGGTCAAGGTGATATTGGACTAATTTTCCTACTAAAAATTTCATCTGTTACTTCAGAGGCCTTTTAAACTGCATTCCTTATTTTACTTCTTTCTTTCAGTGCACGTGTTGCTGTTTGTTTTTCTCTGTCTCCATGACAAGTTTTCAACCCACTTTGTTCACCTTCACTAATGCTCAGGTTCACTCCACTCCCCTACCCTACTCCCAATTCCTACCCAACCCCCTCTTACTCTATATTTATACTTTCATCGCACCACCCACATATTGCTCAAACCAATAGCATAGGTTCCCTCCAGAAAAAAAATAATTAATAGAATTACTCCCAATAGTAACATCTTCTCTAATTTACCACCCAAGACTCTTTCTCAAACTGTCCTACTCTTTACCACCTATAACTATCACCTTACATCTCTACAACTAACTAGTACCATCCTAACATTTTCTAATCCTAATTTACAACAGAGATAAAAACCAAGTTAAATAAGATGCACCTAACTCAGATTATTTTCCTATTCCTCCTCACTCTAACATTCATCACCAATTATCAAATCCACCTCCATCAGATACATAGGACTTCAACCAGTCCTCACAAATAATATCAACATCTAACCAGCCTGTCTTTCTCCATACTTCCCTATCTCTACAAACAAACCACATCTGATTTATTTATCTATAAATATCTCAAAACTAAGTATCCAAATTTACAATCAAATAAACCAAGCCCAAAATATAACTGGCCATACTCTTCCCTCTAGAAAATATCAATTAAAAAATTAGAGCTATTCACCCCAACCCAGGTCCCACTGTTCATAAAAACATTATTTCCAACCCCAAAATAAACCTGTTACCTATTACCTCTCAACAAAGAAACAGAACCAAAACTCAACTTGCTAATTACAAACCTAAGATGCAAGTGCAATAAAATCCATGATGTATATGTCTACCTTGCCACATATACTCCTGATGTAGTCATAGCTATTAAAACCTGGTTAAAAAAAAGAAAAAAGATGAGATCAAAACCACCCCCCTCCCCAAGGATGCACTATACTCAGTGCAGCAATCCTCTATAAAAACTCCATAACCATCACCTTATTCCCACAGGAAATACCAAATCGAACAATGCTGAACATCTAACAGCACTCCTAAAAAATCAATAATAGGAAAACTATATGTTAAACAGCAATTTGTATACCACCAGGGAATAACACTGATACTGTGGAAACATCTGTATTAGATAGCCCAACAAATTAACCATGGAACTATAATACTTGTAGACTTAAATATACACTGGTAACTCAAATTCCACTACCCATACTGAATCCATAAACTTTTAAAGTTTAAACAATTAATAACTATACCCACTAGAATCAATAGAATTTCAGGAAAACACTCAGCTTTAGACTGTATTCTTACAAACCAGACAAAAATGACTAAAGTACAAGTAAAACCACCAGCTAGTCTTCCAACAGAAAATTTTAATAAAACAGATGCTCTGACATCTCGGCTCTTACACCATTTTCAAATTTCCTATGTACTCTAGTGTAAACTTTTGTATTATTGCTGCCATCCAAAATTACACCCAAAAAAGAAAGACATTTTCCCACCTTTAATCCATCAAATGCTAATCCAAATCTATTACCCAACATTCTGATAAATCCTTCCATTTCATCTTTACCCCCCCTTATATAAAAAAAATCAAATTGTCTATAAATCTATAGTATGAAATGACATGTCTGTGAAAAAAATTTGCTTCTGTACACGTACTCATTTTCAAACAAGCCCATGCTTAGGTTGGCATAAGAGGGGGCAAAAGATGCCCCCCATTGCTGTACCTTTCGTCTATCTAAACAATTCTCCCCCAGAAACAAAATAATTGTTTTTTTAGACAAAAGTCCAATAATTCTAAAAGAAATTCAGTCATTGGACTTTCACCCAAAAATAATTTGAACACTTACAAACCAAATTGATGACTAATATTTGCGTAAAGGCTTGTGACATCTAATGTAATCCAGTACATGCTTTGGCCCCATTGTATTATTTGAATTTTATTGAGAAAGTCAAATACATCCTGTATATAGAACTGGAAAAAAGGCACAGAAAGTCACAAGTGTTCCCACAATCTTTAATGAAGCGCTTTTCATCCTACTTGCTGGCAGGACTTCATCAGATAAAAAATACTACAAGATTACATCATTAAATAATGAATGGGCATTGCAATCAAGTCAGACACCACATGATTACCTTAATTTGCTGCAATATGTAATATAGATATAAAATACATGAAATACAAATTCATATGTATGAGAATTCCTTAATATAAAATATATATATACTAATGCCTCTATGTTAAAATCAAGATGAGTAATAGAAGTTTTTATAGTTTAAAACATTGTTAAAAACATTGTCACATAATCAATACAAAGAGGTGTAATGCAAGAACTTGTTAACTTGCAGTACTGGAAGTTGCCACACTCCCATGTAAACCAAGTAAATAGCTACGTGAGTAAAATAACGGATGTGAATGATGAAAGATTCATTTGTAAACCAATAAATACAACTAAATTCTACTCCTCTAGTTGTAATTTTTAGTTTCCTTTTCTCAATAATAGTGGCTGAAAAATTATTATCACCTCAAGTTCCTTAGTTTAAGGATACTTCCAGTATATATTTTTTTTCTCATATATATATATATATATATATATATATATATATATATATATATATATATATTTATATTTAAAAAAAATATATATGTATATATATATATATATATATATATATATATATATATATATGGTGTATGGAGAGTTGTATGAGAGATTGGACACTAAAGAGGGAGAAAAGGACCTGTACCGATTGGCTAGACAGAGGGACAGAGCTGGGAAAGACGTGCAACAGGTAAGGGTGATAAAGGACAGTGAGGGAAACGTACTCACAAGAGAGGAGAGTGTGTTGAGTAGATGGAAAGAGTGCTTTGAAATGCTGATGAATGAAGGGAATGAGAGAGAGAGAGAGAAGGTTGGATGATGTAGGGATAGTGAATCAGGAAGTGAAGCAGATTAGCAAGGAGGAAGTAAGGACAGCTATGAAGAGGATGAAGAATGGAAAGGCTGCTGGCCCAGATGACATACCAGTGGAAGCATGGAGGTGCTTAAGAGAAATGACGGTGGAATTTTTAACCAGATTGTTTAATGAAATTTTGGAAAGTCAGAGGATGCCTGAGGAGTGAAGAAAAAGTGTTTTGGTACCTATCTTTAAGAATAAGGGTGATGTGCAGAGCTGCAGTAACTACAGAAGGATAAAACTGATCAGTCACAGCTTGAAGTTATGGGAAAGAGTAGTGGAAGCTAGGTTAAGAAGGGAGGTGATGATTAGTGATCAGCAGTATGGTTTCATGCCAGGAAAGAGCACTACAGATGCAATATTTGCTCTGAGAGTGTTGTTGGAGAAATACAGAGAAGGTCAGAAGGAGTTGCATTGTGTCTTTGTGGACTTGGAGAAAGCATATGACAGGGTGCCTAGAGAGGAGTTGTGGTATTGTATGAGGAAGTCGGGAGTGGCAGAGAAGTATGTAAGAGTGGTACAGGATATGTACAATGGTAGTGTGACATTGGTGAGGACTGCGGTGGGAGTGACAGATACATTTAAGGTGGAGGTGGGTTTACATCAAGGATCAGCTCTGAGTCCTTTCTTATTTGCAGTGATGATGGACAGATTGACAGATGAGATTAGACAGGAGGCCCCATGGACTATGATGTTTGCAGATGACATTGTGATATGTAGTGAGAGTAGGGACCAGGTTGAGGAGACCCTGGAGAGGTGGAGATGTGCTTTAGAGAGGAGAGGAATGAAGGTCAGCAGGGCTAAAATAGAATATATGTGTGCAAATGAGAGGGAGGGTAGAGGAATGGTGAGGATGCAGGAGTAGAGTTGGTAAAGGTGGATGAGTTTAAGTACTTGGGATCAACAGTAATGGTGAATGTGGAAGAGAGGTGAAGAGAGTACAGGCAGGGTGGAATGGGTGGAGAAGAGTGTTAGGAGTGATTTGTGACAGACTGGTACCAATAAAAGTGAAAGGGAAGGTCTACAAGAGGGTAGTGAGACCAGCTATGTTATATGGGTTGGAGACTTTAGCATTGTCGAAAAGGCAGGAGTCAGAGCTGGATGTGGCAGAGTTAAAGATGTTAACATTTACACTGGGTGTGATTAGGATGGCCAGGATTAGGAATCAGTATATTAGAGGGTCAGCTCAGGTTGGACAGTTTGGAGACAAAGCAAGAGAGGCGAGACTGCACTAGTTTGGAGATGTGCTGAGGAGGGATGCTGGGTATATTGGGAAAAGGATGCTAAGGATGGAGCTGCCAGGTAAGAGGAAAAGAGGAAGGCCTAAGATGAGGTTTATGGATGTTGTGAGAAAGGACATGCAGGCGGTTGGTGTGAAAGAGCATGATGCAGAGGACAGGAAGAAATGGAAACAGATGATCCGCTGTGGCAACCCCTAACGGGAACAGCCGAAAGAAGATGATGATTTTTATATTAAGGAATTCTCATAAATAGGAATTTGTATTTCATGTATTTTATATATATTACATATTGCAACAAATGTGCGACAGTAAGCAATACCTCTTTAAGGTAATCATGTGGTGTCCGACTTGATTGCAATGCCCATTCATTATTTAATGATGTAGCATTTATTTGATGACGTCCTGCCAGCGAGCAGGATGAAAAGTGCTTCATTAAAGATTGTGGGAACACTTGTAACATCCTGTATATAAGCAGGCAACAATTGCACTTTCGGTAATAAATAAAAATGCAAAAAACTGACCTATTTTGTTTAAGAAATATTCCCTCCTGGACACAATGGGGTGCCCAGGGCGATTGATCAATGATCTATGGATCTTTAGGAGACAGTAAAAATGTGCCATTTTACATACTGACACCCCAAACTTATTCTTTACATCTTTACCAGAAAAATAACCTAGTCTCCCACCTTTTTCTAGAAGATCCACATATTTTTCCATCGCTTCAGTGTACATAGCCATCTCTAGTTTTTCATATGTATTTTTATCATTCAAATGCTTGTTACACATATTAATATACTATCCACATTCATAACGACTAACTTGTCGCCTTTGTCGGCACATTTAAAAACAATATCCTGCTTACTACTTAATAATTTAAGCATTTTCCACTCTTCTTTAGTTAAGTTGAATTCATTATTTGTAAATTCATTAAACTCTTCCTCTGGTGCAAATTGTACTATAGTGTAAAAATGCTGAATTCCTTCATGCAAAAATGGAGGAAGGAAACTTTTACACATTAGCTTACTAGTATTTAACAATGTATATGTATTCACGTCCATATCTGAAAGACATGAGTAAAAGCTTTCATTCTGTGACTCATTAGAACACGTGCTGTGATTCAAAACTGATTCAACAGTAAAATCTGTATTTTTAAAAATGTTTAAGATGCAACTTTCTAATGAATCTAAACAAATCAATCAATTTCATGCAGCCTAGGTATTACTGTTGGCACAAATTTAAGGCCACAGTTTAATACAGCATATTCAACATTATTAAAAGTATAGCCAGATAAATTAACCGCATAACTTTCACAGTCATTTGTAAGCAGCACATCACCATTTGCCTTTTTAACATGCTTTTATTGCTGTCCATCCCTAGTTTGATCATAGAATACTTCTCTTGGACGTTTACCTCCCTGGGGACCTCCTTTTGGGCCATGTTGATTACCCCAAAATGTCCGCTCAAATTGTTCTCTTTGTTGTCCATTCGGGAGGCGAGGAAAGTCCTCATTTTGTTCAGACCCCATTTCTCCTGATGAACTGGCGCCATCAGAATTGGAAAATGAAGGATTTGACTGCCAATCAACTTCTTGTTCACCCTCCTGGAAGCAAACATGCTTTACAGTTCTCTTGCATTCAGCTCTAGACAAAAAAGCTCTTCCCCCGTCATAATCTCGAAGGTCACAAATTCATTTACCCTTCTTTCTATTAATGATACTTTCCAAAAAAATGTTTAGGGTTTGTTATTAATATCACCCAAAAACTTGTTGAGAATATCAAGGCTCATATTCGAGTTCAGGGAAAAACAGGTTTCTTTAATTTGTTCCCTCAACTCATTTTGTTTTAACCTCTTTCCACTAGTTCTATAGTGCATTTGTGGGTGGCAAACACCCACCATTGATGAAACGCTTTATCAGCTGAGTTCTGTAGATCGAATGGCAAAGAAGGATCCTTATAAGCTTGCAAACCGTGAGGGGACACATCTAATTTAATGCATCTCTGCAAACTCTGGATATTTAAAAACACAGCCATTTCTTTGAACAGCAGCTTTTCAAGCTGATCACACAAGATTTTATTTTCAGTAGATAGTGTAGATGTAATTTTATGGCCAGCAGCCAAAAACAGGTTATTACATCTTTTATTCCTATCTTCCTCAAGTTTTCTCCACACATTTAGCACATTGGATATATCATTAGTAACAATTACAGTACCTTGTCCATTGAGTACATTAGAAACATTGCGACACTCACCCAGCTGAAAAAATCTCTCCAAAGATTTCTGACTTCCTTCTCCACTGCACTTGTGAAATAAACGTGGAGGTCTGTGTTGGGATCACTAGCCATCACAACAAAGATGAGAATAGCTGCACCACACAATAAAAAATCCAAAATACCAATTCATATTTTGGATTTTTTATTGTGTGGTGCAGCTATTCTCAAAAATGACTAAAGTAGTCTGCCTCTCAGATAGCATAAATGACCACATACTGACATGCCATTACATGCTGCTATAAACCACTTTATCATCATATTCTTACAGATGTTAAATACTCGAGTTAAGTCCAACCCTGTACCACGGCTAACAAAAAACTTAGAATAAAAGGGGATAAAGCCAGGAAAAACTGTTATAAAAGTAGAACTCAAAAAGCCTTCCAGCAGTTTAGACATCTTAGAAACCTTGCAAAGCTCCATGCCAAATAAGACAATCAAACGTACTATACCAATCTGCAAGACAATCATCAAAACATTTTGGTCATCACTAAATAAACTGCTCCACCCTGGCAAGACCATCATTCCCGCTTCAAAAAGACAATACGACAGACTCTGTCCCCACACAGTTGAACTGCTACTTTATACAATCAATATTCTCTCTCTTACATACCAGCATATACGTACCCACCTCTCTCTACCCATCCAACCAAAACAACTCAAAGCTATTCAGTTCCAGCACAGTGCCTACCTTGCTCATAAGGAAGTTGATCCTTAAACTAAAAACTACTTCCATAGCTGTAGACCAACTACCATCAGACTTCCTAAAAATGGCTGCAGAACTGATAGCCTTCCCTGTGTCTATATGTGAAGATAGGTGAAGGCTGCCATCCTAGCCAGATACAATTTTGTAGATAATTCAGTCATTTGTAAATATTCATGTAAGCCACAGGCTTGTTCTCTTAAATGTGAAAAGACTGCATTGGATATTGAACTGCAAAAATGTAACAACAGTGCACTCTGCTGTAAGAAAGCTAAGTCAATCATTTTATGACTCTCTTTGATGTCAAAGTTCGGAGCCGATATGTCTAGAGGGAGGCATACTGCCTATTGTTTTAAGACCAGAGTTAATGGCTAGAATTTGCATGTATAAATGTCCTTTATTGCTCTGGTTTCTGACCAGTTGTAAAGAATATAAATGTAGTTTATGTTAGCCTGGGAACACCAGAGAAGTGTGAAGAATGATGTCATGTGAAGCAGCTCTGTGTTATCAATTAAAATACAGAGAATCATGGAGCTCTGAGCATTTTGTCTTTTGAACATCCATCACCAGCACTGCCCATTTCTCTATGTAAGTAGGATTTTAGAACTGTGTTTTCTCTTAGGTATAGCTAGAAAATAGGAAGATTAGACTAGTTTCTTTTCTGTGATGTCAGTACTTTTCTACCGTATTATTTTAAGTATTTCTCTGTGATCTCTGAACTCTTGACTAGCACTGTGTAGTAAGAAGTATTGTCTTGTGTTTTTGTTATTTATTATTAAATATTTTAAACCTTTCAACTGTGGCTGTTTTATGTAGAGTTAATTTAAGCTTGAGAGTACATTGCATGTATATAGTGATACTGTACCAAGTCACTCATATAAGCCTTGACTGTTCAGTCACACTTACCATTTGGATAATAATATTTCACAGTAATAACTAGACACCCTTTCAGAAGGGCCTTTGAGTAGCTGGTATTAGTGGGTGGTGGGCAGCTGATACTACCTTTTAGACTGGGCAGAAAAGGGGCACAGCTGGAAAACCTGTGCCAGCCTTTCCCAGAAGTGCCTGTGTGGTTGTATAAACTCTTATCTCAAAGCTTGTGTGTGTCAGCTACTTGGGCAGGGACACGAAACACTTGTTGGACAGAGAAGGTGCTGGAGGTTTTAGCTTGCCCACTAGGCTGAGATCTGGACCTTATAGATGTGCCAGTGGAGAGTCTTATTGGGGACCTAGAGAGAAAGGGAGAAACCAGCGACAGACTGACTGTGATCTCTGTGTGCTCTTAAGGGAAACTGTACTTTACTGTGTGGGTATTTATTATCCTTTCCCTATATGGACATCCCTCACTGGTGTTACTGGTGAGGATTGAGGCTCCTTGATTGCTGGGCCAGTGCACGGGCATCACACCATACTAATTAATAGCCCAACCACTGTGGAAAAAGTCCTACATCATACCACTACACAAAGGTGGCACATCTACAAAGTTTAATAACTACTGATTAATAGAGATTCTCTCCCCCCCTCTCCAAAATATTACAGAACTGCATCCATATGTAGCGGATGCAATACCCAACCTCAAATAACCTGCTCTCAGAAACACAGCATGGCTTTAGGCCCAGCACAGCACCACTATAATAAACCAATATAGAAACAGTGGTCTGCCTGTGTCCACCATGTTCTTAGACTTGTCAAAGGCATTTGATACTGTTTGCAACTGCTCGTTCAACTCTCCTCAATTGGACTTTCACAATAATCCTTGTCATGGTTTCTTAGTTACATATCTGGAAGGCAACATGTCATTAAATGGCAACAAATCAACTCGATTCTATCCTGGGTCTTCTCCCATTTAATGTATTTATTAATAACCTTCACACCTCTACTCACTATGCTAGTTTAGTTCAGTATGCAGATGACTCAACATTAAATATGTGCAGACTCAACAAAAAATAAGCCCCAAGACATTACCCAAAGTCTTTATTCTCTGTAGAAACCTGGCTCAAAGAACCACACCTTCTATTCAACCCCAGGAAAACTAAGTTAATGCATTTTACCTCAAAATGTTGTCAAAATCAAAAGCAATCTTTTGTCATAAAGTCAACAAATACTGTCAATGAAACTGTAACTCACAGTAAACATCTAGGCATTATAATAGATGACAGTCTCAAATATCAGCAGCATATACTGCATGCCATTAAATATGCACACCAGAAACTAGGATCCTTTAATTGTATCAATGAATTCCTTACAGATACTACAAGAAAGACTCTAGCCACCATCTTCTTACTGCCAACACACCACTTCTATCCTAACAGACTTAAACAATACTCAAGGAAAGAAACGTGCCTCCTGCTAGAATAAAATAGCTAAATTTGCCACCAATCTCCCTCATAAGACCCTCCATTTCCATAGCTTAAAGCAATTAAACTGGCTTGAACTACACAACTACCTAACATATTCAGAACAAGCTGCAGCTCATAAACTCATTCATCGTCCAAAAAATACCCTGCATTGCAAACATTATTACTGTGCGACTGTTCACCAAGGGACCTCCATTCTAGTAAATTCTTACTACTCAAAAGCAAGTCAAATAATGTTGCAGAAGACTTGCTCTACTGCCAATACACTTCTAAACTCTGGAATGGTATCATCACACAAATAAAACACTCCCAAGAAACTCAACAGTTTGAAACCACTGCTTAAACATCTTAATCAATTCTGGTCCTGCACCAGCTCATGACAAGGTTATGACTTTGTGCCCACTGACGATACTCTCCAAATAATCTCCTTAAACAGAACACTGTCCCAGGCTGTGTCTACATGAACTACAGAACGAAATGGCACCCCACCCAAGTACCATGTTCCATCATAGCCTCACCTCAGACTTTATGCCCACTGACGATACTCTCCAAATAATCTCCTTAAAAAGAAAACTGTCCCAGGCTGCGTTCTACACTAACTACAAAATGAACTGGTATCCCACCCAAGTACCATGCTCAATCATAGCCTCATCTCAGGCTTTGTGCCCACTGATGACACTCTCCAAATAATCTCCTTAAACATAACACTGTCAACCTCTCATTGAGATGATAAAACAATTTTTATACAAAACGGCTGCCCATACAATCTCTTAAGTTGCACATGTGCTTTTTCTTTATTAACTCCTACCTATGTAAAATCTTAGAATGTATAAATGTAGTTACTGTTTGTGTACAAATATAATTAAAAATGTAACTGCTCTTTGCTTAACTGGAACTTAGTATAATTCAATCTAAGCAAATAGAGCATTTCTCCTCAGGCCTCCTCTGAAAATGGGTACAAACGCAAATAAACATTTGCAGTAAAAATGCAGTCAGGCTTCATTTATGTGCGTCATGCAAGCCAAACCAGAGGATTTTTTTTTCTGTCACACAGTGATAGTATCACCCACGGAGTACAATGTCTTAATGAAATTCAAATGCTACGGGGTACCCTGAAAAGTCTCCTGAAGAAGACTTGGTGAATTATTCACAAAGCACAGTACATCAGCCAACTCAGTGCACACAATGAACTTTCTAATTATTTTGCAGTTTTAGAGGTAAGCAGACACAGATACATTTTTGTTTGAATTAGTGGTTTTATGAATTTATTAGCACGAGTACATGCTTGCATGCATTTGTGCATGTGCACGTGTCTGCATTTCCATTGTTAAATCCATTAGTGCCACTGGCGAGTGTGGCATGCATTTTGGATGGTAGTGACTCATGCATAGTGCCATTTGGGGCACACACGGCCTTCTACTGTGTGACTATGAAATACTATATTTCCTCACTCATAGCTACAGGCAACACTTAACTGAATCCAGTGCTCTCACCTCCTCCAAATATGTCACTTCTGTTTGGCTGTGTACACAAGCTTAAACTCTGTGCCCTATACCAGCTCAGGATCATACCCTGCACCCTGGTACATCACACTTGCTGTGGATACCCAACTGGCATATGCCATGTGCTCTACACTGCTGCAGGAATGTGCTCTTCCTGTTGAACACCCCCGAAGTGCATAATAATGCCCCCATGTTCTGTGCCACAGAGTAATAATACCTCCATGTTCTGTGCTAAAGAGTAATAATACATCCATGTTCTGTTCCACAGAGTAATGATGCCCCCATGTTATTTGCCACAGAGTAATAATACCCCATGTTCTGTGCCACATAGTAATAATACTCCATGTTCTGTGCTAAAAGAGTAATAATACACCCATGTTCTGTGCCACAGAGTAATGATAACCCCGTGTTCTGTGCCATAGACTAATAATACCCCCATGTTCTATGCCATAGACTAATATCCCCATGTTCTGTGCCACAGAGTAATACTACCCATGTTCTATGCCACAGACTAATAATACCTCCAGCTATGGAAAAGAACACAACCTGTGCAAATTTCAGCATTTATATTCCTAGTGTAGGTACCTAGTATCCTGGTGTGTGTGTGCACCTGCTGCATACTGCAGACCAATGAGAAGCTCTGTCTTGGTGTTTGGCACCCTGCTGTCTGCACCTGCTGCATACTGTAGACCAATGATAAGCTCCATCCAGGTGCTTGGCACCCTGCTGTCAGCACATGCTGCAAACTGTGGACCAGTGATATGCTCTGTCTTGCTGCCTGGCACCCTGCTGTCAGCACATGCTGCAAACTGTTGACCACTGATAAGCTCTGTCCCGGTCCTTGGCACCCTGCTGTTGCATATGCTTCATACTGTAGACCAATGATAAGCTCTGTCCCGGTCCTTGGCACCCTGCTGACTGCACATGCTGCATACTGTTGACTACTGATAAGCTCTGTCCCGGTCCTTGGCACCCTGCTGACTGCACATGCTGCATACTGTTGACTACTGATAAGCTCTGTCCCGGTCCTTGGCACCCTGCTGTTGCATATGCTTCATACTGTAGACCAATGATAAGCTCTGTCCCGGTCCTTGGCACCCTGCTGACTGCACATGCTGCATACTGTTGACTACTGATAAGCTCTGTCCCAGTCCTTGGCACCCTGCTATCAGCACATGCTGCATACTGTGGACCAGTGATATGCTCTGTCTTGCTGCCTGGCACCCTGCTGTCTGCACATGCTGCATACTGTTGACTACTGATAAGCTCTGTCCCGGTCCTTGGCACCCTGCTGTTGCATATGCTTCATACTGTAGACCAATGATAAGCTCTGTCCCGGTCCTTGGCACCCTGCTGACTGCACATGCTGCATACTGTAGACCAATGATAAGCTCCATCCTGGTGCTTGGTACCCTGCTTTCTGCACACGTTGTACATCTTTGGGCACTGTTTCTGCATGTGTTCTGGTGCTGTAATACATCTGTAAGTCACAGATTGCCTGTTCTGATTTTTCTGCAGTCCCTATTTTCTGTATGGCCTTGCTGTCTACATGTATTGCACCTGCTCAGTGCGTTTACTGACACTGTACACTGATCTTGTGATGAGTGCATTGGTAGTTCCATCTGAAGCTCACTGGTTGAGAAGCACTCCTTCAAAGGTTCTTTTTAGGAATCATCCAGCTATTGCTCCTACAGCTGAGATGTTCTCTTTACTGACTGTTAAATACCATGAGTAGCATCTATGAATTTAGATGCATATATGGAAATATTTGCAGAGTTGTGTTTCATTATAGGACAATATGATCCTCCTGTATAGAGAACCAGGACATCCTGATTTCTAAAATGGCATTTAGAAATTCTCATCCTCAGGAATGGGAGAGAAACATCTATCACCAAGACTATCGCAGACTCAACAACATTAAAACTACATTTCTTACAAAAGGCAGATATGCAGTTCATCTCAAAATACATTGGAACTATTAAAGGAACAGAAACCTACCTGCTTACCTCACTAAAATGAAGATATTAGAATTTCAGGTATGTATAAAAGAAGCAATACAATCTAATGAAACATAATTTATGAGAAATGTATAACTGTATGAGTCATGCCAAAGATGAGTAAGCAGGTAATATAAATGTTATTACGTACATTAACAGGAGTAAAAGCATAAAGTAAAGGCATGTAACAACTGGGTGATATTAGACCTAAGGGACACATGACTGGGGTTCAGAAATATCATTCTGAGGAAAATAATACCAAGAGGGGGTCAATTTAGCCGTCTGCTCATTTTGTTACTTGAGCACAACTGCTTGAGCGCCTGTTTGCTCATTATTTATTACACAACATGGTGTGTATGGATTTGAAGTGTCTAGGTTTTTGTGCATCTCAAAATAGCAGCATTTCAAAGAAAAAGCATGACATGTTCCTTTTTTTCTTCAATGGTCTCTCGGTTAATAAAAAGCCAAATAATTATAAACTAATAGTTGAATGGTAACCAGGAGTTCCTCAGTTAGGTCATGGGGGGTGCACTTTATTACCATGACCCACAGCAGAAAGGCTGTAGTGTGGTTGGATATCACCCTTCTCAGCATATCCTTACTAGGGTTCTGTACCACATGTGCATCATCCTCCAATATTACTCGCCAAAAGGGCCCAACTCTCAATTTATCATAACTAATACTTTTTTCTAAAACCATTCTTCTTCCCAAATCACCTCCTCTTTACCCCAATGACCCCTCAGCTTGACAAAAGCACACCTCAACAGCGTTTAGATTATTCCAGCTCTTCCCAGCTTCTTCTTCAATGCATCTTGCGGCAATTATTTCCAAAGCTTAAGCCTATCTCAGTTTACTATTTCTCTCCTGCATCTTTATATTTCTCTGTTTTTATATTGGGTCTTCCAATTCCTCTTGTTACCAGTGTAATGATAGGAGGTACTGCCAGCCATGCCAGGAGAAATAGGGTAGTGGATGTGTAACATATGGCAGCACAGCTAGCTGAAATTTTGTAAATAATTATATGTCACATGTATGTCAAACTGAGTTGTACAGATGCTTGGGCCAAAAATGTACTTGTGAGGTTTGCTTGAGTTGTGTTGTAACTGTTTAAATGTATACATTGTAACAAAATATACAGGACTGAAGAAGTTCATCCTAATCCACCTGACTTTGAAAAATATATCTGAAATTAAATTACTTTATGGGTTAAGCCATAAAGATGTTATCCCACAGTTTTGAATGGAGCCAGAAACTCAATGCTGTGCTAGAGAATAGACTGCAACTCCTGCAGGAAGAATAAAATGTTTTTTTAATGTCCAGCAGTTGCACCACATCTCAGCAAAGCTCTGTGAGTATTGTAGCACATAGATGCTAAACTCTAGCAGTTTCTAGTGATGGGGATAGTGCGGGGAAACAGAGTCAGATGACCAGATATATGTGATGTCATTCTGTACAGAAATAATGTTTAAATATTAGAGCAAACTGAAGTCTCAGGAGCATTCTGTTTTCTGTCTTGCATCTGACAACAAGGACCACTCACCCAAATGATCTTGCCTTGCTCTATTCAGTAACTAACTTAACTAGGGAGCCGTAATTCTCTAGATTAATCAGGAAAATCTGGTGAGAGTAGAAGTAGATGTTTTTCTAGAACTGTGTGAAAATTTCCATTTGGGTTATTTGTTTATATTCCCTGTGACTGAAACTCTGGTGTTTACTGTAAATACATATTTAGTATTTTCATGTTTTTTATTATTTATTATTAAGTATATTTAAACTTTTCACTGTGGCTGGTCCTTTTTAGTTTTGAAAGTATTTGCACATATTTATTTGGGGATAACTCTGGCTACGCCTGAAAGCATTGCTCTTTAGTCAACATTACTATTTGTATTAATATTATCTTCAATCGGTGTAATTGGATACCCTTTTAAGAGCCTTACAGGAACTGACTGGTGGCAGTGAATCTACATTATAATCTGGGCTAAGCTGGTAGAGACAGTAATCTGTGCCAGTCTTTCTCAGGAGTGTGTGTGCATATGTGAAAATTAAATCTCAGAGTGTGAGTGAGTGAGTGAGTGAGTGAGTGAGTGAGTGAGTGAGTGAGTGAGTGAGTGAGTGAGTGTGTGTGTGCAGCTACTTGGGGCAGGGACATGAAGCACTAGTTTCATAGTCCCAGTGGGAAGCCTTACTGGGGACCTGGGGAGAGAGATATAGGGAAATCCAGACACCGGGATGTATGTTCCCTCTGTGCTCTTAAGGGAAATTGTGCTTGATGCAGAGAGGCCTACATCTGGAAATACTGAGTATATCCATTTGTATTCCAAGTGGACCTCCGTCTCCGGTGTCAGTGGTGAGGATTCAAGCTCCCAGTGTGGGGACATGACAAACAGCTCTATGAATCCCGCAATATAACAGCGGCAAAATAATTTCTGTAAATTATATTCTTCTTTGAGGGACAAAAAAGATAGCCATTATTTAACTGCTCATCCCTTAGCCCCCCCTACCTTTCTTATGCCTTACCAACTCATTAGGGTAGCACCATCATGTATCCCTGATGATTATAGCCCCTTTGCCTGTGAACTTCAGTTGACACCCTAGCAGCCTATTAATCAGTTTAACAATACAGCCCTCTGCCTCGCTCATCGTCTTTCCACTTCTACCCTTTTCCCAGGCAAACCATGCTGGCTTATCATCTTATGCCACTGTACAACATTTGAAGTGGTCGTACATCACCCAAAATCTAGCATGCCTCATCCTCAAGTTTTCTTTTGCATTTCTACACACATCTGCCACAAACTAATCTATCTCCTATTGTCTTATTCAGAGGACTGATTTGTGCATGCCACCCAACATATAGTACATTCTGAAGAATCACTGTGCAAAGTAATTCTTTTTTTACCCCAACTGTAGCAAATCTACCTTTCCATGTATCTAATATTTCTCTCTCATTGCCTTCACATCTGTCAGTTACCATTTTATATATTTTAAGCCACATGTACTCCCTCCTACCAAATGTTATCAGGGAATGCGGAAAATATATATTTCCAGTTATAACCACCACAGACTTTTTGGGTTGGTAATGAATCCCTGACATTACCAAAACTGCCAAATATCTCCAATATCCCAGGAAGTTGTACAGTAACATCCTCAAGCAACATATGTAAACAGATTAATAGCACACCTTTTCCTAACAACTTTCTTAACTCTGCACCAAACATTCAACAACTATTAAAAATAATCTTGGTGATAATGGACAACCTTGATGGGTTATACTTGTTAATACTATTTCTTCTGTCCAATATTTATATATAATCACAACTTCAGGGCCCTATAAAGGGCTTTCACATATTCTAACCATCTACCATCTCCAGTGGCCTCTGCTAAGATAACTGTCAAAGTTCCCTGAGACATGGTCAAAAGCTTTCAGAAATGTCCATTACTCCAATTCAAGCCAATGCAGATATGATCAAGGTACTGAGTATGTGAGAGAAGAAATGGCTCTTACTCATTATGGTTTTGAGGGAAAAAGAGGGTATCCCAGATAAGTGGGCAAAATGCATTTGAGTGCCTACAAGAACAAAGGGGACATTCACAGTTGTAGGCAGTATGGGAGTATCAAACTCCTGTCACCTTGCATGAAAGTACTGGAGGGGGTGACTGATAAATGAGTACACAGAGTAGCAGAAAGTAGAATGAGAATTGAATAGCTTGGATTCAGATCAGGATGTAGTACAGCTGACCTGATGGCTAAAGTGAGAGAGAGAGAGAGAGATTGCAGATAATCTGGAGATCAGCAAATTCTACAAATAGGCGTTAAAAGACATGAAGAAAGCATACTGCAAGATATTAAGAAAGGTGATCTTAGCAGTCCTGCAATGGGCTGAAGTCCAGGAAACACTGTCAGAATTAGTGCGCACACTTTACAAGGAGATGATGACACAAGTACAAACAGTGCTTTGATGCACAGATGGGTTCTCAGTAGGGGTGGGTGAGCATCAGGGTTCATCATTGAGCCCAGTCTTGTTCATACTGGTGACAGACTACATCAACACACAGGTCAGAGGTGACAGAACAAAGCTGCTACATGCAGATAATATGGCATTACAAGGTGACCCTGAAGTGAAATATACTAAATGATACACAGCTGCAATGCAAAACTGAAAGCACATGGGATAAAACAAAGTGCAGATGAGGAGTCTTTCAGTAAATGGGGGAAATCACATGATGAAACCTGAAATGGGAAGGAAGTAGAGGGACTGGGAGATGTGGCTGAGGAGAATGGAAGTCTGAATGGGAAGCTGAAAGCTAGAATCAGAGCTGATGCAGCCAACAGCCACAAAGTGGAAGGGGTTAGTGTTTAACTTTAGAAATCAAAGAAATGAAACCGTAACTGTACAGACCAGTGGAATGACCAATATACTTCTGTATGGTGCAGAAACCTGGGCAGTGAAGGCTGAACAGCTTATGAAACGATGTGGTGGGAATGAGATGTAGGATGCTCACTGCAGTAAAGACAAAAACAAGACAACATCAGAGCTGAAGTAAAATACATTCTAGCCTCAAAAAAGGTCAAGCAGAACAGAATAGGATGTTTCAGTCACATGTGCATGAAAGCAGTGGCCGATTTGGCAAACCAGAGCTTGAAGAAATGAAGGTGGCACTGAGACAGCTGGTCATGACTGTTAAAGAAGACTGGATGGCACAGTGGTGCAGCAGTAGCATTGTCACCTCATAGCAAGAGGTTTCGATTCTCAGCTGGGGTGCCTTCTGTGTGGAGTGTGCATGTTGTCCCTGTGTTCATGTGGGTTTCCTCTGGATGCTCCAGTTTCCTCCCACATTACAAAGACATGCGTCTGGAGTGTTTCTCCCTGGGTCTCTGCTGAAAATCAGTTTCGTTCCAAGTCGTTTCCCAGATAACAAATGTTAAATAAAAAATAAATAAAAAGGATAGTGGCATTTAATCAAGAGCTGTAGTAACAATTCACATGACACCCTAGCCCCATGTATAAATATGAAAGCTGGATTGATGATGTCACCTATTGTGGATGTCTGTAAGTCCTGGGACAACAGAACACTGCTGTGGTCACTGTTCAGTTTAGGTTACAGTGGACAGCTTCATGATTAATAAGGTAAAATTTCCTGCAGAAACTGTATGCAAATGCAACAAGTTATTTATAATGTATGGCATATTTTGCCTATAAAATGAGAAAACAAAAAGCCATGTAAACTAAAGATCCGAGAGTATCCCAGGGATACAAGGAATCATAATATGGACAGTTATTTTTGCTCAGAAGGTTTCCAGGGAAAGTGTTTTAGTATGGTAGCAGATAATTGATTCTATATAGTGTTGCATTATATAATAAAAGTCAACCCTGTATGCATTCTTAAATTAGTAAAATTGGTATACTGGCACAAATTCTTTGCTAACATTTTTTTGAAAATATGGATACACGATATTAAGTATCTGAACTTTTTCAGTCCCTCATATTTATCTTCTTTTAAACATCTTGTTCAAAGACTTCTATTCTGCAAAGTAATTATTGTATTAGATCATTCAAAAACCCAATTAGTGCCTTTCCATGTGAGATGTGTGTTGAACTGCTACACAATTCTGATTAATTATTAAACATTTATACTTACATTATTGCAAAACATGAAGCAAACAATGGTGCATTCACTGCCTTCTTATTTGTAAGACAGTTTTAAAATTTAGATTCATAGGTAAATGCTAGGCTATCACTCTACAGATTATTACAAGCCTAACCAATATCCAGAGGTCAGAATCAAACCCTGTACTTTCTATCTGTGAGGTTACTACCTTAATAATTATGCCAACCCTCACCGCACTCAAATGAAAATTGGGAAATGAACAGGAAGTTGCAGCATTATCTTGTCTGCCTATCCATTGATTAAAGAAAGACAATTTCATTTTTTCATGTTGTAGTGGGGAGTATGCTGCAGTGTGTCCCAGAGAGGATATGACAGTCCCTGCTGATGAAAGACGAATCTCAAGGATTTAAAAATCTCTAGTTTTATTTCCTGCAAAGTTCTATTTATTCATCATATCTACTGAACTTGGTATGTGATGGAATATAGGACAGGAGAATGATATATTTTAAGAGCTTGGTTGCCATAGCAACAAACTCAGTGTAGAGGATTAACACCATATGGTCCAAAGCTACTAGTCTTATATCTTTGTTTCAACATCCCTAAAAGGGAAGAAACAAAACCCTGTGCAATGGCAGTACTCACTGCAAATTCAAGCTTGAAGGTTAGAACAATTAAGCAAGTTTTTGCACAATTAGACATATGTGCATATTTGATATATTAACAGCTGTTAGCATTCATTTTGAAAATCTGAATATGCCCTTTGCAGCACTTCAAATCCAGCACTAAAAAAGCACATATTTAATAAAATTATAAGATCACGTTATACTTACTTTCAGCAATCCCAGTGGATATATGGCTCAGCTAGCCCCCAGTCTGCCAGTGCTATACTCCCGAAAAAATATTCCTTAAACTGAAAACATGTTTGCTTTTAACACAGAAACTGATCCCTGTCCATTTGTTGCACTGTTTAGTATCTCAGTCAAGTGCAGGCACGTATGTAATGTTACACTGGGAAAGCTCAGACTCTGAAATCACTGCTCAGTTTAAAAGTTGTGGGTACTCACTCTCGATATCAATTCTTGAGATAATGAATTTTGTTTTTGAAATTACTAGTAGGTTTTAATATATCTGGCAAAACTTCCACTCGGTGATTACTGTTTCACTCTTCACCCTCAGATTTTGTATATGATTACTCAAATATGCTAAACATCTTCACTTTGTTTTCTGTGTCTTTTGCTGACCATCTTTGCCCTTTCCTCTGGTCAACACGGCACCACTGCACTGGTACCTGTAATACATTAGCACCCGGCAGATGGCATCTGTGGTGGTCCTTCCTCTAAAGTGAACACTAACATCTTCACTCTAAACTAAGGATGAACAATGTTGACCAATGAAAGTCAGTGAAGAGACATCATTCAGGAATTCACAACAGAGTTGTTAAACAGCCTATATTCCACCTCTTTGTAGTTCTGAATGTGTATCAACTAAGCACAGCTCATAATTGTCTCCATATGATGCTACTGTACACTCTAGCAGATAACAAACTCTAGTTAAATTGCACAGGCTTTGCTTATTGTGTCAAGATATGTACAAAACTACATTGTGATGTTACACTTTCCACTGTCTCTTTAAAAGTCAGTGCACCTGCAGACAGAACTAGCTGTTCCCTCCCACATCTTACTACAGAAACTGCCATCACCTAGATTGGTACAGGATCCCTGGCTATACAGCCTCTGTTCATGGATGTAGCCCACTCTTCCTCAGAGCTAGTTTATACCTAGTGCCATTTTACCTCCTCTTTACTCATTCTGCCATTAAGAATTCCTGAAATAAAGAAAACCTTTACCCTGAAGTAACAAATTTGATATAATACACTTTTCTCATAGTAAGAGGTTCTCAGCAGGAGATGTGGTCTTCTGTGCAGAATCTGTATGTCCTCCTTTTGCTAGTGTGTTTTTTTTTTCTGGGTGCTCCAGATGCTTCCCACATTCCAAAGGCATACAGTAGGTAGGTAAGAGACTAAATTGTCCACAATTGTGAAAGCATGCATGTGGGATATGTTAGAAAGACCTGATGATCGACATCAATTCCCCCTTTGCCTTGTAAACTCCATGGAACGGTGGTTGTCTACTGGTGTATATGCATACAATTTTCCCACCAATAAATATGGAGAGACATACCGCAACACTGATTAGTGCCAATTTCATGTTGTAAAATCATTCCATCTTGCCAATAAAGTTTAACACATCAACCAGTGTCAGACACTGACTCAAAGATCATTATTCTTTCCTATAATAAAGAAAAACTTTAATTGCCATCTCTGCATACCCCCCCCCCCCCCATACACCTGTTTGGCCATTGCTTCAACTCTAGAGGAGTTACTGCCTCCCCCCCCCCCCAACTATTAAGCCATTCATTCAACTGTCCAGGAGTTAAAAATCAGATCAGGAATTCTAGGTATGCTTCCTTTACCTGAGGAGTGGTAATTCATTACTGTTAACAAGCAGAAATTCCCTGAGGCTCCTAGAGCAGAATAATTTTTTCTTACATTTATTTAATTGAACTGCACTTCCTAACTCTTATAGCTGTGCTATACAGCTAATCTACTACATTTTGCACTGTTATAAAGATTTTTTTACTGTTTCACTGCATTGTTTTACTGTTTTAACAATACTTTCATTGCTAGACAGTGCTTCATTACTATAATTGCATTTTTATTGAATTACTTAACTGTAAACTGCTTTTATCATACTGAGAGTTGTATTTTCTGTTTGCAAGTGCTCTATGTATTTTCTGTGAGGTTTCTGTGTTCTAGTCAGGTAGCATACTCTGGATAGAGGCCTGCTGTTATCTAGGCCTGGTTGTTTTGCTTGGTGAGTTTCCTGTGTTTCTGGCAGCCGTCTCCAGCTGGTAGTGTCTTGTCTTAGCTGTTACCGAGAGTAACAGGGTTGGCAAACCTTCTCTAGCATGAGTGACTGGTTGAAAGAGCAGGGGTAGCAGGATTGGGTAGTAATTCAAGCTTCTAGATTCTTCCATCTTTTCTGATATCTGTACCCTATGTTTGCAGGGTGTTGTGTTTGTTTCGTCGTTGCGCTCTGCCGCTGCTCTGTTTTAACCTGTTGCGAGGTTTCTCAGTTGCATTTTTTTCCCTTACCAGCACTCCTGTGTAACTGACACCCTCTCTTGCAGCTACTGTAATTTTATCCAGCCCTACTCGCAACTATAGGTAACTCTGTTCTGATAGTACCCACTCTACCATCCTTTACCTCTCTTCCACGGATTCTGACAACCATGGACGCACAATCTCCTGTGGTTTCTCCTGCTAGTCTTGTTGATATGGGCATCCTGAGACAGTGTAGCAACTACCTCATGGACATGTACAACCCTCTTCTTCTACCACCTAGGAACACAATATGTGAGGCATGGAATTACATTAACAACCTAGAATCCTTACTGTCTCAATCACAAGCCAGTACATCTGGCATTGAGAAGGATGTCTGCACAAACACCACACCACTAACACTACCCACACCTGTACAGTACATTCCTACATATGTGGAGGTTCTCAAGAAAAACATACCTAAACAAAATAGACCTCCAAGGCAAAAGCACACACACACATCACAACCCCCTGCACCAAGCACCACACATAGTACACATGCCTGTGTCTCAAAGCCTCTAAGGCCCAGCCACAAACACAACATACTAGTTATGGGAGACCCTATAGTGAGGCACACATATGTGCTCCTCACTAGGCTAGACAAAATGAAAGTCACAGTAACTTGCTTGTCAGTTGCTAGAATTCACCACATCACTTACGTACTCAAGTCTCTCAACAACAGGTACTGTTATGACTCTGTCATAGACCATATTGGCGTGAATGACTTGAGACGTACCTCCCTGGACCATATGATGAGAGACATGACTGAGCTCGCTGAATATGTGTCTCAGGCAGGTATGTCCCCTAGCCTTAAGCAGCATCCTACCATCACCCAGAATGATACCTCAATACAAACAGAAAATGACTAACAGGCTTAGTTTTTGATGTCATTCCAATGGGATCCATTACCTGACAGCCTGGGAGGACATGATTAACATATAGTTTCATAGTTTCATAGTATAGTACTAGGCTATCTGCCCTGGGGCATTTGTAAGCCTAGCCATAGTGATGTGGCTTTTGCCACCCCATGAAATGGTACAAAAAATGTACAGAATAAATTTAGAATACTGTGCCTCTGTCTAGTAGTGACACAATGAAGGTCCCCTTATATAATAGAATTAGTTTACTGTGCCCCTGTCTAGCAGTGACACAGATGTGACCCCTGGGGTAAACTTACGATCTCCCATCCACTCATCAAGATTTCTCTTGAAGAGAGTCAGTGAGGGGCTCACTGTCTGGCAGAATAAGACATATGTTGGAGACCCTTGATCCTCTTGGTGAGGTACTTTTGTGGTCTCTCCAGCTGTTGCAAATGCCGGGTGAGGTGCATACCAAATGGGGCATTGTACTCAATCATGGGTCTGATGAGGGAGGAATATAGGGGTACAATGACATCCTTGGATCTGGATGTGAATCCCTTCATGATGAAGTGTGCAAGGTAGAATGTTTTTCTAACCACTTTGGCAATGTGGGTATCAAATGAGAGGTCGCTGTCGACTTGGGTCCCTAGGTCTCCGATTACTTTTTCCATACTCAGTGGGTTGCTGTCTATGTGATAATTTGTGGGTACTTTGTTTTTCCCAAAGGGGATGACTATACATTTTTTGGCATTTAGTTTAAGGCCGTGACTCCGGCACCAGTTGTCTGTTTCTGTGAGGCCTTTTTGTAGGATGTGTGTGTCTGCTGGTGTATCGACTATGGCGCCTAGTTTGCAGTCATCTACGAACTTTGTCAGCCACAGCCCTCCCATGTTTGCTTTAACATCTGAGAAATAAATGCCGAACAAGAGGGGTCCCAGGACAGATCCCTGTGGGACACCACTTGTGACTGGCTTTGAGTCTGACATTGCTCCAGCGATTTTAACTTTATGGGTTCTGTCCTTTAGCCAGTTTGCAACCCATCTAGTGACATAAGGGTTTACTTTTAAGCTGTTGAGCTTATCTATGATGCCTGAGTGGGGTATTGTGTCGAAGGCCTTAGCCAAGTCCAGGTATGCTGTATGGACTGCTTTGCCCTCGTCAATGGCTCTAGTGACTATTTTGAAAAAGTGAACCAGGTTTAAAAGGCAGGATCTGCCCTTTACAAAGCCGAACTGGGTGGGGTCAAGTGTCTGTAGGTCCCCTATGTCTCTGTTTATGAGTTCCATAATGATTCTTTCCATAGCTTTGCAGACCAGGCTGGTTAAGCTTATGGGGCGGTAGTTTCCAGGGTCTGTAGAGGCACCCCCCTTGTGGAGTGGGACCACTGTTGCTGTACGCCAGTGTTCAGGTACATATCCCGAAGTAAGGCTAAGGTTAAATGGCATTTTTATGTGTGGGTTTAGCTCCTCTTGGAGTTCACGTAACACGCAACCCGGGATACCATCAGGTCCCATTGATGCTGTGTTTTTTGCTTTGTTTAGGGCGGTTCTTACTTGGACATCTGAGATGACAGGGAGATTACATTCAGCTGGGATAAGTATTTCTTCTTTTGGGGGTGAAGGAGGGGAGAAATTTGCACTCAACCTGTCAGCCAGAATGTTGGCAATATCTGTGGGTTCAGTGTATTTTTTATTGTTGTGAACCAACTCTGAGCATATCTGAGGGTTTCCACCCAGGTTTCTAACATAGCTGAAGAAGGCTTTGTGGTTATCTTTAGTGTCCTTAGCGATTTTTCTCTCAAAGTTGGCCTTGGATTTTTTATGAGAGAACGTAGTTTTCTGCTAATGTTGATCAGAGATGTCTTCCCTTCATGGGATTTTGCTCTGATGTGCAGTAGCTTCCTTCTTTTTTATACAATTTGTTTATGGCTGAGGTCCACCAGACAGGACGCTTACCTTTGGTGGAGAGGGACTTGGATTTGTTTGGGATTGCATGATCCATGCATTCTTGGAGATGTCCATAGAAAGCATTTGTGAAGGATTTGGCATTGTGGGATGTGGTATCCACTGGCACAGTGGGCTTAAAGGATACCATCTCAGTCTTAAGAAGAGTGAAGTCTGCTTTTGAGAAGTTTTTCACTGTGGTCTTTTGTGCTGGGAGTGGAGGTGGGATATGTATATCCAGGGTGATTAGTTTGTGGTCAGATCTCACTAGTGAGGGGTATACTTCCGGTGTAGAGCATTTTGTCCCCATGTTTGTGATGATCAGGTCTAGTATATTATCTCCCCTAGTGGGAGAGGTGACTAATTGTTCTAGTGCATTTGAATTTATGAATTCCAGGAACCTTTGGCCTAGGGTATTAGGGCTAGAATAATGTACCCAATCTATGTTTGGGTAGTTGAAGTCTCCCAGTATGATGGTATTTTGTGATACATTCCTATCCTCCAATGTCTTCAGGAAGGCTGAGTGGGGTTCTTGAGATTGGGAGGGTGGTCTGTAACATGTTACCAGTTGTATAGCAGTTTTGCCTATGGTTAGTTGCACCTGTATGGTCTCTGATGCTTCATGTGTTGCTACTAACCTGGAGGTGTGGGTGTCCTTGATGAATATGGACACTCCCCCTCCCTTTGTGGTTCAGCCCGGGTTTTGGGGCCGAAAAACATGATACGAGGTATAGCCTGGTAGCGCTGGGGTGCTCTCAGGAGCCTTGAACCAGGTTTCAGTTACTGCACAGATGTCGATGTTCTCCATGCTGAGGAGTGCATCAAGTGCCTGCATCTTGAGATTTAGACTTCTGGCGTTGAGCAGCATTACCCTTAGTTTTTTTCCATTATTGTTTTCTAAGGAGGTGGGTTTGTCTTTTGAGTCTTGCCTAAAAAAGGCACTATGGGGGTGGCAAGAGCCTTAGCCAATATCCGGAAGCCCAGTGGTGACAGGTGTAAGCCATCCCTTGCGAAGCAGCGTGGCTTGTCCAACATGTCATCCCAGGCAGACAGACATTAGATCCCCTTAGAATGACACCAGTACTTGAGCCAATTGTTAAAGCTGATTATATTGTGGTATCATTCTTGGTGAGGGCAAGATGCTGCTCAGGGTCAGGGTCATACCAGCCTGGGCTACATAATCGGAGAGCTCCTCTATGTCTCTTTTCATGTAGTCCAGTGAGGTACATCTCAGGTCATTCACACCAGCATGGACAATGACGGAGTCATATTTGTACTTGCTTTGGAGTGACTTGAGTGCGTGTGTTATGTGGCGGATCCTAGCTCCCGATAGACAGCTCACAGTCACCTTCTCCTTGTTCAGCCTGGTCAGCGGGACATCAGTGTGTCTGACTATAGAGTCACCTATTACTAGTGTATCAGGCAAGGTGTTTGGCCTTAAGGGCTGTGATTGGTTGACACACTGATTTATTGAAGTATGTGTTGCATGTGTTTTGTTTTGAGGTGGTGGATTTTTGGATGTCTGCTTTGGGAGCCTCTGTTGTTTTGGTAAGTTTTTTATTAGAGCCTCCGAGTATGTCTTTGTGTTTTTATGTGTTTGGTTTGCAGTTGTGGTAGGTCTATGTGGGACTGGGATTGTTGTGTGTGTGGTTGCCATCTCCTCCTGTCTGGTCATGCCAGCCCTGAGTTGAGAGAGTTCAGCCTCCAGTTTGGCTATATAGTTGCATCTCTCACATGTATTTGTGTTTGTTGGGAGGAGGAGAGGGTTGTCTGTGTACATGAGACAATTGTAGCATTGTCTCAAGATACCCAGATTGACCAGCTGAACTGGAGACGACACCAGTAATCTACCACTCGACATGCTAGAACAGTATAAGGGAGTGCTGTACCTTTAAGGGAAGTGGATATTCACAGGGGTGGTAAGTGGATGTAGTGCTTTACTTAGTACGAGAGTGCTTACTTAGTAGAGAAGTATTGAGAACAAGTGCTAGGCTTATAATATAGTAAGTAGTCTGGTTATACTAAGAGTAGAGCTTTCTTAAGGGAAAATTTGAAGAGCAGACTTGGCGGAGCCAGAAAAAGTTTAACCTTGTTTAACCGATGTGCACAACCGCGCAAAGCCGTGCAAACGCGGATTTTAAACAGTGAACTACAAAAGAGCTAGAAATGGTCCAAAACAACCAATTACTACAGCTTCTTGTGCTGAGGTCACTTCCTACAGGGACAGGTAGGTTGCTCAAGGCTCCCCACTCCCACTGGTGAGCAAAGAAACTTCCTTCTATCCAAGTAAGGTAATGGACAACACAGGAACTACACCACAGCCCAGAATACAGCAATGCCTGTAAACTGGTCTAAACTAGTCGAGGAGAGGCGAGAAAACAAGGATTATTTTTTTTTTTTGGTAGAAACACACAGAAAATGCAGAGACAGTGATAAATTAGTTACACAGGCTAGCACACTTTAGTGGGCAGCCTCCACAGTTAAATTAAGCAAACAAACAAACTTTCAATCAAATTCGACTAAAATGTAACTTTAAGTGCAGATTTTAAAATAATGCAGCAAACAGTTAAAAAACAGTTCAAGCTAGTTCAGGGTAAGCTACAGAAGCTATTCCAAGTGAAAAAAAAGCAAAGATACTTAAATCCAGAAAGTAGTCGCTTTTCTGAGTTCCCTGCTGCTAGGACCACTCTGCAGAACCACGAGGAGCTTGTCTGAGCAGTATAGCCAGAAAATAATGCCCAGAGGCAGATTTTAAACAGTGAACTATCATGATGCTTTGCCAGAGATGGTCTTCATCTGTCTCCCCTGGGCTTCAGGCAAAGTCTAGTGCCTCCCTTACAGTGCCTTTTTAGGCAAAGTCATGAGGACAAAATTACTAACATAAAAAATTCTTGTAAACAAAACTTAAAGGTCATGCTGCTAAACGCTTGGAGTCTTAATGTAAAAACTGCACTCATTGTAGTATTTCTCACCCTGGAAGATGCTGACATTTGTGCAATCACTGAAACCTGGTTCAAAGCTGCAGAGAACACCCCAATCTTACCAGGTTACTTGTCCTACCATACTTTCAGACTCCAAACAGAGGGTTACAAATCCAAAGGAGGTGGAGTTTCAATATTTATCAAAGACACACACACTTCCAGGCTGGTTAAACAGTATGATGCATAGGAGACACTCCAGGTGCAGTGAACTATTGACAAAGCACCTATTCAAATAATGGCTAGCTACAGACCCCCAACCATGACTCAGGACGCCCACTTCACCTATCTGGACTTACTTGAATCCATCAAGATTCAACTCTCTGCACTGATCCTGGGTGACTTTAACTACCCAACCATAGAGTGGAAGACCTATTCTAGCTCAAACATGAATGCCCAGAGATTTCTCAACTTCATCAATGTCAATGCATTGGATCAGCTGGTCAACACCCCCACAAGAGGTGAAAATATCCTGGACCTGGTACTAACCAACACAAGTAGCCATTGTAGCACCCCTACAGTGTCATCCTCCTTGGTAAGTTCCGACCATAAAGCAATCACTTTCGAAGTCACCATTTCCCCTGACTCCCCCCTTGCCAGCGTCGAACAAAACAACTTTTTCAAAGCTGACTACAAACTCCTCAGGTATAAGCAGCTTCACAGCCATCATCCCTTAAGGTGAATCAAGCACTAATGTCCAAGCCTACACCAAAAAACTATATGAGCACCTATATAGCTGCATTGACTCAGCAATACCTGACAGGACCAAATCATCTTCCTCAAGGAAGAGTGAACTTGTTTGGTGGACAGCAGCAATAAACAGACACTATAATAAAAGGAAAAAAATTGCTGTCCTGACCAAGAAGAAGCAGGTGCCAAGTTGGAAGCTATCTCTCCTTTGTCGGAACAAGCAAATAAGGTCACTGGTGAAATTCTCTAAGGCTAACTTCGAGTCCAAATTGGCCCATGTCCACCAAGGACAATCACAAGGCCTTCTTTGCATATGTCCACAGTCTCAAAGGTAACTCCCAAATCTCTTCTGAACTGGTGGTCAAGAATACCACATACAAAAATGCCATAGATATAGCCAACCTGCAGACAGACAAGTTCAGTGAAAACTTCACCCCCCGTCCCTCCCCATCAGTAAACCAGGACATCCCTAGCACCTGCCCCGTACCCTCATCACCAGGGAGCAGGTTATTAATGCCCTCTCAAATGCAAAAAATACACCCTCCATGGGACCCGACAACATCTCTGGCTGTGTCTTACATGAACTTAGGCAAGACCTCTCAGCACCACTAGGAACCCTATTCAACCAAAGCCTGTGCACAGGCTTCATCCCAGCAGAATGTAGGACAGACACCGTCATCCCTCTGCACAAAGGTGGAGCATCCACCGATCCAGGAAATTAGAGGCCCATCAGCCTAACTAGTCTGATCTGCAAGGCCATGGAATGCATTATCATGGGCCTTATAAACAAGGACGTTGGCAATCTCCACACACTTGATCCCACACAGTTTGGTTTTATCAAAGGGAGATCATACCTGTTAAACTTGGTTGTCTTCTTTGAAACGATCACCAAAGCCATGGATGAGGGCAAGATGGTGCACACCTCCTACCTCGACCTAGCCAAAGCCTATGACACTATCCTCCACTCGGGCATAATAGATAAACTCTCTTAGCTAGGCAAAAACCCATATGTTACCAGATAGGTAGGTAGCTGGCTCACCGATAGAACACACACAGTCAAAATAGGGGAAGCCACCTCTAGCAGTAGACCCGTAACAAGCGGCACTGACCACTGGTTTTGGCTTGCACCTCAGAAAAGTACATCCCAATGTCGGTTTTGGGGCCTCTACTGTTTGGGATGTACTTTTCTGAGGTGCAAGCAAAAACCAGTGGTCTGTGGCTGACCAAATTTGCAGATGACTGCAAGCTGGGTACTGTCATAAATCCCCCTAGTGATGTGAACATCCTCCAAGAGGGCCTTAACCAAACTAATGACTGGTGCCAGAAGCATGGCCACAAACTGAATGGCAAGAAATGCATCATTATCCCCTTTGAGGAAAATGCTGTCCCCACTAATTATCACATTAATAACAATGTACTAAGCACACAATCAGTTGTGAGGGACTTAGGCACCCAGGTTGATAGCAACCTGACTTTTGACGACCATGTTGCCTCTATTGTAGAGACGGCTATCTACAGGGCCCACTTTATAAGTCATAAGCAAGGGTATTCCATCCAGGAACAAGGAGGTCATAACATCCCTGTACTCCTCTCCCTTATCACACCCATTATCGAGTACAATGCCCCCTTCAGCATGTACCTTGCCAAGCACATGCAGCAGTTGGAGAGACCGCAGAGGTTCCTGACCAGGAAAATCCAGGGTCTCGAGCACCTATCCTACACAGATAGAGTAAAACCCCATTTGTCTACTCTGTCTCATACAAGCTGCTCAGAGGTGACCTGATGAAGTTGCTGCATATCCGTAAGTCAAACTCCAGTTGCGTAACCCTCATGCAAGGTCTCAACCTGGTCTGTGACATTAATAGAACTTGTTGGTGGGATAGATTTGTGTCCCAATGACTCCTCCCATCTGGAATGGACTTCCACTTCATGTCAAGCAGAGTACCTCACTAACCCTCTTTAAGAGGAATCTGGACGACCGGATGGGAAACAGAAAATATACCCCAGGGATCCCACCTATGTCCCTTCTGGACAGGGAAAACAGGTGCTGACTTTGTGGAAACATGGGTGAAATTCTTGGCTAGGCTTATAAGGGCCTCCAGGTCAATAGCCTAGTATCATCCTTTGAACCTAACTGGATGCACATGTCATCTGTTTAACAGCTGACCATAAAATGAAGTAGCATTTGATTCATACAATTTGATAGTTATGTGAGTTTCTTTGGACATCTTAAGAAGCCACCCTGACTTGGGCTCTTAAGATATACAATTTACATTTTTAACATTCATTGAATTCCACCACAAGCTATAACTAATGATCATATGATTCCATTCTTATAGGCAGTTGAATATATGGACTGTGAAACTGCCATCTAGAAAAACATTTCACAGTTAAATGTGTCATATTTCATTATATAGACGAAGATTATTATTCCAACAGTGCTGTCCCAAGTAAACTGTTAATAGCCAAATCAACAAGACTGCATTTAGCTTGCTAAATGTATCCCTTTAAATTTTATATAGGGCCCCAGTTCTCAGGATGCAATTTATAAATCCACATATAATAATCTGCGGATCTGCGAACTGCATGTGTTCATCTCAAAAGGTAATACATCCACTACAATGGTAAAACTCTCTCTCCACTGGCACAGTATATTAGGATGAGTCATAATATCAATGTCATATCTAGAAGATAAATTAATAAATATGCATATTAATTATGTTTAAAGTTTAAGTTGAGTCTTAATAGTCAAAAATCCTTTTTAACTAGGCTTTGAAAATTTCATTACTGTATTTGGGCTTTTCTCCACAGGCATCCGCTGAAAATGGACATATATCCAGTTGGACTTTCCCGGTCAACAAATGTAAAATAAAATAAAATAAGTAATAAAGAGGCAAAGGAAAACATGCATCTTCACAGGGGCACGTATTCCAAATGAGACCTCTTTAGTAGCTGTACCAAATGATATATAATTCCCTGTAGTAAACTCATATGCGCCATATGATCATGTGCGTGTGTGTGTAAGGCGGCAGCATTATGAATACAAAAATATCCCCCAAAGTGGGCATTACAGCGAAAAAATTGGTCAGCCTGCAGTGTTATCACAATTTACACCACAGGACCAGGAGCTGTACGTCACTCTAAGATCCATTATAGCTCTGTAATACCCACCATAAAGGACATTATTGCACTTAGAAAATGGGTTATCCTTAACTATCATTTGTTAGAAGTTATGCGCATATATATATATATATATATATATATATATATATATATATATATATATGTGTGTGTGTGTGTGTGTGTGTGTGTGTGTGTATATATGTATAAAACAAAACACATTAACAAAAAGGAGACTGAACACAAAAGGCCAAATAAATTTAACATCAAATGAGTGAAACATTGAAAAAGGAAAACAATTTCCTTTCCTGATCTTTACACTAAAGCACCCCATAACCTAGCCTCCAATTTCTCTCAACAGTGGCACTGTTATGGTAAGTTTTCTTTAAGGCAGAGTGTGAGGTTAGGGGTGGGGCAGGGTTAATAAGCATTACTGAGATGGGCAGGGAGGCTTGTTTTAGAGACCATCACTGAAGTACTCAGTAGAATACCAACTACAGATTCTATAGTTCTGCTGGACGACTTCATTTTTCAAGTGCATTGCTAGAATGAACAGCTTTTGCGTTATATGAACTTGAGTGGTAAACGGTTTCTGGGCTTGCTTTTCCTCGCAGATTACACATAATAAATACCATATTCAAATATAAAAATGCTCATATTGTGTTTAGTACCAGGAAACATTTTATTAGGGGTCAGTCACTGACTCTGTAGTCATCCCATGAGATTTTAGACTATCTAGTCTAGAAGACTAGATGAAGAATGGTACTGAACTAATCAGCCTTTGGGAGGTGTTTTCACTTCAGTCACTAGAATAGAAACTGGGAAGTCCAAACATGCAGTGAATGTACCCATGGAATGCACTGCTGATGATTTTGTGCAAGAGGAGTTTAACTTGCACATCCAGAAGAGATTCTCCAACAAATCTAGAAAAGTTATGGATGTGGACCTTGCTCTGAAACGCTTACTGCTCAGTAAGTCCATCAATTGATGCATAACCTGCTTTTCCCTAATTTTGCACTTAGAGTCCGAGTGAGACATTAGCAGTGACCATCATGTAGAAACAATTTTCACACCCCCAAGTCACTAGCATTGCAGCAGGTGTACCAAACACACATCCACGCACATGCCCTCACACATATGGTCAGTTTAATGTGTCTAGTGCACCTACTTCAGGTCTTTGGGAAACAGAGGTACATAGAAAAAACCCACATGAACACAGGGGGGACATGCAAATTGCACTCAGAAGGCACCCCAGTGAATCTCATATTTGAGGCAACACCACTAGCTATTGTGCCACCCAAATGAGAGGCAAAGAAATATAATCAGTGACGATTCAGGGATACTTTTAATGTACTGGTTATGCTGACACCACAGAACACAGACAGAACAGAACTTGGATTAACATGCATTTTCTGAGTTAAAAGAAAGCCTCTAATTCTTAATGATATTCATTATTTGGTGACAGAAATCTGCCCTTTCTCTCAATCATCTATTTTTGGAAGAACACAACTATATATATATATATATATATATATATATATATATATATATATATATATATATATATATATATGGGACTACAAAATACTGAACGCCCAAAATCCCAACGCTGAAAACACCGAGACCAGATGACCGAAACCCCGCATTACATAGACTAGAAGCGCGAAATGCAAAATCCTGATGTTAAGGGATTTTGTGTTAGCGCTTCTGGTGTTGCGGTTCAGGTAAGTGTGTGTGTAAGTGTGTTTGTGAGGGGTGTAGTGTAAGTGTGTGTTATGACTGTGGTGTGTGTGTGCGTGTGTGTGTGAGGGACTGTAATGCTTGGGTGTGAGTTTGCCTTGTGTGTCTGTTTGTGTGATCTCAGAGTTACAATAATAAAGTAGGGGGTGTGGGGGGTGCAGCCCCCCACATTGGGGTGTAGGGGAGCTTGCCCCACTGCCTATGTGTAGTGTAGGATACATTATTTGTTTGTGGGGGGAAGGTGTGTATATATGTGCTGTTTGGTTGTGTAACTTTCGTGATTTTGAATTTCGCAGTTTATTCTGTATTGTGGGGTTTCGGGCATGTGGTCTTGGTGTTTTAAGCGGCGGGATTTTGGGTGTTTGGTATTTCGTAGTGATTTTATATATATATATATATATATATATATATATATATATATATATATATATATATATATATATATATATATCTGTGTGTGTGTGTGTGTGTGTGTGTGTGTGTGTATATGTATGTATGTATACAGGTCTATATCACATAGTCGAAGTGTCAAAACTTTGACTATGTAAATATCGAACCGAAAAGTTTGAAAACTGAATACTCCGAATACTCAGAATAGCAATTTTCTTTCCCAGGGAAAAAAAAATTGCTGTTCCAGTACAAAACGCAGAAACATGAACACTAAATACTGTTTCTAATGTGGGGGGGCTTCACCCCCCCACCCCCTACTTAAATATACCAACTCCAAGATCGCACCGCAGTGGATTAAATAGTAATATAGTCTTTATCTGAAGTCCGAACGCTCATAACTCCGAACTGGGAAGATGCTTTGATTCTGATTTTCAGATATATATATATATATATATATATATATATCTGAAAATCAGAATCAAAGCCAATTATGCCCCCTGGCTCTCAAAAGAAACCCGATCTCTTATGCACAAAAAAGATGGTGCTTGGAAAGCGTGGACTAAAACCAAAACTTCTTCCCTCCTTCAAAACTACAAAAAAAAATTGAACCTCACAAAAAAAAGTCAATAATGACAAAAAATCCTTTTACAACTCACCCCAATTTGACCGAATATCTAACCCACAAAAATTCTGGGCTACCCTAAACATGATCCTCCACCCTGGCAGCCCATCTACACCTTCCCCTTTCCCAAACAATACCCCGCTGGAAACTGCCACTCTTCTCAACAACTACTTCATCGATACCATCCAAAAGCTTATCCACACAAATCTCAACTCTAACCCATCTCAAACCTCCCTACCCTAACACATCCTTCACCCTGAGACCTGTCTCCATGGCCTACATTAAATCAGTTCTGCTTAAGCTTAAACCTTGCTCTCCCTCTGCAGATAACCTACCACCTATCTTCCTTAAACTTGCCTCTGAATCCATTGCCTACTCTGTATTCCTGCTAATTAATAGATCCATTCAGGAAGCAACCATTCCAGACATTTGGAAAGCCTTCTACACAGTCCAACTGCATAAGGTGGATATTCCACTGACCCATCTAATTACAGACCTATAAGCCATACTTTCCCCTCTCTCCAAACTACTTGAAAAGTCCAATCATACTAGACTACTTACTTTTCTGCTTCAGGAAAACTTACTAACTTCACACTCCACATGGCTTCAGGCCAAACCACAGTACCTCTACTACACTGTTAGCTTTTACTCACACAGTCGCTGAGGCCAGAGACAATGACAAACTTATATCCTGTCTTTTCCTCGACCTCTCCAAAGCCTTTGATACCGTTTCCCACTCCTTACTCCTTTCTAAACTCAAGGATCTCAATCTCTCTTCTGCTTCCCTTAATTTGGTTTACCAGCTACCTTTCCAATAGACAGCAATTGGTTAGATAGCTCAGTTCGTGTTCCTACTTCCTACCCATAAAATCTGGTGTCCCACAAGGATCTATTTTAGTCCACCTTCTGTTCAATATATTCATTAATGACCTCCACTCTTCTTGCAAACAATCCTCCCTCATTCAATATGCCGATGATTCTACACTCATCTCCACCTCCAGAAACATCTCTGACCTCCATACACACACCCAGGACTCAACAACATCTCTGACCTTTATACACACACACCCAAGAGTCAACAACATCTCTGACCTCTATACACACACCCAATAGTCAACAACATCTCTGACCTCTATACACACACCCAAGACTCAACAACCTCTCTTACCTCTATACACACACCCACGACTCAACATCTCTGACCTCTATACACACACACCCAAGACTCAACATAATCTCTTACCTCTATACACACACCCAAGACTCAACATCTCTGACCTCTATACACACACCCAAGAGTGAACATCTCTGACCTCTATACACACACCCAAGAGTGAACATCTCTGACCTCTATACAGACACGACTCATCATTATCTCTGGCCTCTATACACACAGCCAAAACTCTCTACTGTCCATGGAAACATGGCTCACCAAAAATCAGCTCATCTTAAATCCCCCAAAAAACTATATTTCTTCCTCAACCTCTCTCTCACCATAAATCTCCCTTTCTCATCACATCCATTAACAAGGCCATCATCCAAGCCAGACCTCACACTAAGCTCCTAGGTACAATTATTGCTAACAAATTTAACTAGCATATTCAGCAAAATATTAAAAAATACACCAAAAACTATGTCTACTATAGCGAAATAAGAAATGTCTTAGCTCAGACACTAGACTCTCCGTAGCTCAGTCTCTCCTCCCTCCCTCCCTTCGCTATGCAGCCGCTGTCCTCACTTCCATTCACTCCACATATCTATCCAAACTCCAACTAACTTACTACAAACTCCAACTAACTTACCACTGCCTTGCACTCAGCTCACTTAAATGGCTAGAATTCCCCTAGCAACTCAATGTCTCAGTTTCAAATCTTACATTCTGTTCTATACAAACCTTCCTCCTGTTTCTCTCTCTCCTCCCTTGTATCATATTAGACCCCAACCCGCACTCTCCGTACATCTAACCAACAACTCCTTCACATATATAAACCTAACAAACATTTTGGAAAGCTGCTTTGCAAATGCAGCATTGCCCAAGCCTGGAATAAACTCCCCTCAAATAGAAGAACCATTTCCCACCCCAAATACTTCAAAAAAGAGCTAAGACTGCATCTACTTAACATAAAGTATTGCCACTGTGAAGACCCTGCCTAATCCTCTACACCCTTACACCCTCCAATCCTATACACCTACAATTCACTCTTCTCGAATCAATAACCCATCTAGCTAGGATACTCAACCACAACAAGAAATTAGGTGCTGTGTTCGTCCTTTGTTGGTCACACTTCCAGGTTTTGGGGGGGGGGTAGCAATTGATATGGATATACGTGAGGGACAAGCATATAAAGTAGACATCACAAGCAGTGCTGGGGAAATCAGATGGTTCTCCCTCAGTACCTATTCAGCCTGTTGACCTAGAAAACATTGTTTTAATTATGGTGGAATATAACAACAGAGGGGTTAAAACATTAGATATCTGCAACAGAAATAAGATTAGAAGTTGGGAAATGCGAGCTGCGTATGGAAAAGCAATGAGTTTTATATGTCTGTAGCTTTGTGAAGTATAACAATGAAGTCCTGATATAACCAAGATTATCTGGGTTCAAAATGTGAGGAAAGGCAACTCTGTTACAATGCTGTCCCCTACTGGTAACATGAGGAAATGTTAGGACATGACAAACACAAAGGCTGTAATCACAAAGTCCAGGAATGCAGGTCCAAGTAGGCAGAGGCCTACTTGAGATTTGCCTAGGGCAGTGCCTCTAAAATAGCCTTCAGCCACCATAGGGATGGGTGTATGTAAAGGACACCCCTGGGATCACTTCATTAGCTCTGCTTGACAGAGGCTCAGTTACTTTATCAATGGGGCAGCGCAAGCCGACACACTCTGGCTAGGCTTATAAATGCCCTCGGGCAGATGGCCTAGTACCTACCTATGAACCTATGAAAGGATAGAAACATGCATGACCTGCAAAATGGACAGTACAAATGGAAGGAAGAATGAGTGGACTAGTCAGGCTCTATCCAAGCCCAGGAATGAACGGACTCTGGGGCTTTACGGCTTTTACCTAGCCTGTGAGAGAGCATCACTCAAGGGTCATAGGGGTTAATGTGTACAGCCTTAGTTTGGCAGGGGCATCACAGGTGCATATAAAATATATTTATGTACATTATGAGCTTTTATTTCATCAGCTTTTTGCTGCTGCTGTTATTTTCATAATCGTAAGTTCAAGTTAAGACAGAGCTTGCGATGTAAAAAGATGCTATAAGTAGGCATGGGCACTCTGCACGGCAGATGGACTTAACATGCACCATTTATTTTAATCCACTGTTTTCTTGTGTTTGTACATTCTGAGAAATAAATTCATGTACTGCCTCTCACAGCACATTATCCCTTATCTACCATAATGCATGTATGTGAACTTTTCCACTTCTATCTTTTCCCAGTTTCTGTAGCATAAATCTCAATGCATTTATGCAGAAATAAGGAGTCCAGCATCAACTTTCCTTCTTAAATACTTTCACTGCCATTGAACCACCGCCAAGAAGTTATTAAATAGGAATCTAAATAATTTCTCTGAATAATACTTTTCTGAAAATACAGTGCAATGAATTCTGTTTACTAAATATGCATTCTCAGTTATATAATTCCGTAACACTAGAGGTGGATGTTTAAGCTAGGTGGTCTGGATGCTTTAATCCCCCACAAGTGCCTTTTGCTTAATCCAGTAGAACGGCCTCATTAACTTGTTTTCACTTGCCTGTACTTCAGCAGAATGCTTTCTGTAAGAGTACAAAAGACACTTTATGAGTATGCCAAAGCGGTTTCTCTGGGGAAAGACAATACTTCTGCAAATCTCTGTATCTTCTTCCTTAACCATCCATTGGGAATCTGAATCATAAAATAAACATGGTTCATGGGTAAGGGAGGAAGTAAAGCATAGGTGGTCATTCCTTCAGTTTAGAAGAAAGATTCACTTCTTAATTTTCCATTTGGCTGTTTACTTACAAGCCAGATTTTCATAAGACCTACAGTAGAGTTTCCATGTAAATGGCACAGGGTAAAGCATCTGGTTATGTTTCTTAAGTTGTGTAGCTCAACAGCTGCATTTTATAATAAAAAAACATAAAGCATACATGTTGTGGAAACATAAGCACAGCATTGCTACAGCCGTCGTCTTCTTATTCGAGTAGATTGACAATCTATAATTAGAGTTACATATAGATATAGAATATAGGTAGTTACAGACAGGTTCCCTATTAGAAGACCGAAGACACAATCTTTAGAATGTGTCTTGGTCAAACTCAAAAGCCTGAAACGGCAAAATATCTAAGCAGCTTTTAAGCGAATTCTTTCCCTGGGAAAGAATTTGCTTGGCTGCTTTGTTACTTTTTGCCATTTTCGGCACTGTAGTGCGGTCTCGGAGTTGGGATATTTAAGTAGGGGGCACAGCCCCCCCACTTAATGTATTGTTTCAAGTCTTTTATTTTTATTTTTTTGTTGTTGTTGTTGGAAGAGTGATTTTTTTTCCCTAGGAAAAAAAAAATTGCTGTTCTGACAGTTCGAAATTGTAAGTTTTCACTTACATAGGGTCGATTAATCACCGTTCGCTTTTTTAAGCGTTTCTTGATCTAATATAGACCCTACAGATATACATATCTATAGCTGCACAGCTTGCGAGTTACCTCAAAAAACACTTTGAATATAATAACCATTTGAACTGCATTAAATCAAAACTCAGACCATCACACCTACAAACACATTTCTCACATAGCAAAGCATTTCAGAAAGCCTAACAGATTGTAGTTACTTTGCTATCAGAGATATCTATAGGCTCTCAAACAGCCAAGTTAATATAACACTAAAACAAATATTTCTACCTATGCATCCTACCTTACATAAAATATACAGTGTAAGTGACCCAGTAAAAGAAAAAAATGTCTTCCCTTTGCCTGCACTGTGTAATCTTAGCTTAAAAAAAGAAAACAATTGAAAAGCATTTTCATCAGGATGCTTATATATTAGCTCCACATACTCCCACAGCTGTAACCAAAGTGAAATAGTGATTTATGAGCTGTGTACTGGCTAAACAAAAGGGCGGCCACGGTAGTGCAGTGGTTAGCATTGCTGCCTCACAGCAAGAGGTTCTCCGGTTCGATCCTCGGCTGGGGTGCCTTCTGTGCGGAGTCTGCATGTCCTCCCTGTGGTTCCGTGGGTTTCCTCCGGGTGCTCCGGTTTCCTCCCACATCCTAAAGACATGCTGTAGGTGGATTGGACACACTAAATTGGCCCTAGGTATGAGTGCGTGCATGTGTATGCCTTCTGTGGAAGGTTGGGTGCCGGGCTGGCAACTCGACACCGTAAAACTCCACTGCCAATCATGAGCGGACAGTGATCTGCTGTGGCGACCCCTAACCGGAAAAAGCCGAAAGTAGTAGTAGTATTGGCTAAACAAAAATTGACTATACAACAGATTAATGTGAATATGTGAAAGAAACAGCACTCAAAACAAGTCTTCAGCAAAGTGAAATTTCAATCAAAGCACATATATATAATTTTAAAGTATATTATGGAAGATTACAGAAAGGTGAAAAGCATTAAGGTGAGTAAGTAACATAACAAAAACAACTTCCCTTATTGTGACAATTTAGGAACTAATTTAGTAATGTGGAGTTTATTTTAAATATATCCATGGCAAAATAGAGACACTGAGGATTCTGAAGATACTAGAGAAGCCAAACTCATGCAGAAGGAAAGCAAGGAGACCGTTACTGTTCAAAGCTGCGTGAAACTACCGGCTTTCAGATGACGGAATATTATTCTTAAATGAATGTTAAACATTAAACTCATTAATAGGCAGGGAAGAAACCAAAGATATTAAACATAATATTTCATAGGTTGGTACTAGGCTATCAGCCCTAAGGCCTATGCAAGCCTAGCCATAACAATTCCCTGGATATTTCTTCCCACAATATTTACTTCTCTGGACCCCTGTCTATTGTAAATGTTAAAACAATGGTTTATTGCTGTGAAACAAAGACACATGAAATTCTACCCGCTGGAAATGAAAAATGGCAACAGATGTAAACATAAAAAAAATTGTGATTCAGACAACTACTTACAGCTTCAGAACAAACTGCAGCAAAATACACAAACTAGGTACAAGATGGAACTATCTAGAACATATAAACACCTTGCACATGGTCTTTAAACAGAAAATAAAAGATAATTAGTCTCTTCCTCTCTCTTTCACCAGGCCTTGTAGTGGTAGTGGGGGTTGGGGAAGTGTCACTGTTACAAAAACAGTAAAATAAGTAAATGCCATGTTTTGGCCTGGCAAGTAATCATCACTTCAGAGTGAAGCAAAATTGCACAAGTCTCTCTCAACAGGTCTCACCCTTGTGAGTGGCAAGAGTAAAGAACAAATGAAGGCAAATCGATATAAGATGCCTGCCTGTCCCATCAGACCATCTGCTGGATGGCAGTAACAGCTGCAGGTAGAAAGGAAACAAATATCTTTTTCACCAGACTTTTTACTGGTGATTGGTTTGTGTCTTTTAAGAATGTATAAGCTTTTATGTGCCACTTGCCACTCTCTGGCAAATAATTGACTTAAGCAATCAAGTATCTGGCTAATAAATGTCTTGGGCAACCAAACTTCTGATAAATTAATCAGTCTGTCTCAGGAAATACCTCAATGGATGACCTCAACACTTTTCTCTTGCTCACTACCCCTTTACAAAAGTATGATTCAGACCATGAGCCTACAGAATTGCCACTGGTGGTCTTAGAAATACAAATTACAGACTCCCCCCATCTCAGAGCCTACTGCTCCAGACTTGGGGTGCTGTCCTTCTCTGAAAGATCATCTGACCACCTCTAGCACTCTCTTCGACACCGCTGTCCACCATTATGTTAGTCGCCTTGCTTATACAGGCACCTGTCCTCATGTGCTATCCATTACCTATAGTTTTAGTTAATACTTTTAAACAGACCTGCCTCTTATAGAACTCCTCTTAAGCTAGCAATTCTCACAGATACTCTACAAAGCCAGATGGACACGATGTATGTAGAATTTCTACCTGTGCGCCCATCATTCTAAAGGTGGCACTCTTAGTATTGTCATTATGTTAGGTTATAAACAGCTCCCAAGCTTAAAGCTCAGCTTTGAGACAGCAAAAACACCTATGAGTACTCGACAGACTTTTTGCCTTGTGATGGTGCACATGAGGTGATCATACCTTTCAACCTCTTAGTGCTAGAAATCTGGACAAAGCCTGACAAAATGAAGGGACAAAGGCCCAAAAACAAGAACAGATTTTAAATATTGCTTTTATAAACTTAGAAAGTTGCTAGAACAACAGGGTCGTGTTAACATGTATTTTTCTGAAGGATTTGCCATCTGAAACTCAAATATATGTCATTATTTAGTGACTTCAATTACCAGATCATCACAGTGATTTGCCAAGAAATCACACATTTTATGAGGAACACACCAAAAATACAATGTGAAAATCACGGCTGTTGAGAGGTATGAGGCTGATGTTGAATTTTAACCAGAATTACTTTATGACTGTTATGGCCTAATGTCATCGTTTTACATGGCCACATTCTGTTTGTGAAGTCACTGGAGCTGGGCATGGTCTGCAGGTAATGTGAATTGAAAGTGTAGCAAATAGTACCAAATGGACCTCACAGACCAATATATGACCTGGTGCTCTTTCTATGATGTAGTACTAGCCTTATGATTAGTTTAACTTTTTACTAAGCAACATATTCAGAGGTTTTCCTTGTCATCTTTTGTGTGAGACCCACCTCTAACCGAACCAATGGAGCATCTTTACAGACATTAGGGTAACTGGAATAGTCAAGAGGACACCACATCAGGATTAGTTCAGCACAAAGGCTTCTCTATAACTTTTAAAAAAGCATGTTAGTATCCTCTGTCCACCTGATATTCTATGGTGTCCTGTATTTGAGGTGTTGTTAGGGTACAGCTTCAAAAATAAAAACTGAAGATAAATTCCTTGTAGTGTCCAGCAAGCCAAAGGAAAGGCCAGACTTGCTTCTTTGTTTGGGAATTCACCACTTCTCTACTGATTTAATATTTTCTTCGTGAAGCTTAATCAGTCCCTGACCTATTACATAGACTAAGTAATGAACCTCAATATTGCAAATTTTACATTCTGGAACATTAGCAGTGAGCCTAAGCAACTTAGGAAGTCGACCCGTCTGAAACTTTAATAGAGGAGTCTCAACATCATCTTAGCAAATAACCACCTTGACCAAATAAACTGCAGATGCTTGATGTGGGGACTCAGTACTCTGCTCATTACTCTCTCTAAAGTGTTTGGTGCACAACAGAGACCAAAGGACAGGAAGTTGTATTGAAAGAGAGGTTGAGACAACAGTCTTTTCCCTAGCTGCTTTGGCTAGTATGATCCGTCACTACCCTTTGCATAGGTCCAGGGAAGTGTGGAATCTTGCTTTGCCCAGCTATTACGCCAGTTCATTTAGCCTAGGCAGAGGTAGCCACTGAATTTGTATAAGCTGTTCAACTTATGAAAGTCATCACAAAAATCGAATGGTATCATCTGGGTTTCATGCTAGCACAGTTGTGGTATTCTACTTATTAGTTAATTTGTTTATAAACCCCATTTCCAACCTTCTTTTTTAAATTTGCTTGCAAAGTCTTGGTTAGAGACAAAGTATCCTGTAAGGTTTTAAAATAACTTTTGTCCTGGTCTATTGTGTGAGATAAGGGAGATTCATCCAAATTATTCAGAAAAGATGTCCCAGTTTTTCAAGAGACCTTTTGATTTTGGGTACTTGGAGAGGGTGTCATCCATTACTTCTACATCAACCATTTCTGCTCTTCCCAGCTGATGACCTCCAATCCTGACTCGCCAAAATAACCTTATAGTTCTTTCTAAGGTTTTATTACTTTTATGTCTTACCTTACAGGTTACCTCATTCACCTTTTCAAGGTCTCCATAAGATCCCTGCCATTTGACAAGACACTAATTCTCACAGACAGGGACAAGTCCAGAACCAAGACCTAGTCACCTACTTGGAAGTTCCATACAATGGAGACAACGTGGTGGTCAAAAGTCAGGTTGCTATCAACCTGGGTGCCCAAGTCTCACACAACTGATTGCGTGCTTAGTACATTGTTATTAATTTGATAATTAGTGGAGATGCCATTTTCCCTAAAGAGGATAATGATGCATTTCTTGGCATTCAGTTTGAGGCCGTGCTTCTGACACTAGTCATTAGTTTGGGTAAGGCCCTCTTGGAGGATGTTCACATCACTAGGCTGGACTTGAGTAAGATGTGTAAGGTGCCCCATGGCTATTCTCCCAAAGGGCACCTTGATGGGCATTGGGACAAGGGGATTCTTGAATCCTTGGCTTGATGCTGCATTTTGACATTCAGGACACCATGTACAATATTTTTTGATATTTATAGGAAGGTTAAAAGAAGCAGTTCAAGACCATCATTTCATCCTATACAAGTCTAAGTGGTCTTCCAACATGAAATTGTGGGATATTTTCATTAATGCTGACCTGAAAGGTTTGGGTAAAAGGAACTCATGTAACCGTTTCCTTTTATATTCTGTAGAATGGACTGTTTTGTACTTTAATGTATAAAGTGATGGTGAACCCACCCCAGAGCCCCCACTGGTATAGCCTAGGTCCGACTTAAAAGCTCATTCTCACAATCGGCCCTCTTAAAATTCAGGTGACATATTGGTAGTTCAAATAGATGAGGATATATTTCAGCATGTCTACCTTGAGAAGTGGATGTCTCAGCCTCTTCTCCAACTAAGTCAGCCACTGGAATCTCTATGCCTCACTTCTCTATGATGAAGGGTAATTTACCTAGTACTCCAAAAATTATTATCCCATTCCTTCTATGTTAAAAACATATACGTTTTGAAAGAATTAGTCTCATTTTTAACAATTTCTTTTTCTTCTAAGACTGGTGGTGTGTGATAATGGAAATTCATCCAAATTACTTAGAAAAAATGCCACAGTTTCTCAAGGAATCTCTTCAGCCCCCCCACCCCAGACACCTCTATAACACTTGTCTCACCAAGGATATCATGCCTCTTCAATGAAAAACAGCCAGGATCAAATCCATTCCTAAAAAAACAAAACTATGTTTCAGATGCCAACGTCAGGACATCTATCGTACTGACTTTATGAGGAATACTTTTTTTTTTTTTTTCAAAAATTTCTTTATTGCAGTTTTTTATGTTACAACATATAAGACATTATACAATAAGATACACACACAACATGCAACAAAAGATAACATTCTATATACAATATATACAAAGAAGTCACTTCAAAACTCCAGTTTTTGTACTAACCATATATTCTGCATTGATAAGAATAATAAACCAGTACCATTAGTTGTTTATTACATATACTAGGGAAAGTCAAACTAAAACCTCTTTATATAGGGTATGTGGTTTTTTAATCAACTTATCTACGCAAATATTTACAAAATGACAATGTTAAAAAGATTCTAAGTATATCCTTACTGAATGTCTTACATATATTGCATAATTCACTTTTAGATTTAATATTTTTACCTCTTGAGAATGAAATTTAATAATTATTCCCTATACTCTTGGTAATATTCACGTTTCTTAGTAACATATAGTAGCTTGTGGGAGGCAATGTATTTGATTGCGACATTTCTAAAATGTTCCCATGTGAGTGGGGTTGCAATTGTCCAATTCTTTGTAATATAGAATTTGACTAGAGAACATATGGTGGTGAGGACATGCTGTAAGACTCTGGGAAGATTATTCATATTTATGTGCAGTATAATTGTTTCCCAGGATAAAGTACTTTTTTGGTAGCCCGTTTTCTCTAGTCTTGCCGTTAGTGAACACCATAAGTTATGAACTTTATTACATTCCCACATAATATGTAAAATGTCTGCTGGTTGTTTCTTGCAGTGAGGACATTCAGGTGAGTATTTGTTATTAAATTTACTAATTTTTTGAGGGGTAAAGTATGCATTATTGTTAATCATAAGTTGGGTGTAGAATAACTTTTTGAACGGGCTGAATTTGAGCGTGTTTTCGATGGCTTCTTTTTTATTTTGTTCAGTAATTTGTGGGTTTTTCTTCTGCCAGTATGAGGAGAATAAAGTACAATTCTGATGTTTTATATCGTTTATAGACTCTAGAGATTGCTTTCCCCTTGGTAGTTAGATTTTTTAGAATTAACTGGGATAAACTAGTATCTTGTTTATCAAAATTTTCAGTATGAAATTTTATGTTTACAAGGTATTTGAGTGAGTTCATAATAATTACGTATCTCTATGGGAGATTTAATTGCTCTCGTAATTGTGTAATATCACATTCCTTCCATTTATAAATTTCCCATACTGTAATATCTCTTATTAAGGGATGCTCTTGCAAGTTTATCAATTTATTATTTAGTAGCAAATTAGGATTAAGGTGTATAGGTTGCAGTAGAAAGAGGGCATTTAATAATTGTACAGATGAAAAGAGTTTTTGAGTAGTTAAAACCATTTGTTTAATAAGTGGATATAAATTCTTAACATGAACAGAGTTTTGGTTTAAATTTAAGAATAGGAGAGGCCTAAATTTGCACCCAAGTGTCTTAATTTGTTCATACCAAATTCTAGACCATAACGGGGACCATACGTTTGCGTTTGATTCATAATTTAAGATTTGACATAGTCTATATGCCTGGATAATACTGTAGTATAATTTAAAATCAGGTAACCCTAGCCCACCTTTAGATTTAGGAAGTATAAGCTTTTCATATTTGATTCTAGTAGATTTAGGATACCAAATAAATCTGGATATACTTGAAAATGATAAGAACAGATGGAAAAATATCAATATGTCTGTTATCAAAAAGCAGTATCGTTAAGATGAACATGCTACCAAGAATTATTTTCTAAATTAACGCTACCTTCACAATTATACCCAAAAAAATTTTTATAGACTTTATGAGGAATTCTTGAAAAACTAATCTAAGACCAGCTCTTTAATTACCTACAAACATACAAAATATTATTTCCACAACAACAGAGATTCTGATCCAAACACAGCACAATATCTACTATTAATACCCTAAGAGATGACATTATTTTAAACCTGGAAAAAAGCAGCCTGACTGGGGAAATGTTCAAAGACCTGATCAAGACATTCAGCTCTGTAGACTACTCCCTGCAAACTAACTCCTTCCTCACTGTAGGAATTAGCTCCACAGCAACAACCTGCTGACAAGTTTCCAGGTCCTTCTTTGCTCAGCTTATAAACTCTACATCCCTAACAGCCCTCCCAGTTCAGCAATTCTCCATGCATAAAATCTCCCACACGTTTCTCATTTTTCATTAACACACTACTATCTGACCTCTTTAAGGTACCCTTTCCACTCTACGCCTATGACATTGGGATTTATAGATGAGGCTCCCAACCCCACCACATACCTCCTACAGAACTGTTAATCTTCAGCCAGTGGATCTGCAACAACACATAGTATGTAAAAATTGTGTAAGTGCAGATTATCATCTGTCTGATCTATTGAATACCTGCCAAGCACCAGAGTCTTCCACAAAATGTTGCTATACATTGCCTATGTTACTGTGTCACTTCTGACTCCTATATTATTCTATTGTATATTGTTAAATGCTATTACTCTTGCATATTGTTAAATGCTGTTATTAACTCTCTAAATAATCTCTTAATTATGTAAATTTTTTGGGGGGGAGCTTTTCTCCCTGGGCCACCACTGAAAATGGGCTTATTTCAGCCCAGAGGACTTTCCTGGTTAACAAAAGCAAATAAATAAATACAAATCTGCAACAACAAACTTCTTCAAAATGTAAACTTAAACCATACTTTTTGGAATACCCCCAAAAATTAAAAAAAAAAAGACCTCCACATTTGGAGCATTACTCTAAAGAGCATGGTCACAATTGAACACGAGTCTACCTTGACCTTTCACCGTTTCCAACACCACATTCCTCTAATCATATCCAAAATAAACAAACTCCTTTTCTGGAAAAGGAAACTTCCACTCCCACCAACCCCACCCACCCCCAAGTAGGCAAAAAACAGCCTCCAAAAAGAACTGATCTCAAATCCAAACAATAAAACAGTGTCTGTAGATATAACCTTTGAAGAAGAAGAAAGAACTATTTCCACACCCATTCAAAATCCAAGTAGTTCCCTGTATCTCACAGAATCATGCTACTCCTAAGCCCAATTTATCCACAAATGTATCCGTATGGAGTCCTTCCCTATGTTTGCAAGACAGCTCACACAAAGGGAATCATCTTATAACCTCAAATCTCTGTCTCATCTACTACTCCCAACCTCCTTGCCACCAACACCAGACAACATTAAAGACCATCTCTTCTTAATCTTGGGCCCAAAAATCTGTGAATTTATACCAAAACAAATAAATGACACACTTTCATTTCTCATCTTCAGAAAAGATCTAAAATCATACATTTTCAAACAAGCAAAGTGGAAATGCTATTACAAAGGTAATGTTACCAAGACATAACTTTTGATCTTAAATAAGCAGTTCTCAACCCATAATAGCTGTAACCTACACTAGTACTGATCCATTGTGCTGCCTCTTTTTCAGTCAATCATAACACTGCCCCAACTCAGCAACTAACTAAACTAAAACAATTAAACCAAATTCTTTGTATGCTATATTATTCCGTTCTTTGGAATATATTGTTTTGTTGGTTTTTCATCTGTATGCGTGAAATGTTTGCTTTTTGCCTTTAATCTAGTATTTAGAAAATGGGCAGAACTTAATTGTGGTACCATATTAAGAACATACTTTATCCATCAGTGTGTTAATATGCGAAAAGAGCATTATGGGAAGAAGTCAAGTGGCTTCACAGCAGCATGTTAAGCTGCTGTAAAGCACAGAAAGAGTTAAGGGAAAAGATAGCATACTGCTTTCACTCACTAAATACAACTGATTAGCAAACGTGACTTAAAAAAGAAAAAATAGTTGTAGAGGAGGGAGCTAGAGACCCCAGCCAAGATGACTGCTTACACCCAAAGCTATGGACGGGGCCTGCAGAAATTTGGATAAAAATAGTGTTCCCATATAAACAAAAATAACCCAGAAGAAAGATGAGTGAGAAGGAAGAGATGGAGGAACAGATGGGTGCTTTTAAAGCTGCAAATAAGGAGGAGCAATTGTGCATTTTGTCTGAAAAGGTTAACACAGCAGGTCAGGAAATTAACTCCTTGAATCAAACAATAAAACAGCAACAAACAGCAGTGAAAAGGGTACAACTGGAGCTGCAAGATCTGGAGAAAGACAATCCAACAATTAAAGTGGAGCTAGAGGAGCAGATTCAAAGAATACAGGAATTAACAGACAAAACAAAATAGGGAAAAGAGATGGATGATCTCGGAAATCATTCAAATGGGAATACCGTCATGATAACCTGAATACAAGAGAGAGTGAACTACGTCAATTTGTGATGCAGCGATTACATTTAAGATATGTAATACCAGGAAATCAAGAAACACTGACAGAAAGCATACACAGAGTGGAAAGGTGACAAGCAACAGCAGGAAACAGATACATGATGGTTTTCACACATTTTCCTTCCTTTGCTGTGAAATGAAATAAGACAAGCAAAGAAAATAAAGGAATGCTATGATGACGGTATTAAATGAACTAAGAATAAATGAAGCCGCCACATTGCTGAAATACTCTGCAATTCTGGAAGGAAATTATATATAGAAGATGATCAAAAGTCTAAACTGGCGTATCTTGGACAGGTAAAAAACCCAGCCAGTAAAAATCTGAACTGTCTGCAAGAAGTGAAACAGGAGGAAACCTTAGATGTAGGAGACATGACAAAGTGACACTGGAAGGATTCACAATGTCAGATGCTGAGTCGTCTTCCCTCACAAAGGAGACAAGATCAAGAAGTGCATTGGAGCAGAGTGCAGTCAGTAAGATGAGAATGAAATAAAGAAATCATAAAGACAGCCACAATGAAATGAGAAAGGAGACAAGATGCTAAAGAGGAGACAAGCAAGACAGTTATACCAAAGGGAAAAACAAGCCAACTCTCTCAAAGGAGATTCAGGCACAAAAGAGAGACACAAAGTAAGGAGATGGAACGATGGTGAAGCTGAAGGTTGGGGTGACTTGGAAGAGATCTGCTGGACAAATGAGAGACTAAACAAGCTATAATAGAAGCATTTAAGATGGATGGCAAAGTAAGAGGAGAAAAGCAGGAATACTGAAAGACTGAAAGTGACCAAAAGAAAAGAGAAGCAATAAATAAGTGAAAGGAATTGACACCAAAGGGCAGGTAATTCTGGATAATGCAGAAAGGTTGTACTGATCCTTACCTTGTAAAATACAACTTATGGAACAAAATATTAACATTTTACAAACAATGGGATAAACTGAATCAATTCCTAGGGAGATGCAGTTAAGGAGGAGAGGGTATAGAGGCAAGCATCCATGATAAGAGAGATTTATTTGACATTTGTTGACCTGGAATATCCAACTGAGCAAAAGCCTTTTTTCAGTGGTGCCCCGGGGAGAAAAATCTCCAAGAAAGCACAATTAGTTTACAACAGAGTTCACAACAGTAGACTTTGCATCAAATGAGATAGCACAGAAAAACAAATGGATACAAAAGTACCTTTTGTTAGATAACAGAAAAAATGAATAGCAACAAAAGGACGCATAAGATATCAACATGCAGAAAAATATAGTAAATGGAGCAATAGTCTAACTTTTTACAGATTACAAGAAAACATCAACGTACTTAGAAGTTACTTTTCTAATTGACAACTACAAAAAGAAAAGAAAGGGTCCGTTGTTAAAAGTGAAGGTGGCAAGACAGTTAGTGTAAGAGCTGAGTGATGAAGGAGAATATAGCAGTAAGAATAAGGGGACCAGGTTAAACAAAAGGACAGATGGGGCCAAAAGTGAATGAGGGAAGAAGTGCGAGAGGTCCAAGAGTGAAGGAGAGACAGTAGATGGTGGGAAGCAAAGCTGAAGGCGGGTTTTTACAGTGACATTTCCAGTTGTTGAGTAGCTAGTCTTTTACGGCTTTTTTGAATTCATGTGCATGCGGCATTTTTCTGATGATTATGAGAAGTTTACGCCAGGATAAGGCAGGAGAGTATCTATAAATATTTTGACGTACAGATTGTTTGAGCTTATATATTTCCAAGTGTTCTAGGTGGAGTATATAGAGAGATGAACGAGGAGATAGAAGGGCAAGAGGTGTGTTTGTTAATGATGAAATGAATGATTTGAAGGTGGAGGAATTCTAACCAGTTTAAAGCTTTGAGGGAGTCGCAGTGGTGTGAGTCAGAGGTCTGGTTTGCTGCAGACCTAACTACTTTACTGTAGGTGGTTTCAACGTTTAATAAGTAGGAAGGATTGTAGGTTAGTTATGATTTGGGAACAGTAGGGAAAGCTGGTGGGAAGGTAAGCAGAGGAAAGAGAGAGTCTAGAATCTGTTATAAGAATTTTTTTTAATTTGGTATAGTAAGCCAAGTTTTTGATGTGCTTTCTTTGTGTTGTGGTGGTCATGTGAGTCAAATTTGAGTTGATCATCAGTGATGACTCCAAGTAGTTTGGTGTGACTTTCGACATTAATAACTGTGTTGTTAAGAGAACTGATGGTGAATGTAGGTTTAAGATATATGAGGGAATTAGGGAGGAGTAGAAGGAGCTTGTTGTTTGGGGGGATTTAGAAAAAGGTGGTTATTGGTCAGCCACTGTTCCATGGAGCTGAAAGAGTTTTGTGAAAGGATGTGGAGATGTGAGAGGAAATCAAAGGTTGTGATGATTGTGGAGTTGTCAACACACTGTATATGAAAGAAGGGTTAGCACAGGATATGTTATATACATATATATATATATATATATATATATATATATATATATATATATATATATATATATATATATCGGTCTACTTTGTTTCAGTGAATCTCATTTCACTGAATTTCATTTCACCCTGACCACATCGCTGAAAACACAAAAAACTGAAAACTCATTTTACTGAACTGAACTTCGTATATATGACACTGTGCAGAGTACTGTAAGGCAAGTACAAGGTATATGCCCTTTTTCCCATTGTAGTGCGATCCCAGATTTAGTATATATAGTTAAGGGGCTGTGGGAGGCACAGCCCCCCACATTTGGGGGTGTGGTGGTGTATCCCCTAACCTTGCTCATTTTATATTGTATTCTACCAAAAATTTCAAAACAATACATTTTAAAGACTAGACATGCATAGTTACAACACCAATGACCAACACTCTCCAGGAGACAATATGTACTCAAAGTAATTGGGGGCTACATCCCACAATGTGGGAGGCTGTGCCCCCCACACCCCCTAACTATATATACTAATTCCAGGATCGCACTACAGTGGGGAAAAGGGCATATAACTTTTACTTGACTTACAGTACTCTACACAGTGCCATATATACTAACTGCAGTTCAGTGAAATGAGTTTTCACTGAAGTGGTCTGGGTGAAATGAGTTTTCAGTGAAGTGGTCTGGGTGAAATGAAATTCAGTGAAGTGAAATTCAACGAAACAAAGTAGAGCCCTATATACATATATAACGTGTATATATATATATATATATATATATATATATATATATATATATATATATATACACACACACAAAGGAACAGTGGTATATAAGCAGCACATCACAAATTAAGGTGTGCGTGTGTGTCTGTGTAGGTATAGATACATATGTCTCTGACAACTGACAGAACATTCCAGTTGTCGAACTGAAAAAAGCTGGCACAGCTAATCAAAAATTAGCTGATCGAATATGCAGGTTTATTTTTTTTTCTATGTGGAGCTACAATACAGTGGGGATCAGTGAATTTGTCCTTTCTCTATTGTAGTGCAGTCACGGAGCTGGTGTGTATATAACTAGCAAGGGGAACATGCAAGATGGGCTTGCCCCTTACAAAAAACAATGATTTCCTTTTACTTTTGATAGGCTGATCAGTGAGTTCTGTTCAATCAGCTGCTGTTTGATAAAGCAAATTTTTGATATATGAATATATATCTATGTATGTGTATATATATATATATATATATATATATATATATATATACACACATACACACACACACACATACACACATGAAACTACAACCATCTAAATGACTATCATTTTAGATCAAATCTAAAATAATCGAAACCAAAAGTTGAATATCCCCTATGAAACAAATGCTTTTTAAAACAATTATGACCCCAAAGGCCAGGCTCTAGAATGGCCTACACACTTATTGCTATGTTGACTTTTCCTGGGATAAAATATCTTAAAATGTTATTAATAATGATATATAATTAGCAGAGAAGAATGCCCGACTAAAATGTCCTCATATCTGATGAAAACTCGATATATCGTGCAGTGAGGAAGCAAAATAATATAGAAATGCCACAAAAGGAGAGAAACAGCAAAGTCGTCCTTTATTTATATTCAGAAGTTACTGGATAATTTTGTAGGGAGGAAATACTCTGGAAAGAGCAAATGTTTTTGGGGTGCAGTTGCTCTAACAGCATTGACTATATTCAGCCTCAAACTGCATTACCTGGCCAGAAAATGCATTACTGACGCACTGTTATGTGTTAGCATCCCAAAAAGCAAGCCAAAACAAATCCATCAAGTGTGAAAGATACCACGTTCCAAATCATCTCAAGCATTTTATGTAACAACAAGAAGTGCTGCTTTTGGATATGGTTAATGCATGCTCAGCAATATATTTTCGCTGTGGTTGCAAAGTCAATTGACCTTAGAAGTTAATTGTAATGAAACCAAATAGTAGAACAATATACTTTGAAAATATGTAATGAAGAATGATTTGAAAGAGTCCTAACACTTGCAAACTGTCACTTCCCATATACTTTATCGTTCATTTTCACAACTGTGGTTTATGCACACAGCAAACTTGAGGAACTGCATCAGCAGTAGATTATTACAGTCACATTAAAACATTTGGAAGCTTTAAAAAATACTGTAAATGAGGAAATTCAGAAAACACTGTCATTTAAAATGGTGTATGTATTACATGAACTATATACTCTGTCAGTTTTACAACAAAGTTGAGATAGAAATGCAAACCTGTATCAACCGTCATTGTGTCTTGGAAATGATGGTGAGGCTAGGATTCACAGACAAGCACGTTGCAGCTGGACTGCAATAAATATCAAGGATGTTGCAGTGTGATGTGCCCGTAGTTGCTTACAAATGATCACAGATGATAAAGCACCATTAAGAGGAGTTCATAATAAACTACTGGATATGCATTTCAGGGGCAGCTGGTGTTAAGCAGGGTCAAGTGGAGACGACCAGCTATCGTAGTGTACATGATCTGAGTGGTCAACATCACAGGAAGCATGCCAAAGTATCCTCAAGGCTATGCATGATCATTCACGCAAAAAAAAACGTTTTATCACTGTGCCACATGCTCAACAGCAACAGGCTAAGGAGGGCCAACCCAGTTCATCATATAAATGTAGAGGAAAGGGGATACATGGGAAAGTCTAAAAAGAGGGAAGCAAACAAAAGCACAGAACAGCAACTGTAATTACAGATCAGACAGAGGAAGAAGGGAGAGCTGCAGGGATACTCAAACAAAAATGAAATGTAGAAACAGAGAGACGTGGTAGTACTGGCAAAAAATGTAGGGACAAGAGTGAGAGGACACAGACAGAGGCTAGACGCTTGGTGGTGAGAAGGAATAGACAACAATCATATATGGGGTTTGGCATAAAGGTGGGCTAACACATGGATGAAGTAAAGGGCAGGGTACACGGTGGATGCCAAGCCACACAGATATGTTACCCCTGTGGTTGCGTCACGTGCAGGCTGCCTCTCTGATGGGGAACGTTGGGGCTTGTAGTCGTTCACATCAATTAGCCACACTAGCAGGAACTTCCCAGTTGTGAGGTTGACATCTTTCAAATGGAGCAAAAGGAAGGTGCCAGCAGCCAAGCACAAGCTCACAAAAAGCCAAGGCGTAGTTAGTAGCTAAGTCCACAATACGAACACTTCTTTATTTAAAAACAGCAAACAGCAAAAATAACGTACAGCGCTTTTCGTCTCACTGGTAGTGAGACTTCCTCAGACAAAGTTTCAAGTGTAAAGCAACTCTTTAGATACCCTAACCCAATGTCTAATAACACTCCTTCAATTAATTCATTGAATTAATACCAACCATTTCAATGTGATAGCTTTGCAATTCAGTGTCAAACATACTGCAATCCTGTTTACATTCACATTTCGAAATGCAATGCTTCAGTCAATAATCTCAACATTACGGACTTTACTACAACAGCTTTAAACCTAAGGTTCTAACAAACCTTCACTAAAACATTAGATCCATATTCAATTTAGTATAATTTCAAACCTTTACGACTAGCTGGAAACATAACTAGTTAAATGCAATCCATTACAACTGATACATTGGCAGACTGAAATAAAACAGTTGATGTTACCTGTCTGTCCATAATCGGATTGTAACCAACAATCTTTTGATAATTACATTATCCAAATTGGAAAAATATTTTTTGTCCTTTAGTCATAAAAAGTAGTTGAACTGTTTCTATCATTGTTGACTAATTCTTACAATTCACCTCCACCTCGTCAGTTATGAGTATACGTAACAGCACTACATAGTAGAGTCTGCATTTAAAGCAACATTACTGTACTTAATAAGCTCCAGTGTAACCTATTCCACACGAACACCCAAAGCCTGGATAGTGGCATGGTCAATTAAACCAGTAGCAGTCGGGTGTTCTAAAGTGTTTCACACTTTAAAATAAAATCCTATGCCAATGTTAAAAACTCTCATACTTCCAAATATATTAAAAATGTACATAAAGACCCCTTCAACTACACATAAACATGTGACTGCACATAAGTAAATATGTCCTACAGACGTTAAAAATTAACAGTTTCAATTCAACCATAGTGATATAGAAAATGTTCAAAAATGTCAAGAAATAATATAAATATGTTTGCTGAATAAATGTATTGGACCTAGTCCCCAATCCCTAAGAAAGGTGTCCCCTCAGCTATTGATCGTCATCTTGCTAGACTTTTCAGTTTTAATATACATTTGATTGAATAATACTCATTCAGTCCTGGGTACTGTCAGGCTCTGGTCCGTATTTGCCACATTAATTCTAATTTTTCCAACATCAAAGAACTAGGACCTCCTCTCATCTCATCCACCTTGAGTCTATAGCTCTAAATTTAAATGAATGTGTAGGACAGTCTAGGGTATGTTTAGCAATTGTGCTGTCCTGTTTCAAGTTTCGGGTGCTGTAAAGATGTTCATACACCCTTTCCTTAAATTTCCGGTCTGTTTTCCCTATGTAGAAAACAGGTCAATTCTGGCAGCACGCCAAATAAACCACACCTTTTGTATTACACTCAAATCTCTGTGGGGTCATATAATCCACCCCTCTGATGCTGACTCTTTCCCCTATGTCCACGTATGGACAATATGTCCATCTGCCACATTCGGTCATACCTACTTTTACAATCCTTTGCCTATTTTCTTTCTTTTTTGATAATAAACACTTAAGGTTGTTACCCCTTCGAAACACTACTTTAGGGGGGTCTTTCAGTTTACAGGTCAATGCAGCATCTGATCTAATAATCTCCCAGTTTTTGTAGATGATCTCTCTGATGTTATAACCATCCAAGCTGAACTTTGTGATTAGGTTCACCCCAACCAAAGGAGCATTTTCTGTGATTTTATCACTAATTTGGGAGTCCTGTTGACCTATTTCCTGTATGTCAAACAGGATGGGTTGGTAAAGGCCTCTCGATATTTTCCCTTTTACCTCCTCAGTTAGTTCCCTGATCAGTTGAGTGAGAGATCCTCTTTCGGAGAACATGTTTCCTAGCCTATCACATTCTCGTGAAAAATCATCTTCCCTAGTCACCATGTGGGCAGCCCTGACTAATTGTCCTTTTACTACAGACCTCCTTTGGACCAAAGGGTGGCAGCTAGTAAAATGAAGGAAGGCATTAGAATATGTGTCTTTTCTATAGATCTTTGCAAAATAGCTGTTTTTATGCAAGTCCTCACTCAATAAGACACCCAAAATCGGCAATGTTAGTTTCATTATATGTGAAAGTAAATTTTAAAAATGAAGTTGTATTATTAAAGTAGGACACTAGATTTTCCACCTCTTTCACTTTCCCATCTATCAGTATAAAAATGTCATCCAGGTACATAGTATAAAATTGGATTTTATTTATAATATTAGGTACCTTGAACACAAATTCCCTCTCCCAATATGCCATGATCAAATTAGCAAAGCTAGCCCTGCATGGTGACCCCATGGCTATGCCTGTTGTTTGAGCATAGAATTTTCCAACAAATGTAATGTAGTTGTTTGATAAAACCAGTTCTACCATTTCTGCCAAGAGACTAATTTCATCATTAGATGCTCCTAGCTCATGTAGTAGCAATCTAAGCCATTCAATCCCTTCCACATGTGAGATAGACGTGTAAAGATCCCTCACGTCAATTGTCAAGAAGTTCAGATTATGTCTAAACTTCAACTTTTGAATATTTGCTAAAAATGACCAGGAATCTTTACAAACCTGTGGCTGTGATGTTACATATTTTTTCAACTGAAAGTCTATGTATTTTGCACAAGCGTATGTTATACTTCCCCTAGCATCCACTAAAGGTCTCATTGGGGGATCATTAATGCATTTATGGATTTTGGGGATCCCGAATAGGATCGGGATTGTGGGGGCTGGCATGCTAATATAATTATAAATGTCAATTATGGCCTCTATAAACAGTTCTTCTATTAGTGACCGAATCCTCCCATAGGCCATGTTCAGTTTGTTACGTGACACTTCTCTATAGGTGTCTGTTCGTATAATTTTCTCCGTTCTTGATGGATAATCATTGTTATTCATTATAACTAGCCCTCCACCCTTGTCCGGCTGCATCACCCTAACTTGTGCTTCCTGTAAAAACCTAAGCGCCTGCCATTCCACTTTTGTTGTATTATTGTGCCTGTCTGTACCTCTTCTTTGAATATCAAGTAAATTATACAGGTCTAATTCACACATTTGTTCATACAGTAAAAAAGTAGGGTGAATTTGTAGACAAAATGTGCTAGTTATATAGAATGAGTTATTTACATTGTTCTCTTGACCAAAAAAAATTTTAAAATTCAGTTTCCTGATAAATAAGCTCAAGTCAATAACTGAATCAACTATGTTGGCTTTAGACATAGGAACAAATGTCTAGCCTTTAGCAAGAAGGTCCGCCAGTACTGAATCTATGGTTAAGCAAGAGAAGTTGAACATTTTAAAGTCACCTCACAATTCTGGGAAGGTGATTCCATTGTTTGGGATACTGTTGTTGCCTCCACACTGGGTTGTAGGTCACTTGGGGGAGACCCTGTCTCAGGTGGTAACCTGAGGCTTGCCTTCGAAAATTTGTATTACCATGATTATTTGCGCCTTGGTAGTTATTACCCCTGTATTTGTTTCCGGATGCCTTTTTGGCCTCCTGATTACTATGTTGCCCTTCTGGTTGCACTTGAGGTAGTTTTGTCCTCCTCTGTGGCCCCAGTTCATCTTCTGGTTGCCTTACCCCTGCTGTATTTTGAGACATTGGAGGTTTTGGGTAAGCCACCCCTAAATTATATGCCTCCCTGTCTCTCTTTAAGTTGCTTTTAATTTGTCCATATATTGATCAATACTGACAAAACACCTCTCATAGTCATATTTGTATCGCATAAAATCTTTGTCTTTTTTATGCTCTCATCCAGAGGGGACAATTTCCTTTAATAAGGAGTCAGCTGCCAGTTGGTAGTGTTTTATCATAACCTCCAGGAGTTCAGTTCCATGTCTATTAAAATGTTTAATCAAATCTTTGTGAAATGGTGACCCATCAACTAGTCCAGTTGGGTATTGCCATGATCTTAGTCCTTTAGGGACAATCCCCCCCCCCCGGTACATTCTTTAAAGTATGCTATTTCTAATTGTCTTTTTTTTGTATTTCACCATTTTGTTGTCCAAAAGTCGTAGATTCTCTCCTATATTCACTCCATTAGCCAGAGACCTTTCAGCCGGAGCTTCATTGTGGCCACTGGCCAAAGCTGGTTGTAATAAAGGTACTTCCTGAAGCCAGCCATCCAAATCTCAGACCGAAGCTACCATAAGCCCCAAGGGTTGATCCCGTGTTTCTGCTGTGGTTCCTTGGTTGACTATAACCCCCTCGGTGTTATCTGGACTCCCATATGTGCTTAAGTTCATCAGTGCATTAGTTGGGGAGTCCAGGGAGTGGAGTGTTTGCGTTTGTCTCGTAGATGTTAGAGTAGGATATCAGCCCCCAGACAGAGTCGAATCTAATGGCAAGCATTTCCACCTGTTTAGATAATTGTCCCACCAGTGCTGTTAAATTCGCTAGTGCATCCACTTGGTTTGGTGATCCACTGCGTGTGCTGCTCAGAGAACCCTCCATACTGGACAAAAACAAACAGGGTAAAAGTACAAGCCAAACCAAAAACTCCTTTCTGCACAAAAGGAAGGTTGTAATACAAAAGGTGTGGTTTATTTGGTGTGCTGCCAGAATTGCCCTGTTTTCTACATAGAGAAAACAGACCGGAAATTTAAGGAAAGATTGTATAAACATCTTTACAGCACCCAAACCTTGAAACAGGACAGCGCAATTGTTAACATACCATAGACTGTCCTAAAAATTCATTTAAATTTAGAGCTATAGACTCAATTAAGGTGGATGAGATGAGAGGAGGTCCTAGTGCTTTGATGTTGGAAAAATTAGAATTTATGTGGCAAATACGGACAAGAGCCTGTCAGTACCCAGGACTGAATGAATATTATTCAATCAAATGTATATTAAAACTGAAAAGTCTAGCAAGATGACGGAGATCAATAGTTGAAGGGACACCTTTCTTAGGGATTGGGGACTAGGTCCAATACATTTATTCAGCAAACATATTTATATTATTTCTTGACATTTTTGAACATTTTCTATATCACTATGGTTGAACTGAAACTGTTAATTTTTAACGTCTGTAGGACATATTTACTTATGTGCAGTCACATGTTTATGTTTAGTTGAAGTGGTCTTTATGTACATTTTTAACATTTTTAATATATTTGGAAGTTTAAGAGTTTTTAACATTGGCATAGGATTTTATTTTAAAGTGTGAAACACTTTAGAACACCCGACTGCTATGGGTTTAATTGACCATGCCGCTATCCAGGCTTTGGGTGTTCGTGTGGAATAGGTTACACTGGAGCTTATTAAGTACAGTAATGTTGCTTTAAATGCAGACTCCACTATGTAGTGCTGTTACGTATACTCAAATAACAAGGTGGAGGTGAATTGTAACAATTAGTCAACAATGATAGAAACATTTCAACTACTTTTTATGACTAAAGGACAAAAAATATTTTTCCAATTTGGATATTGTAATTATCAAAAGAATTTTGGTTACTACCAGAGTATGGACAGACAGCTAACATCAACTGTTTTATTTCAGTCTGTGAATGTATCAGTTGCAACGGACTGCATTTAACTAGTTATGTTTCCAGCTAGCCGTAAAGGTTCGAAATTATACTAAATTGAATATGGATCTAATGTTTTAGTGAAGGTTTGTTAGAACCTTAGGTTTAAAGCTGTTGTAGTAAAGTCTGTAATGTTGAGATTATTGACTGAAGCATTGCATTTGGGAATGTGAATGTAAACAGGATTGCAGTATGTTTGACACTGAATTACAAAGCTATCACATTGAAATGGTTGGTATTAATTCAATGAATTAATTGAAGGAGTGTTAATTAGACACTGGGTAGGGTATTTAAAGAGTTGCCTTACACTTGAAACTTTGTCTGAGGAAGTCTCACTACCAGTGAGATGAAAAGCGCTTTACATTATTTTTGCTGTTTTTAAATAAAGTGTTCGTATTGTGGACTTGGCTACTAACTACGCCTTGGCTTTTTGCAGGCTTGTGCTTGGCTGCTGGGACCTTCCTTTTGCTGCAGTAAGGAGTTTTTGGTTTGGCTTGTGCTTTTATCATCTTTCAAATGGAGAGATAAAATCAGTAGGAAAAGGAAAGCGGTATGGCTGACCCTGAATCAATCCTCAAGGCTTGCTGAGCAACTTCATGCTGTGCACCCTGTTTTCAGAGCGGTATGGCTGACCCTGAATCAATCCTCTGTTAATCCCCCTTTTCCCCCAATTTCCCCTTTTTTTAAAGCCTATTTTCTTTCTTTTTGATAATAAACACTTAAGGTTTGTTACCCTTGAAACACTACTTTGGGGGTCTTTCAGTTTTACAGGTCAATGCAGCATCTGATCTAATAATCTCAGTTTTGTGATAGTCTCTCTGATGTTATAACCATCAAGCTGAACTTTGTGATTAGGTTCACCCCAACCAAAGGGCATTTTCTGTGATTTTATCACTAATTTAGGAGTCCTGTTGACCTATTTCCTGTATGTCAAAACAGGATGGGTTGGTAAAGCCACTACGATATTTTCCCTTTACCTCCTCGGTTAGTTCCTGATCAGTTGAGTGAGAGAGATCCTCTTCGGAGAACTATGTTTCCTAACCTATCACATTCTACCGTGAAAATCATCTTCCCTATGAATCACCATGTGGGCAGCCTGACTAATTGTCCTTTTTTACTACGGTATAACTAGGACCAAAGGGTGGCAGCTAGTAAAATGAAGGGAAAACGATAGAATATGTGTCTTTTTCTATAGATCTTTACCAAAATAGCTGTTTTATGCAAGTCCTCACTCAATAAGACATCAAAATCGGCAATGTTAATTTCATTATATGTGAAAGTAAAATTTTAAAAATGAAGTTGTATTATTAAAGTGGGACACTAGATTTTCCACCTCTTCCTTTCCCATCCTATCAGTATAAAATGTCATCCAGGTACATGAGTATAAAATTGGATTTTATTTATAATATTAGGTACCTTGAACACAAATTCCCTCTCCCAATATGCCATGATCAAATTAGCAAAGCTAGCCCTGCATGGTGACCCCATGGCTGTCTGTTTGAGCATAGAATTTTTCAACAAATGTAATGTAGTTGTTTGATAAAACCAGTTCTACCATTTCTGCCAAGAGACTAATTTCATCATTAGATGCTCTAGCTCATGTAGTAGCAATCTAAGCCATTCAATCCCTTCCATGTGAGATAGGCGTGTAAAAAGTCCCTCCGTCAATTGTCAAAAGAGTTCAGATTATGTCTAAACTTCAACTTTTGAATATTTGCTAAAATGACCAGGAATCTTTACAAACCTGTGGCTGTGATGTTACACATATTTTTTTCAACTGAAAGTCTATGTATTTTGCACAAGCCGTGATAAGTTATACTTCCCCTAGCATCCACTAAAGGTCTCATTGGGGGATCATTAATGCATTTATGGATTTTGCAGGGATCCCGAACAGGATCGGTGTTGTGGGGGCTGGCATGCTAATATATAATTATAAAATGTCAATTATGGCCTCTATAAACAGTTCTTCTATTAGTGACCGAATCCTCCCATAGGCCATGTTCAGTTTGTTACATTGGATTACTTCTCTATAGGTGTCTGTTCGGTGATAATTTTCTCTCGTTCTTGATGGATAATCATTTGTTATTCATTATAACCTAGCCCTCCACCCTGTGTCCCGGGCTGCATCACCCTAACTTGTGCTTCCTGTAAAACCCAAAGCCTTCTGCCATTCCACTTTTGTTTGTATTATTGTGCCTGTCTGTACCTCTCTTCTTTGAATATCAAGTGGAAATTATATACAGGTCCTAATTCTACACATTTGTTCGCCTACAGTAAAAAAAGTAGGGTGAATTTGTAGACAAAATGTGCTAGTTATATAGAGATAGAGTTATTTACATTGTTCTCTTGACCAAACAAAATTTTAAAATTCAGTTTCCTGATAAATAACCCTCAAGTCAATAACTGAATCAACTATGTTTGGCTTTAGACATAGGAACAAATGTCTAGCCTTTAGCAAGAAGGTCCGCCAGTACTGAATCTATGGTTAAGCAAGAGAAGTTGAACATTTTAAAAGTCACCTCACAATTCTGGGAAGGTGATTCCATTGTTTGGGATACTGTTGTTGCCTCCACACTGGGTTGTAGGTCACTTGGGGAGACCCTGGTTCTCAGGTGGTAACCTGAGGCTTGCCTTCGAAAATTTGTATTACCATGATTATTTGCTAGCCTTGGTAGTTATTACCCCTGTATTTGTTTCCGGATGCCTTTTTGGCCTCCTGATTACTATGTTGCCCTTCTGGTGCACTTGAGGTAGTTTTGTCCTCCTCTGTGGCCCCAGTTCATCTTCTCTGTTGCCTTACCCCTGCTGTATTTTTGAGACATTGGAGGTTTTGGGTAAGCCACCCCTAAATTATGGCGCCTCCCTGTCTCTCTTTAAGTTGCTTTTAATTTGTCCATATATATTGATCCAATACTGACAAAACACCTCTCATAGTCATATTTGTGTATCGCATAAAATCTTTTGTCTTTATGCTCTCATCCAGAGGGACAATTTCCTTTAATAAGGAGTCAGCTGCCAGTTGGTAGTTTTATCATAACCTCCAGGAGTTCAGTTCCATGTCTATTAAAATGTTTAATCAAATCTTTGTGAAATGGTGACCCATCAACTAGTCCAGTTGGGGTATGCCATGATCTAGTCCTTTAGGGACAATCACCCCACATTACATTCTTTAAAAGTATGCTATTTCTAAATTGTCTTTTTGTATTTCACCATTTTGTTGTCCAAAAGTCATAGATTCTCTCCTATATTCACTCCATTAGCCAGAGACCTTTCAGCCAGTGGAGCTTCATTGTGGCCACTGGCCAAAGCTGGATTGTAATAAAGGTACTTCCTGAAGCCAGCCATCCAAATCTCAGACCCGAAGCTACCATAAGCCCCAAGGGTTGATCCCGTGTTTCTGCTGTGGTTCCTTGGTTGACTATAACCCCTCAGGTTATCTGACTCCCATATGTGCTTAAGTTCATCAGTGCATTAGTTGGGGGAGTCCAGGAGTGGAGTGTTTGGCGCATTTGTCCTTCCGTGGAGATACGTTAGAGTAGGATATCAGCCCCTCAGACAGAGTCGAATCTAATGGCAAGCATTTCCACCTGTTTAGATAATTGTCCCACCAGTTGCTGTTAAATTCGCTTCAGTGCATCCACTTGGTTTGGTGATCGCATCACCGCGGTGCTGCTCAGAGAACCCTCCATACTGAGACAAAACAAACAGGGTAAAAGTACAAGCCAAACCAAAAACTCCTTTCTGCACAAAAGGAAAGTTGTAATACAAAATTGTAATACAAAAGATGTGGTTTATTTGGCATGCTGCCAGAATTGCCCTGTTTTCTACATAGAGAAAACAGACCGGAAATTTAAGGAAAGATTGTATAAACATCTTTACAGCACCCAAACCTTGAAACAGGACAGCGCAATTGCTAAACATACCCTAGACTGTCCTAAAAATTCATTTAATTTTAGAGCTATAGACTCAATTAAGGTGGATGAGATGAGAGGAGGTCCTAGTTCTTTGATGTTGGAAAAATTAGAATTTATGTGGCAAATACGGACAAGAGCCTGCCAGTACCCAGGACTGAATGAATATTATTCAATCAAATGTATATTAAAACTGAAAAGTCTAGCAAGATGACGGAGATCAATAGTTGAAGGGACACCTTTCTTGGGGATTGGGGACTAGGTCCAATACATTTATTCAGCAAACATATTTATATTATTTCTTGACATTTTTGAACATTTTCTATATCACTATAGTTGAACTGAAACTGTTAATTTTTAACGTCTGTAGGACATATTTACTTATGTGCAGTCACATGTTTATGTTTAGTTGAAGGGGTCTTTATGCACATTTTAAACATTTTAACATATTTGGAAGTTTAAGAGTTTTTAACATTGGCATAGGATTTTATTTTAAAGTGTGAAACACTTTAGAACACCCGACTGCTATGGGTTTAATTGACCATGCCGCTATCCAGGCTTTGGGTGTTCGTGTGGAATAGGTTACACTGGAGCTTATTAAGTACAATAATGTTGCTTTAAATGCAGACTCCACTATGTAGTGCTGTTACGTATACTCAAATGACAAGGTGGAGGTGAATTGTAACAATTAGTCAACAATGATAGAAACATTTCAACTACTTTTTATGACTAAAGAACAAAAAATATTTTTCCAGTTTGGATACTGTAATTATCAAAAGAATTTTGGTTACTACCAGAGTATGGACAGACAGGTAACATCAACTGTTTTATTTCAGTCTGCGACTGTATCAGTTGCAACAGACTGCATTTAACTAGTTATGTTTCCAGCTAGCCGTAAAGGTTTGAAATTATCCTAAATTGAATATGGATCTAATGTTTTAGTGAAGGTTTGTTAGAACCTTAGGTTTAAAGCTGTTGTAGTAAAGTCTGTAATGTTGAGATTATTGACTGAAGCATTGCATTTGGGAATGTGAATGTAAACAGGATTGCAGTATGTTTGACACTGAATTGCAAAGCTACCACATTGAAATGGTTGGTATTAATTCAATGAATTAATTGAAGGAGTGTTAATTAGACACTGGGTAGGGTATTTAAAGAGTTGCCTTACACTTGAAACTTTGTCTGAGGAAGTCTCACTACCAGTGAGATGAAAAGCGCTTTATGTTATTTTTGCTGTTTTTAAATAAAGTGTTCGTATTGTGGACTTGGCTACTAACTACGCCTTGGCTTTTTGCGGGCTGGTGCTCGGCTGCTGGGACCTTCCTTTTGTTGCAGTAAGGAGTTTTTGGTTTGGCTTGTGCTTTTATCATCTTTCAAATGGAGAGATAGAATCAGTAGGAAAAGGAAAGCGGTATGGCTGACCCTGAATCAATCCTCAAGGCTTGCTGAGCAACTTCATGCTCTACACCCTGTTTTCAGAGTGGTATGGCTGACCCTGAATCAATCCTCAAGGCTTGCTGAGCAACTCCATGCTGTGCACCCTGTTTTCAGAGTGGTATGGCTGACCGTGAATCAATCCTCAAGGCTTCTTGAGCAACTTCATGCTGTGCACCCTGTTTTCAGAGCGGTATGGCTGACCCTGAATCAATCCTCAAGGCTTGCTGAGCAACTTCATGCCCTGCACCCTGTTTTCAGAGCGGTATGGCTGACCCTGAATCAATCCTCAAGGCTTGCTGAGCAACTTCATGCTCTGCACCCTGTTTTCAGTGTGGTATGGCTGACCCTGAATCAATCCTCAAGGCTTGCTGAGCAACTCCATGCTGTGCACCCTGTTTTCAGAGTGGTATGGCTGACCCTGAATCAATCCTCAAGGCTTCTTGAGCAACTTCATGCTGTGCACCCTGTTTTCAGAGCAGTATGGCTGACCCTGAATCAATCCCCAAGACTTGCTGAGCAACTTCATGCTGTGCACCCTGTTTTCAGAGCAGTATGGCTGACCCTGAATCAATCCTCAAGACTTGCTGAGCAACTTCATGCTGTGCACCGTTTTCAGAGCAGTATGGCTGACCCTGAATCAATCCTCAAGTCTTGCTGAGTAACTTCATGCTGTGCACCCTGTTTTCAGAGCGGTATGGCTGATGCTAAATCAATCCTCAAGGCTTGCTGAACAACTTCATGCTGTGCACCCTGTTTTCAGAGTGGTATGGCTGACCCTGAATCAATCCTCAAGGCTTGCTGAGCAACTCCATGCTGTGCACCCGGTTTTCAAAAAAATCTCACCAACTTGACACTGAGATATATAGTTGGTATTTTATATAGTACATATTAAGAAGAATGGTCAGTTAATTATATAGCATATATTATGGAGAATGGTCAGTTAATTATATAGCATATATTATGGAGAATGGTCAGTTAATTATATACCATATGTTATGCAGAATGGTCAGTTAATTATATAGCATATGTTATGGAGAATGGTCAGTTAATTATATTGCATATATTATGGAGAATAGTCAGTTAATTATATAGCATCTATTATGGAGAGTGGTCAGTTAATTATATAGCATCTATTATGGAGGGTGGTCAGTTAATTATATAGCATCTATTATAGAGAGTGGTCAGTTAATTATATAGCATCTATTATGGAGAGTGGTCAGTTAATTATATAGCATCTATTATGGAGAGTGGTCAGTTAATTATATAGCATATATTATGGAGAGTGGTCAATTAATTATATAGCATATGGCTATGGAAGTGGTCAGTTAATTATATAGCATATATTATGGAGAGTGGTCAGTTAATTATATAGCATATATTATGGAGAGTGGTCAGTTAATTATATAGCATATATTATGGAGAGTGGTCAGTTAATTATATAGCATATATTATGGAGAGTGGTCAGTTAATTATATAGCATATATTATGGAGAGTGGTCAGTTAATTATATATATATATATTATGGAGAGTGGTCAGTTAATTATATAGCATATAAACATGGAGAGTGGTCAGTTAATTATATAGCATATATTATGGAGAATGGTCAGTTAATTATATAGCATATATTATGGAGAGTGGTCAGTTAATTATATAGCATATATTATGGAGAGTGGTCAGTTAATTATATAGCATATATTATGGAGAGTGGTCAGTTAATTATATAGCAATACATTATTATGGAGAATGGTCAGTTAATTATATAGCATATATTATTATGGAGAGTGGTCAGTTAATTATATAGCATATATTATGGAGAATGGTCAGTTAATTATATAGCATATATTATGGAGAATGGTCAGTTAATTATATAGCATATATTATGGAGAATGGTCAGTTAATTATATAGCACATATTATGGAGAATGGCTGCCAGTTCGATTATATAGCTACTTTATATTATGGAGAGTGGTCAGTTAATTATATAGCACATATTATGGAGAATGGTCAGTTAAAAATAAAAATGACAGCTGGGCACACAGAACCCAATATAAAAAAAACACCAATCCTGATGCAACCACTTCTGCCAGTACTGGAACAAAAAGGCAGATTCTTCAAGATATGGACATATTCCTTTAACAGGATTAGGCCAGGTACAGGGGCAAGGTGGCCCCCCTCCCCCTCTGTTGTAGGAGGAGGAAGTAGACCACTAACGTACAGGCCAAAATAGAGGTATAAAGATAATAAGGTGGACTATTGAGGATAAGGAAGAAACTATGTACAGTTAACTATTAAACAAGGCGGCCAGAATTTCCAGGCAGCGGATATGCACAAAGACAGAGAAAAATTAGAGAAAAGAAAAATATTTGCACAAGACCAGTTGTCAAATGCTTTCAAAAATTCTATTCATTAATACAACAGAGTTATGAAAAACATTACATAGATGAAGGAAATTTGGGCTTGTAGGCTACCTGGAAAAAGAAGTGATAGAGGAAGTGTAAAAATATGTAGAACAAAATTCAGAGATTTATGAAAGATATAAAAAATGTTGATATAAGAAAGAAAAGTGATCTGATGTGGTGCAGTATTTATGCAATGGAGAAGACTAAAGTAAGCAATAAAAAAGCAATTGCAAAGATATTTCAAGAGAAATACAGGCAAAGGCATCCAGATATGGAACATCTGACAATACACAAAATAAGAAAACAAAGAGGAGATATAGAAGATAGGATTAGTGAGGTAGAAGTTAAGCAAACAGCAATTTAAGTTATGGACTGTTTATGAATTGAAGGATTTCGTGTAGAGAATCCAACACAGGCAATGTCATAGCATGATAGTATTATGGGTTATTAGATTAAGGTGCAACAGGTAGAGCAGGAGGCATCTCAAGAAGCTTTGCAACATGGTAATGTTCTGGAACCTTCTTTAAGAGAATGGTACAAAAGTCCAGGTAAAGTTGCACAGCAAGACAAGGAGCAAGAAAAAGTGACAACTATGACAGGTAATGCTGAGGAGTGATGGGCTAAAATATTCTGATATGAAGGAGCAGCAGGAATGGAAGCAGAGGGAGACACCTGAAGAAGATTTGTCACAGAAAGATTTTCTGGAACTTTCTGTAGATTACTAGCAACAAAAAGAGAGCAAAGACTACTCTACTCTTTCAATCCAGAGAAAAATGATTTAAGGGAAGACCTGCTTGATTCAATATTGATGGATAGATATATTGAGATAAATGAGAGAAAAAGTTGACAGAAAGTAAATAAGACTTAAAATATGAGAAGGTTCGTAAAACAAATGAACACAGTAATAGTCAGGACTTTTAAGAGAAGTTTGTGTGATGTAACAGAAAAAATAGAATATATTATTGTGCAGCTAAACTAATAACTGATAAAGTGCTACCAGAAAGATGCAAAGGAAAGGAAAGAAACAAGTAAAATGCCTCCATGGAAGCATCAAACAGAAAAAAGTATAAAGTAATTAAGGTGGTATCGTCACTTTTAGCAGAATATACAAACAGGAATAGATAATCAAAAATGCTTAAAAAGAAAGATGTGGTCAAAGCAATGCACAGCATCAACAGACCGAGATTTATCATATACTGTTGCCAACAATAATCTAAAAATATCAGCATGGGCAGAAAAACTTAGAAGGTATACAGATAAGCAAAGGAAAAGTACAAAATAATCAGTTCATTGATGACCCAAAAAGATTTTATAAAGAATTGGGAAACAAAGAAGAAGGAATAGAAACACCACCAAAAAAAGAAGAAATAGGTACAATTTGGAAAAATATTTACAAAGGCCCTGTTGAATATAACAAAGATGCAGAATGGAGAGACGACGTAAACGTCATAATGTAGAAGATATGAAAAGGGATTGAGTAGTAATTATAAGAGAAATGGAGACAAAAGTAAATGGTAAACCTTAGACCTAGACACAGTACTGAACGTCTGGCTAAAAGCATCTTTAGCAGAAAAAAACACGAAAACAGCATGATTATTTAATTGAAGTTAATATAAAAAGATGCTGCTGATTGTCATGGATTATTCCTGTGAAGATTTTCTTTAGCCGAGGTACCAGTAGACAATAAATCTGCAGTTTTCTGGCTTCTGAATGTGGTTGTTCTTTTTTGCTGTTTTCGTGGTTTTTTCTGCTTTGACCTTTGAAGGAGCTGGGCTTTTTAAAGATGACTAATCCTGAGTCGAATGTTGATGGATTTCTTTTTGCCAATTTATTAAAAGAAAGGGAAGATAAGGTGGCTCGTTTTGATCCTTGGTCTTTTCCTGGGAATGGTAATTTTGATAAAAGATTTGACGAACTTAAAAAACTTATGGTTAAAGAAACATCATTGTTTTATGATATTCGTTTGTTGGAGAAATATGTGAGTCTCTCCATTACACCTAGAGGTCTTCGTGTGGATAAGCTTCCTGCTTTTTCAAATTTTGTTGGAAGATGAAAAATAATTTTTAGATGAGTGGAAAGCTGTTTCACTTCCAATGTACTTTTAGGTTGGCTAAAATTTGGATAAAACGTGAACTGAAAGACTTTAGGTCAGATCCAACTTCAAATTGCACAGGTTTTACAAGAAACTTTTGCTTAGAGACTTTTCTGAGTGGGATAATTTTAATGTTACTGATGAAAGGGACATTAAAGATGAAGTGATGAAAGTTGAAACCAAGAGTGGATTCAAAGAGAAAAAGAAAAAAATTGAATAGAGATATTAGGAAAGCGGTATGGCTGACCCTGAATCAATCCTCAAGGCTTGCTGAGCAACTTCATGCTGTGCACCCTGTTTTCAGAGCGGTATGGCTGACCCTGAATCAATCCTCAAGGCTTGCTGAGCAACTTCATGCTGTGCACCCTGTTTTCAGAGCGGTATGGCTGACCCTGAATCAATCCTCAAGGCTTGCTGAGCAACTTCATGCTGTGCACCCTGTTTTCAGAGCGGTATGGCTGACCCTGAATCAATCCTCAAGGCTTGCTGAGCAACTTCATGCTGTGCACCCTGTTTTCAGAGCGGTATGGCTGACCCTGAATCAATCCTCAAGGCTTGCTGAGCAACTTCATGCTGTGTACCCTGTTTTCAGAGTGGTATGGCTGACCCTGAATCAATCCTCAAGGCTTGCTGAGCAACTTCATGCTCTGCACCCTGTTTTCAGAGCGGTATGGCTGACCCTGAATCAATCCTCAAGGCTTGCTGAGCAACTTCATGCTGTGTACCCTGTTTTCAGAGTGGTATGGCTGACCCTGAATCAATCCTCAAGGCTTGCTGAGCAACTTCATGCTGTGCACCCTGTTTTCAGAGCGGTATGGCTGACCCTGAATCAATCCTCAAGGCTTGCTGAGCAACTTCATGCTGTGCACCCTGTTTTCAGAGCGGTATGGCTGACCCTGAATCAATCCTCAAGGCTTGCTGAGCAACTTCATGCTGTGCACCCTGTTTTCAGAGCGGTATGGCTGACCCTGAATCAATCCTCAAGGCTTGCTGAGCAACTTCATGCTGTGCACCCTGTTTTCAGAGCGGTATGGCTGACCCTGAATCAATCCTCAAGGCTTGCTGAGCAACTTCATGCTGTGCACCCTGTTTTCAGAGCGGTATGGCTGACCCTGAATCAATCCTCAAGGCTTGCTGAGCAACTTCATGCTGTGCACCCTGTTTTCAGAGCGGTATGGCTGACCCTGAATCAATCCTCAAGGCTTGCTGAGCAACTTCATGCTGTGTACCCTGTTTTCAGAGTGGTATGGCTGACCCTGAATCAATCCTCAAGGCTTGCTGAGCAACTTCATGCTCTGCACCCTGTTTTCAGAGCGGTATGGCTGACCCTGAATCAATCCTCAAGGCTTGCTGAGCAACTTCATGCTGTGCACCCTGTTTTCAGAGCGGTATGGCTGACCCTGAATCAATCCTCAAGGCTTGCTGAGCAACTTCATGCTGTGTACCCTGTTTTCAGAGTGGTATGGCTGACCCTGAATCAATCCTCAAGGCTTGCTGAGCAACTTCATGCTGTGTACCCTGTTTTCAGAGTGGTATGGCTGACCCTGAATCAATCCTCAAGGCTTGCTGAGCAACTTCATGCTCTGCACCCTGTTTTCAGAGCGGTATGGCTGACCCTGAATCAATCCTCAAGGCTTGTTGAGCAGCTTCATGCTGTGCACCCTGTTTTCAGAGTGGTATGGCTGACCCTGAATCAATCCTCAAGACTTGCTGAGCAACTTCATGCTGTGCACCCTGTTTTCAGAGCAGTATGGCTGACCCTGAATCAATCCTCAAGGCTTGCTGAGCAATTGCATGCTGTGCACCCTGTTTTCAGAGCAGTATGGCTGACCCTGAATCAATCCTCAAGGCTTGCTGAGCAACTTCATGCTGTGCACCCTGTTTTCAGAGCAGTATGGCTGTCCCTGAATCAATCCTCAAGGCTTGCTGAGCAACTTCATGCTGTGCACCCTGTTTTCAGAGCGGTATGGCTGACCCTGAATCAATCCTCAAGACTTGCTGAGCAACTTCATGCTGTGCACCCTGTTTTCAGAGCAGTATGGCTGACCCTGAATCAATCCTCAAGGCTTGCTGAGCAATTTCATGCTGTGCACCCTGTTTTCAGAGCAGTATGGCTGACCCTGAATCAATCCTCAAGACTTGCTGAGCAACTTCATGCTGTGCACCCTGTTTTCAGAGCAGTATGGCTGACCCTGAATCAATCCTCAAGGCTTGCTGAGCAACTTCATGCTGTGCACCCTGTTTTCAGAGCGGTATGGCTGACCCTGAATCAATCCTCAAGGCTTGCTGAGCAACTTCATGCTGTGCACCCTGTTTTCAGAGCAGTATGGCTGACCCTGAATCAATCCTCAAGGCTTGCTGAGCAACTTCATGCTGTGCACCCTGTTTTCAGAGCAGTATGGCTGACGCTAAATCAATCCTCAAGGCTTGCTGAGCAACTTCATGCTGTGCACCCTGTTTTCAGAGCAGTATGGCTGAACCTGAATCAATCCTCAAGGCTTGTTGAGCAACTTCATGCTGTGCACCCTGTTTTCAGAGCAGTATGGCTGACCCTGAATCAGTCATCAGGTCTTGCTGAGTAACTTCATGCTGTGCACCCTGTTTTCAAAAAATCTCACCAACTTGACACTGAGATATATAGTTTGTATTTTATGTAGCATATATTATGGAGAATTGTCAGTTAAAAAATAAACATGACAGCTGGGCACACAGATCCCAATATAAAAAAAGCCCCCAATCCTGATGCAACCACTTCTGCCAGTACTGGAACAAAAAGACAGTTTCTTCAAGATATGGACATATTCCTTTAACAGGATTAGGCCAGGCACAGGGGCAAGTTGGCCCCCCTCCCCCTCTGTTGTAGGAGGAGGAAGTAGACCACAAACGTACAGGCCAAAATAGAAGTATAAAGATAATAAAGTGGACTATTGAGGATAAGGAAGAAACTATGTACAGTTACTATTAAACAAGAAGGCCAGAATTTCCAGGCCTGCACAAAGACAGAGAAAAATTAGAGAAAAGAAAAATATTTGCACAAGACCAACTGTCAAATGCTTTCAAAAATTCTATTCATTAATACAACAGAGTTATGAAAAACATTACATAGATGAAGGAAATTTGAGTCTTTAGGCTACCTGGAAAAAGAAGTGATAGAGGAAGTGTAAAAATATGTAGAACAAAATTCAGAGATTTCTAAAAGATATAAAAAATGTTGAAATAGGAAAGTAAAGTGATTGGATGTGGTGCAGTATTTATGCAATGGAGAAGACTAAAGTAAGCAATAAAAAAGCAATTTCAAAGATATTTCAAGAGAAATACAGGCAAAGGCATCCAGATATGGAACATTTGACAATACACAAAATAAGAAAACAAAGAGGGGATATAGAAAATAGGATTAGTGAGGTAGAAGTTAAGCAAACAGCAATTTAAGTTATGGACTGTTTATGAACTGAAGGATTTAGTGTAGAGAATCCAACACAGGCAATGTCATAGCATGATAGTGTTATGGATCATTAGATTAAGGTGCAACAGGTAGAGCAGGAGGCATCTCAAGAAGCTTTGCAACATGGTAATGTTCTGGAACCTTCTGTAAGAGAATGGTACAAAAGTCCAGGTAAAGTTGCACAGCAAGACAAGGAGCAAGAAAAAGTGACAACTCTGACAGTTAATGCTGAGGAGTGATGGGCTAAAATATTCTGATATGAAGGAGCAGCAGATGAAGCAGAGGAGACACCTGAAGAAGATTTGTCACAGAAAGATTTTCTGGAACTTTCTGTAGATTACTAGCAACAAAGAGAGAGCAAAGACTACTCTACTCTTTCAATGCAGAGAAAAATGATTTAAGGGAAGACCTGCTTGATTCAATATTGATGGATAGATATATTGAGATAAATGAGAGAAAAAGTTGACAGAAATTAAATAAGACTTATAATATGAGAAGGTTCGTAAAACAAATGAACACAGTAATAGTCAGGACTTTTAAGAGAAAATTGTGTGATGTAACAGAAAACACAGAATATATTATTGTGCAGCTAAACTAATAACTGATAAAGTGCTACCAGAAAGATGTAAAGTAGCAAAGGAAAGAAACAAGTAAAATGCCTCCATGGAAGCATCAAACAGAAAAAAGTATAACGCAATTAAGGTGGTATCATCACTTTTAGCAGAATATACAAACAGGAATAGATCATCAAAAATGCTTAAAAAGAAATGTGGTAAAAGCAATGCACAGCATCAACAGACCGAGATTTATCATATACTGTTGTAAACAATAATCTAAAAATATCAGCATGGGCAGAAAAACTTAGAAGGTATACAGATAAGCAAAGGAAAAGTACAAAATAATCAGTTCATTGATGACCCAAAAAGATTTTATAAAGAATTGGGAAACAAAGTAGAAGGAATAAAAACACCACCAAAAAAAGAAGACATAGGTACAATTTGGAAAAGTATTTACAAAGGCCCTGTTGAATATAACAAAGATGCAGAATGGAAAGAAGACGTAAAAGTCATAATGTTGAAGATATGAAAAGGATCGAGTAGTAATGACAAGAGAAATGGAGACAAAAGTAAATGGTAAACCTCAGAGCTAGACACAGTACTGAACGTCTGGCTAAAAGCATCTTTACACAAATTTAGTCCAGAGTAAGAATTACTTATATGCAAATCCCAGACAAACCCCCACTTTGGTGAATAACACGAAAAATGATATTACTCCTTAAGAGTAAATCTGCAAGCCATCCTAAGATCTATCAACCAAAAACTCGCCTTCCAACAATATACAAACTACATACAAGAACTGATATAGAAGAAAAAACCTCAATTATGACATAGAACAAAACAGTACCAAAAGAAAGTTATATTGATCAAAGGATCGTTTGTTGCTAAATAATGCCATAATAGTGAACTGCAAAAAAGAAGAGTTTAAGTACACATGGATAAATTACACGAGAACATGTGACTGCATTCCATATTCATGGATAAAGGAATTCTTATAGATGTACAAGATACACCCAACTTTGATCAAATACATTACCATCACTAAGAAACAGCGGCAAATCACTTTGCAGCTGAGTCATGACAGAGGGCAAATTATTATCCCAGGGTGATTCTTTGTCACCGTTGCTGTTTTGTCTTACCCTTAACCCAATAAACATTTACTTAACAGACTTGGTTAAGGTTACAATACGGGTCCCAAAAACTAACTTGTTTAAAAATGTTTTATCTTTTGTTGTGTGCATGACTTAAAACTGTACAGCTCTTCAGATAAAGAGTTGAAAGCTCAACTACAAATGGTTAACATTTTCTCAAATGATATAAGATTGATATTTGGTCTTGATAGATGTGCAGAAGCAATATTTAAAATGGGAAAGCTACAGAACCAACAAAATACCAACCTGGAATAGGAATGTGATATAAAAAACTGTATAAATATTTGGGACTAGATGAAGGATCAGCAATAAAATATGAACAGATGTGAATAAAGTTTTGTGAGGAATAAACCAGAAGACTGAAACTGATATTGAAAACTGCTTTAGTTTTCCAAGCTATAAATCGATTTGCTCTTCCTGATTTCACTTAAAGATTGACTGGCCCCAAAAATTATTGGATCAATCGGACACAAAAACAAGAAAAATGTTTCATGTTTATGATATGATATATAAAAATCAGTATATACAAAAATGTTATATTCCTCAATATGAAGGAGGTCCAGGCTTCCTCAAAATTGATTACATGCATTGATCTGTAATTGTGGAACTACATATGTACCTGCTCACCTCATCAGATCCAAAAATAGTGTAAGTTTTTAAACATGAGAAGAGGAAGTCAAAGGTGACCTCTCTGCTTAGTTTAGCAGAGGCATTTTGGTGTCAAGCAGGAATGGAAATCAAACTAGAAGTACACAGAAATCAGACAGTAACCGAATGTCCCAAAAAACAAATATAAGGAAGAGGATCAGATGAGAATGAAAGAAGTGTATAAAATCCACAAATATAGTAGCAAGTACAGCCATCAGATGGAGCATCCTCATCCTGACCAAAATTTGATGCAGGAATGGTTAGAGAGACCTGAACTGAAACAAAAACATAAAAGGTTAATAACTGCAGCCCAGAACAGTGGACTATGCTCAAGCTGGTTTATAAAATCCTTTGAAAAGGTGGGAGAGAGACAAATGTAGGTTCTGTTAAAAAAACAAAACTGGTGGCCTATATACTGAAAGGCAAAATAATATGTCAAGACTATTGCACTGTGGCTGATAACCAGTAGAAACATTAACCACAAAGCATTACAGAGAATAATTAAGTAGATATTGCATGGGATCACCCATTACCAACAGATCATAAAAGAGATGCAAGAAAACCTGATATAGTAGTCCATGGAAAAAAGACAAAAATATCATTGATTAGTGAAATTTCTACACCCATTAATTACAGTGTCTTATGTACACAGAGACATAAAATCATAAAATGTTGGGTTTAGCAAGCAGAGATGAGAACAATATGGAAGAAAGGTATCCAAGTCTGTTGCAATGGTATTAGGATGAATGAATCTAATAAAGTATTGGTAACACATCTAAGTATGACTGTAACTTCATGTAACCCTGTAGGAATTCTGGCCATACTGCTGGACCTGAGACAAGTACTTTTGATCATCATCAAAGACTGAAACAATACTAATATCATGAACTCTGATCATACCTGTCTTAGGAATGGGACCCATTCCTGTCATGGTGGTAGAAACTGAATGATTTGGAAAAATTAAACTGAGAGAAGATGCTAATCCACACAGACATCAGTCACCCCTATAGTGACTGTTATGTGCAGGCCATTCCTCTAGTGGGCTGAATGTTGGGGCTTGTAGTCATTCAACTCAATCAAACATGCCAGGTTGTACTCCACAGTTATGAGGTTGACATCCTTCTGTTGACACACCTCAGATGCCATCAACATATTCAATTAATGTTGGATGACTACAGGGAACCCTTTCTGAGCTTCTATTACAAAAAGAGCCTGTACTTTTCATCATGAGTAGTGACCGCAGAGGCCCCTAGTGAACCCTCCAGGTCACCTTCAGCAGACCTCAGTTACTCTGCAGAGAGGCAGACTTGAAAATTACTAGTAACCCACTTTCCCTCCTCTGTCACTAACACAAGTGGAAATGCAGAAAGAGGGGAAAACAGTGATCACAAAAAGCTGGTGTCAACAAAGGTGTGTCCTGTGGATATATTTGCTAATATATATATCCTCAGTTCACAGAGCAGCAGACTGTGGGCAGAGAGGCTTTTGTGGAGATTTGTTGAACTTTGTTGCCCACAAGAAAAATTAAAGGGTTGTGTGTGGTATGTCTAATCATGTATCATATCAGACCCTTATTATTGCCGTACAAAACATTCACATCCTTCACCAGTCCCTACCTAATTTAGTTTGAGTAATGCTTACCTGCAGTATCATGGAGTCCCGTAAGGGGGCAATATTTTTAAACAGTGACCTCAGAAACACTGTGTGCTTCCTGTCCGTAAACTTTATGTCACTGCAGTGAGTGCAAGTCATTCTACAAGCAATTTTAGCACACTTGTCATCCTCAAGTTTTGTAGATAGTAGTAGTTTGAGCCTGGATCCTAGAATTGCACATACATTGGTTATTGTTGAGATTTATAACCATATCAAGGATGGGCATGTAGTTGGAGGCCTCTAGAATGATGAAAATTGGTGACGCATCCATCTGCAGTGTTGTTCCTTTACTGTGTCATTTACATGTTGTCATTATTGTCAGCCACAGGCACCCTGCTGATGCCCTATATTAACTTGTTGTGCTAGACCCTCTCCCAGTGGAACTTGTGAATGTAGGAACACACACCACCACTGTCTGCATGAAAGTTGGAGCACACACCACCACTGTCTGCATGAAAGTAGGAACACACACCACCACTGCCTGCCCTCACATACATGCTATTATAACTCCCTGTGGAATGTATGCTTCTACACAGTGAATGCAGCCATAATGTATATTGAGAGGAATAGCTTGTCATTCAGGTTGTTGGAGCTGTAGATTAGAGATGCCTGGGAAGGATATATTTACAGGTGGTCCTTGGCCAATATTTTCCTCAAACATGCAGTGAAATGTGATATGCTGTACTATTATGGACATTAATAACCTGCTCTTTCTCCTACAGATGTACAGGTGGTTGATGGTAGCTCAGCTCTCACATCCAAGTTACCCCAAGGTATGAGGGTCTGAACTCCCCTGGACTTGTGAGACCAAAAATTTATCAACCTTTGTACGCTGCTATAGTTGTTGACTACCCCCTATGATGGACTTGTCTATTGCAATATTCTGTGCCTTTTCATTTGCCCAGAGTGTTATATCAGTTACCAGAGGTCTATTATAGCTAAAGCATTTGCATCCTGTACAAGTCTCTACAAAATCTGGTCCCAGTAAGGCATGTGTGAGATACCTTTGCTCAGAACCACATGCCATCATGCGGTGGGCCTCCAATAGCACTCATTCTTCTTGGTATCAGACTTTTCCAGGTTTTGTTCACTTGGGAAGCTTGTCCACCTGTGGGTGAACTATATAAACAAGTGGGTGCATGTTATGTGATGTCCATATCTATGGCCACAGCCATCTCCTTTATGCTCCTGGTTATGAGCTGTAGTTATTTTTATGCATAAGCTCTCCCATTTATGTACTGTAGCTATGACCACAGCCTATCCCCCCATTTATGGACCTGATCATCAACTGCATTTAGGGCTATGAACAGCACCCCTCCATGCACATCCTGTATGCATGGCCTCAGTATATTGCCCTGGCTCCCCATATCTATTGTGGCATGTCCTTCACAAGGTTTTCATTGTACATGGGTGCCTGCAGCCACAAGCAGATGGTGTAATGGGTTCCCAGTTACCCATACACCAGGATCTTTGTCTATCAATGACATCCACCATAGGGTTTTTATAGGGTTATTACCATTTTACCAAAGCAGGCTTTCTGTCTTATTTCTATGAAGCTCAAATTCTAAAACCTCTAATGAAATCCCTGTGTTCCACAGATGTACATTAATAAGCAGGATTGGGCAAAGTAATGCCAATGCTTTATATCATGGTAACAAGGAATGGTTAGCGTGGGATCTTTGGTAATGAAGCTAGTTATTAGTACTGATTGTGAATCAATGTATTTGTATAGTGTACTACCCAATAATTCTGGTGCTAGCTGCATGCATCCCACTGACGAGGAAGTATGGGACCAGTATGCTTATATATTTGGAAGGTGCATCTCCCTAGTGCTATGGTGCAATGCCTCAGATATAAAACAGTGGCAGGGTGCAGAGTTATAGGCAAACAGCAGTGCCACGATGCAGCATGATTATAAAACAGTGGAAGGGTGCAGAGTTATAGACAAACAGCAGTGCCACGATGCAGCATGATTATAAAACAGTGGCAGGGTGCAGAGTTATAGACAAACAGCAGTGCCACGATGCAGCATGAATATAAAACAGTGGCAGGGTGCAGAGTTATAGACAAACAGCAGTGCCACGATGCAGCATGATTATAAAACAGTGGCAGGGTGCAGAGTTATAGACAAATAGCAGTGCCACAATGCAGCATGATTATAAAACAGTGGCAGGGTGCAGAGTTATAGACAAACAGCAGTGCCATGATGCAGCATGAATATAAAACAGTGGCAGGGTGCAGAGTTATAGACAAACAGCAGTGCCATGATGCAGCATGAATATAAAACAGTGGCAGGGTGCAGAGTTATAGACAAACAGCAGTGCCACGATGCAGCATGATTATAAAACAGTGGCAGGGTGTAGAGTTAAAGACAAACAGCAGTGCCACGATGCAGCATGATTATAAAACAGTGGCAGGGTGTAGAGTTAAAGACAAACAGCAGTGCCATGATGCAGCATGATTATAAAACAGTGGCAGGGTGCAGAGTTATAGACAAACAGCAGTGCCACGATGCAGCATGATTATAAAACAGTGGCAGGGTGCAGAGTTATAGACAAACAGCAGTGCTACGATGCAGCATGATTATAAAACAGTGGCAGGGTGCACAGTTATAGAAAAGCAGCATGACATGATCCACAGATGTGTGTTTGTGGACATGGAGCTGCTGTTTCATTCCTTGGGTGGACATGAGTGAGTATCCAAGGATTTGGGTCCTGTGGAATGCAAGGCTATAATATGCCACGTCAGTGAGATCAGATTTTCATTTTTATCTTACCTGGGAGCTTTAGAGATCTCTCTCTGAGTGAGTTAGATGACACGTTTTGGAAACTGGATATTTGACATGATCTTGCTGGGATGGTGACTGCATGCTAGTGAGCAGTGCTTGTATTAGTCATGTTATCTGAGGTGGTATGTATACTTGGTAGTAAATGCTTTGCTTTTCAGCAATGCAGAAGCAGCATCATCTGCTGAATATGGCTAGGTATTACAAAAGGTGAGACCACCCCCAGGAACTGCACAGTGTTACAACGTTTTTAATGATCCCTTGTGTAATCATTGCTTCCCATTCGGTCATCTTTCAGCAGATTGAGTTATGGAGCAGGAGGAAGTCAGGTTGTGGTCATTTTAGTCTGGACCGGCCAATGCTTCTGGCACTCGGTCACAGGTTGCCAGGTGTACCTCTGTCACAGCTGTGCTGGATGTCAGGATTTGGTCACTGCTGATCCAGTGTGACTGTTTCTCTGGGAGGCTATGAAGTCTTCACTTCTGACAATTGACCAGTGAGATCTGTCTGGTCTCCTGGCATCAGTTGCAAAAGCTACTGGCTTCTAAACTGATCCAGAAATCGTATGCCTTCTTCTGCAATGTGGGTATATCTCAGGCATGGCCTGCAGAATCACAAGATTGACAAGTGTGATCAATCGGGTTACTGCGGGGCAACCGGTCCAGAACTTTGTCCAGACATGTGAATGATAACTGGTTTGTTACCCTATTCCCACCCAGGTTTTCTGTCCATTTTGTGACATCCACCATTCCTTGCTCATTGTCCACCCTTCCCATCACTACTTCTCCACTATGTGTCTTTGTCCACCCACTCTCCTCTCCACCTATTGTGTACATGTTCCCACAGTTGTCTGTCATGTGGCTGTCATGTTACCCTTCTTGTACCAAATTAGAACAAGATGCTACTATGTGGCAATGCACTGAATGAGTGAGGGCACAATCCCTTCATTGCGATGTCCATTATGTTGGTCACATGGCCTATGGCAGAATTATTCCAGTCATAGAGAAACCTAGTGCTGAAAGTACAACTACAAGTTGTCAAAACTTTTTCAGATGATATAAAAATGTCGTTTGGTCTTGATAAATGTGCAAAAGCAACCTTTAAAGCAGGAAAACTGCAACGCCAGGAAAACATCAGTTTGGGACAAGAATGGGATATAAAAGAGCTTGAGTATGAGGGAGTGTGCAAATATTTAGGAATTGTTGAAGGATCAACAATAAAACAAACAAATGTGAATAAAACTTTGCAAGGAATATTTTAGAAGACTTAAATTAATACTGAAAACACCACTGACATCTAGGAACAAAGTCCAAGCTATAAACTGATTTGCTCTTCCTGTCCTAACTTACAGTTTTGGAGTGACTGACAAGCCCCAAACGGTGCTGGATAGGTTGGATAGGAAAACAAGAAGGATGCCTTCATGCTCATCAAATGATTTATAAAAATCAGTGCTTACCAAAATTATATATTCCTCCCTGTTCTGCAGGAGGCATGGGCCTCCTCAAAACAATTACATGTATAGATTTGCAATCGGTGGACTGCATACATATCTGCTGACATCACAAGACCCAAATCTAGTGAAAGGTTTGAAACATGAGGAGTAGTAGTCTATGATGACTTTCCTGCTTAGTTTAGCAGAAGCATATCGGCATCAAGCAAAAATGGAAATCAAACCAGAAGCAGATAAAAATCTGGCAGTAACTGAATGTGCCAAAAAACATAAGAAAGAATATAAGGTGAAAGATCAAATGAGAAGGCATAACAATGGAAAATGCACAAATATAGTAGCAAGTATAGAAAACTCTTGGGACAACCTCAGGTTGATTCAGATTGAATGCAAGAATAGTTATGGATAGGTGAATTTAAACCAAAGGACGATAGGTTAATATTGGCAGCCCAAGATAATGGACTGCATACATGTTGGTTTACAAAGTCCATTAAACATGTGGGAGAAACACACAGAATTGGAAACAGTTGCACATATTGTTGCTTGTTGTAATATATTAATGGCAGAAGGACTGTATACTGAAAGGCATAATAACGTGACCAGTCTGTTGCATTGGGAATTGCGCAAACATTATAATATTGAAAAAGATGAAAAACACTGAAAACATGAGCCGCAAAGCATTATAGAATATGATGAAGTTTATATCCCGTAGGATCATCCATTACCAACAGTTCAAAAAATAGATGCAAGAAAACCAGATCATGAAAAGAAGCATATTGATGACTGAAATTACTGCACCCAGTGACTGCAATGTTTTACGTAGAGAGAGACAAAGTCATAAAATACCAGGATTTGCAGGCAGAAGAGAGGTCAATGTGGAAGGACGATACCCAGACAGTTCCAGTAGTAGCAGGAGCAATGGATCTTATAAAAAAGAATTTACAATCATACTTAGATATGTTACCGATACATGAAACTCCATACGAATTGCAGGAGTCATTATTACTGGGCACATTGCGGGTGCTGGGAAGGGCACTTCTTGCTCACATCAAAGAGTGAAACAATATTAATTTCATAAACTTTAATCATACTTTGACTTGGGAATGGGGTCCATTCCCATTGGGTCCATGTTTAACCATCAAATAACATTTCCACAAAATGGCTAAACACTGAATCCTAATCATCGAACATTCATTTCAGCAAAGAGAAAAGTAACTATTTGGCCAACCCTTCCTTGCCTGCTCTTTTACCCACTGTAGTGCAATCTCAGAATTGTTATATAAACTTGTGGGGTGTGGGGGTGAAGCCTCCCACCCAGGTAGGTTAGAAATGCTGGGTTTTGTAAGATGGGTAAATATTGGCTAATTCGTTACTTTTCCAGATGAAAAAAATGAATGTTTGCTAAATGAACATTCTATGGTTAGGGTTCAATGTTTAGCCATTCGATGGAAATGTTATTTGATGGTGAAACATAGACCCATTCCCATCACAGTATTAGAAAACCGAAAGACTTGGAGAAATTAAAAAGGGAATTAGTCTAGCAATGCTTATCCCATTCCCACTATCCTTTCTTTAACCATTCTCTCCTTAGCATAGACTGCCAATGCAATTCATTGCCGAATATATGTCTGACTAGCTGCCTGTTTTCTCATAGTGAACACAAAACGCTATTGTTCTGATCTTATTTCCCCTACAGCTTATGGAGGTATGAAGGTACTATGGAAAGCCTCGTCTCATTAATTTGTCTACAGGATTTCTTCTCTCTCTCAGACATATGCCTCAACATGGGTAGTGTGGGCTCTTGTTACAGAAAAAATAATCACTGTTGTCATTTACAATAAAATATTTGTATTTTTCAAGAAATACTTTCCATTCCATTGAAAGGTGCACACATATCAGGACATATAACCGCGTTTGGTAAAATATGCCTTTCAGTAATAGCTATTTGTGTTGCAGCTTCTTTTTTTCTCGGTAAGTTGCACACGAGCTATTTTCATCTCAGTGTCATTTATTCAAAATGCCCATTTGTCTTGCCATTGAAGATTCTTCCTTGTGTTATATTTAGCTTTGAAAATTACCAACATCTATTTGACGAATGACATTTTCTCCATCAAGGTGACAATCTTCACTTTATCGTCACTTAGTACAAATGTCCCTCATTTGCAGAAAGCAATCAACGCATAAATTATTTCTAATGCATAAAGTTTCAGCACATATTGTTATTGAGCTGTTGAATGACTACAAGCAAATTAATTTTATTAATTGACCATATTGTAATTTGCTGTCTGAAAAATATGCGGCATCTAAAATATATTTTTTACAGACACAGTGTGGATAATACCACAGGTTGTCTTCGGTTCCTTCTGAGTCATCCACCTTCTTCATTATTGCCCTGTCATGCCTTATCTGCATTTCTCACAATGTTTTCATTCAGTCCTCCAAGCTCTCTTAATTCTGTAATATCTCATTTCTGTCAGCCTTCATTTATAGCCACAGGATAAATATCTCTGCATTCCACAATTAAAATTTGAATTTTAAACATAAATGTGTTATCATTTATTACCTTCGACTGACTGCAGCTACTGACCTAGTAGTAACTTGGGCATGAGTTTACAACTGAAACATGTTCTTACAGTTCTTTTTTAATCATCATCACTGTGAGCATTATACATATGAAAGAAAACAATAACGTAAGTAAGATATATCATCTGTGAATGGGAAGGGTTAGACGGTGATGTCTGGCACTCCGTGTGTATGATGGCTCATCAAGTTCCCAACTCTCACATTCAAGAGAAATAATGGACCGTTATTTGTTCCTATTATCAAGAAATGAGGAGATTGAAGGGTTCTAGACTTCGCAAGGTACAAAATAGGCCAATCTCATCCTTAGGAGAAACAATTGGGATCTATAGGCTGACAGGCAAAATGTATGCAGCTTTTAATTACACTTTTTTATTTATTGGTTTAATGACTTGTTTCTTTAACTAGGAATATTTTTTTAACAAGGAACAATTTATTATTATTTATTCCATTAGTTATGATAGGAAGACATTTTAAATGCAATATGTTGTTAGACAGAAGAGAGAAATGCAAATAGCTGAGATCATGACTGAAGCTTTCAACTGCTTTTAGGGTAAAAAGAATTATGAAACATAAATTCAATAAAGATTTCATTCAAATAAGTTAAGAATGATTATTTCATTGCCTGTTCTAGAAATAGATCAGGCAAGTGTCACTTAGCTCTTGTATTTTAATTTAGAAGTTCTGCATCCATGCAGCACTCGCCTGAAAATTTTCATAAATGCCACACCACCATCATAGACTTAAATTCTGGCAAGTTTTCAAGTGTTACTAGTTGATAGCACAAAGGAACAAAAAGACTTGATGTACATTGCTGAAACAACACTGCCATTGTTGCTCTGGCAGGGCTTTAAATGTTCTTTAACAGCAACAGACATGTCACTCTCATAAAGATCAATGGATCCCTGTCAATCAAATATCCAGGGAGAGTAATGCCCAGAATCAAACCCCAAATATTCCCTATTTTGTAACGGTCTTCTAATTGATTAATATACTGTTTCTGTTATATCCTCCCCCACATATTCCTGGAGAATAGACAGTTCCAAATAATATGCAAGTAATCTACCTCTGAGCCGTCACATCAGCAGCACATTGTTATGGCCTACCAATCCCCACTTAAAACAGGAATCCAAAAATATCAACAGAAATAATCCACCGCCCAATCCACAATGGAGTAAAGATGTCACTGAATGTGTGGTTGCTGCCTCTACCCACTCCACATGAACCTAAACAGGACCTCTACTACAAGTAAAAAGCAAGCACAGCTTAGCTGCATAAAATAAAAGGCTGCCTAGAAAATTACTGATGACAACAATGTAGTATTGCACCAAATGTTGAGCAGTAGTTAAACACAACTGGCAGACAATGAAAAATAAAAAAAAAATAAAGTTTTTATTCAAATCTAAGTGCCTTTTTCTCCCTACATAAAATGAGATGACTTCTGAGATAAAAAAGGAAGCAACATGACATCACTTCCTATAAAGCTTCCACCTAATGGAACATACCACTTCTTAAAGGTAAACATGCAGATAAACCATTTCAAACGTACAGTAATATAATACAATCAAGCAATGCCTGTCGAGCTTGTGCATAAATACACCAAAATAAGAAACTTTTAAAAATACAAAAAATATATATATATATATATTACTATATGTAAAATAGAAGCATAAAACAAGAATATTCTCAAATAGCTAAAAATTTGAGCTTTAAAATACTCATGATTGAAATCATATCATTTAGTCCAAAGGGGCCAGCTGCATTTAATTTGATCTGCCAAGAAAGTTCCCTGACTTCCAACCAAATGTTCCATGGTCCTCCCCTAAAATCTTTTCTGACCACTTCAAATACAAAAAATGTAAAATGATGGCCCTCATACATGTGAATATGTTTCCACAAAGCATTAGTCTGAAGCTACCTTTTTAATTGCATAAAGATGCTCATAAATGCGATATTTGAATGCCATTTCAGTTTTCCTACATAAAACATGAAACATTCTGGGTAGATGGCTACATAAACTAAGCCCTTTGACAATTAGTATGGTGCCTGGCACTCACCATGCCTGCCTCTCTGATGTCTATCTCAATTCCTTCCAAAACATAGCGGCAATACAAACACCTCCCTCATTCCAGTTTCACAGCTGCCATCCCCACCACCAAAGAGAGCTTTGGTTTAGGGGCAACTGGTAAGATTGAGTCATATGATTTCCAACTTAGATGCATTTCACCAGGAAAGTGACAAATTAATATCCATGTTGTTAAGAAGGGGTTTATCCAACTTAGTTCCTTTCCAGCATTTTTGAGGAGGTAAACAGAAGAAGGGCTGCTGGATTGTTTTTTTCACTGTTGGGTAATGTGGAAGTGTTAGTCAACAACTATAATAAGATGCCTAAAGTTAATTTCACCAAAGGTTTTATACTCACTTATAATGGCAATGTTGACAGCATTTTACAGATTATTAAAAAATAATTGGAAAGTTTTTGAAACAGGACTGATCACTCAGTGGGTATTAGGAAGTGGCCCACTTATTATTTTTAAGAAAGACTGGCATATTAAGAATTATACAGGAAGATTATGGGGAGCTGCAGACATCAATTTTAAATATATAAAAATGGGTACAAACAGACGTGGGAGGTTAGAGAACATGACTGCTACACCACCACATCATTTTTTGTATTCTGTAGATTGGATAACAGTGTAGCCAGGGTGCAGAATTTCAGTCTCTTTTATATGTGGTTTAAGCCAAGTTTCTGTATGAATAATAATGTCTGGGGAGTAATGATTACATTACAGAAGGAAATAAAAGGAATAAAGAATTAAAAATAATTAGGCAGGAATTTTGAATATGTATGTAGAATTTGGGATGGTAAGAATGTGGAGCAGAGAGAAGACTGAAAGGAGAAGAATAGGACAGTTAAAAAGATGCAACATATAAAGCAGGAAAAAGTGTTGAAGAGAAAGGAGTGTAATAGGAGGCAATAGTAGCGGTCAACAATGAGCCGGAGGTTAAGGAGTGCTGTGGAAGAGATATGGATAGTATAACTTGAATAGTGGTGTTAGTGACGGATGAAGGGTAACAGAATGATGTTGTCTGAATAGGAAGAAGAGTTATACAGAGGAAGAGGAAGGTTTTTGTGTAAGGTATAAAACTATGAATAATGAGGGTTGGTGGTATTTGGGGGTAGGGTAAGGGAGTAGAGTGAGCCCCAGTGAAGCGAGAGTGCATGGAGTGGGCTGCACCAGCTGAAATAGCAAAGTAGTATGGAAGAGGAGAAAAAAAATCTATCTGTAGATGTAGAGGTGAGCAAGAAAAGAAGTCTTATGTGAAAGAAAGAGCAAAAATGTAATGTCACTGGGAAAGCTGTTAGGAGAAACAGTGAGGTAACAAATAATAGCAGAAGGTGCAATGTTACAGAGCCATAGTAATTATATGATGGTTAGCATAAAGATTTTCAAAGCAGGGGGTTAACCAGGTACAGGTGCAAGTGTAGTTAGTCCAAAAGCCTGCCTAAAGGGATACTACGTAGTGCAGTTTATTATTTTTGTTATTTCAGTAAGGGAAAAGTCAATATTTACATGTTTGACACCACAAAATCCGGCAAACATAAAAAAAATTGCAAAACTACAAGACCAGCAGAACCAACAAAACCAAGTAGAAAAAGTGGAATTTATTAACACTCTAGCACCTCAGCTTAATAGTGTTCAGAGAGTAGAATAACTAAGCAATATATGGTGTGACAAAGGGAGATACTGCCAGCACAGCTATCTGGAATTTTGTAAATAATTATATGTCATTTGTGAACACCAATATGATTTATATAGGATGCTTTTGTTACAACTGTATTAGAACTGTATGTCATGTGTATATCAAACTGGTGTCTACAGACATGCCTGTTAAAAAGGTATTTTATAAAGTTCTTGCGCTTAAAATTCAACCACAGTGTACTCTACTGGAAGAGAAGAGAAATGCACATGCACTATTGTATATATTTTAACAGTGGAAACTAAAATACAGGAGTTTAACTTCAGAAAATAGCTGAAATTAAATTACTTTATAGGCTAGACCAGATACATAATGTCTGTACTCAGGAGCTTTCTGTATCGTCTTCAAAGTGAACTAATTACTACCTGTGAAAACACAAAGAAATGCAATTCTTTTATGACTTCCAGTATCTGCCAAAAATCTGAAGTCTGTGTATTTTAACAGGTACATGCAAAATACTACCAAACTTCCAGCAGTGGGGGTCTCACCTGGAATAGAGTCAGATGACAAGAAATGATGTCATCCTGCAAGCTATCCCAGCAGTCATATTTGAGATATTAATTTGAGGAGTCTCTTAGAGAGACAGTACATTCTGTAGTCTGTCTTGCAAAATCCAAAAAACAATGACTGCTGACCAAAAGAATGATGTAAAATGTCAAACAATGTAGAATAAAAACTCCAGACTACCACGACTGCAGACCACAAAGATATATCTTTATTTATTGGTTATCTGTGTGGTCTTCAGTCATGGTAGTCTGGAGTTTGTATTCTAAATTGTATTCAGCACACATTTGCTTTGCTTTGATGAAGTAAGTTTCTAGGGAACAGTATAATTCTCTCAGATATGGTCAGGAATATAGTAAAGCTTAGTTTAGATAGTTTTCTTTATCTGAGACTGTCCTGCAATGTTGTTTTAAATATTTCCTCTGATTATGAACTCTGATATCACTGTGAATATCTATATATATATATATATATATATATATATATATATATATATATATATATATATATATATATATAGAGAGAGTATTTTCTTATTCTTTTATTTATTATTAAGTATATTTAAACCTCTCATTGTGGCTGATCTGTCTAGATATATCTAAGTTTTGAGAGTACTTGCATACTTATTTGGTGACAGTGTGGGCTACTCCTAATAGCCTTGTTATTGGTCAAACTACCATTTGTATTAATATTACACAGCAAGACTGGAGACCCTTTAAGGGCCTTAAAGTAGCTGCTAAGGAGGTGGTAGTGATAACTACCTTATAGTCTGGGCAATAGAGGGAATGGCTAGTAAACCTGTGCCACTCTATCCTAGGTGTGTATGTGTGTAAATCAAACTTCAGAGTGTGTGTGTGTGTGTGTGTGTGTGTGTGTGTGTGTGTGTGTGTGTGTGTGTGTGTGTGTGTCAGCTACTTGGGACACAAAGCACTGGGAGGACAGAGAGGCTGCTGGAGGTCTTGGCTTGGCCACTCAGCTGAGAACTCAACCCTATAGCTGAGCCAGTTGTGAGTCTTATTGGGGGTTTGGAGAAAGAGGGAGAAACCAGCCCTGGACTGATTGTGGACTCTGTGTGCTCTTATGGGAAATTGCATTTTACTGTGTGTGTACTTGTCATCCTTCCCAATGCACTTGGTCTCTGTGTCCTCTTAAGGGAAATTGCACTTGATGCAGAGACCTGCATCTGGAAATACTGTATGTATACTTGCCATCCTCACAATCTACGTCCCCCACTGGCACCAGTGGTGAGGACTGTAGCTCCATGATTACTGGTCCAGTGGTAGGGTGTCACATATTGGTCTACTTTACAAAACTGAAATACCACAATGTCAAATTGCTAAATGTTGAGACGAAGTTGAACTGTCAGAATCCTGAAAGTTCACACTGTCGTAGATTACTTTGTCCAATGATACTAGATTGAGCACTGCTACTTCTAGAAAGGGTAGTATTATTTTAAGAGTTTTTACATTCTTCCATTAAGGAGAAAAAACATGGTGGACGTTCAGTTCATTAGTGTAAGTGCAATCATATACTTGTATGTATTTAAAAGGTAAACCAGTTTAATTTTTGGTAGTTTGCCCTTTTTCTCAAGGTAGTTCGATGTCAGAGTTAGTATATTTAATTTGCAGGGGGTGGCGGGATGGAACCCCCCCGCATGAACGAGGGAAAAAGCTATAATTGTAGTGTTTTTATTAGCTGGATATGACCATTTCACATTTGTTTTGTTTAGGTATTTGCTAGTTTGTTTGAGATTGGTTTGCAAGGTCATTGTTTTAGAATGTACGTTTGTGATGTGTTATTGAGTGTAGGGAGACAAATTTAGTATTTAAGGTGTTGATAGGGTTGTGGAGTAAAAGTTTGATGTAGTACTTTTCGATGTATTAAAATTTTGATGTTTTGTATATCGTGTTTTTGAAATTTCGGTGTAGTGAATTTTCGATTTTATCGTCTCAACATTTAGTGGTTTAACATTGTGGTATTTCGGTTTTGTAAAGTAGATCCATATTATATAAATATATATATACATACATACATATATATATATAATATCTATACATACACATGCATGCACACACACTCAAAATCACATGCACAATTAAACAATTAACTATTTATACAATTAAACACAAACAATTAAATTAAAATTTTCCAATTAATTTCAGGGTTCAGACTGGGCTAATGAAGATAATCATCAATCCACCATAGTACCGGGGAAGAGGCACGAGATACCTTTAACAAAGGCTACCATTATCTTTACACAGTCAAATTCTATAACTTGAATGGAATGGTTCTTCGAAGATTCAGCAGGAGGAGATCTGGAAGAACCAAAATCTTACATAGCTCAGAAGACACCATCAGCTGTAACAAGTTTAATGGGTGACTTATCACACTTCACTTTAACTGGACGTATTGGCACCCCAACAGACAGCATTACAAGACGATGACTTTTATTTTTGGCTTTTTTAGCAGATGGACCTGACCAATAGTCTTCATCATTATCAAGCACATCATCTCTATTGGCTCTGTCAGTCTTATGTTTTTCTGTCTTCACTGATTCTATATTTAGACTTACTGGCACAATCCTTGGAATGTACGAGTTCAGCTTTAGAGGTCAATGGGATGGACCCAAAAGCAGCAGTCAAGAAAAAAACCACAGTGAACCACGTTTTAATTTATGCAACAACAGTAACACATTTTTTCTATCCCTAATTGCAGATATAGTTTAATGATGCACAAATATCACATTCTACAGTGAAATGTGTTCTTCCCTTAAACAGACTAGATAAGCCCTTGAATTCATTAACGTGTACACTAAGTGTACACCATTCTGAGCCAAGAAACACAAGCATAACTCACACCTTCTTCCTCTTAATTTTAGTTTGCCTCTTCATTTTCTTGCAGCCTTAAATATCAAAGTGATTCATAAAGGTCATCACAAAATGTACACTTAGCATAATCTTTTTGAATGAGTAGATCATGAAAAAAAACATACAAGGGATATTCCTGAATACAAATCATGTACACTTGGTGTAGGCATTAATGAATCTGGCCCATTAAGTGGCATTATGTTGCGCTAGAATTTTGTACCCCATTTGCACTTTTTGCAGGCTCTAGTCTACATTACCAGAAAGCAAACATGACAAAAATATCAATGAAACACAGAGAGCAACAGACCAAAAATATATGTATATAAGCAAGCCGTGTCTTTGCATAATAGATTAATATAACTAACAAAAGTAATGCAAGGCACCCTGTTCACCTCTGAATTAGGTAGTGTAAACTTCAAATAATGCCAAAAAATGTCTGTTTTATGACTTTCTTCATCACAGCACGTTCACCATTCACAAGTGCATAACAAAATGGAGATAGATCATAGAAACTACAAGGTAAATGAGTAGGAAGGCCATGGACACCTTGTCAAATCAAATATTGCCCTAATGATGCCCTACCACCCCTTCCAAGTGACAAAATCATATGAGGCTGGTGGTGAGCTTATGGTTAATCCAGCCAATCATTAAGTTTAGTCTTGAAAAAGACAAGTATGTCACTGTTCTAAATATGCAGGGGCAATCGGTTCCATAGCTGGGACAACCATTGGCCAGTGATTCTATCCCTCAAGCATGTGTTATTTGTGCATGTGTGGAGGTTCAAATCTTTGGAATCATTGCTTGAGCAGCTTTCATTCGGCAAAGGTACCAGAGACTCATTAAGTTGGCATCTTTGCTGGTATGGAGTGCCAGGGCCAGATCTCCGTTCAGAAGTCTATAAGACAGACTATGAGGAGGGCTTTTAGGCTGATAATATTTTTCATCATGAAACTAGAAGCTCTCTAGCTGCATAATAAGCCTGATTAGGTACATCCCAAAAGGAGCATTGTACTCAATAACTGCTCATATTATGGCAGAGTGCACAGAATCAATAAATCCTTTCATGTAGATGTTACACCTTTCGAAATCACTTATGCTTAATGGAAGGATTTCTTAACTGCTGTAGTAATATCATGGTCAAGGGTAACAGAACTAATGACCCAGTGCCAAGGTGCCTGACTGCCATGTCTATGTGGAGTAAGATACGGGCTGTGCTTTAAATTGTACATGAGTGTTTCTCAAATTTGACAATTCTGCACATTTTTTCATTTAGTCTGAACCCTTTTTCTGTACATCACTGGTTTATAAAGACTATTTCTTGCTGAAGCACTTCTGTATCAGTGAGGCACAGATGAGGATAGCCTGCTTGTATCAGTGAGGCACAGATGAGCATAGCCTGCTTGTACCAGTGAGGCACAGATGAGGATAACCTGCTTGTATCAGTGAGGCACAGATGAGGATAGCCTGCTTGTATCAGTGAGGCACAGATGAGGATAGCCTGCTTGTATCAGTGAGGCACAGATGAGGATAGCCTGCTTGTACCAGTGAGGCACAGATGAGGATAACCTGCTTGTACCAGTGAGGCACAGATGAGGATAGCCTGCTTGTATCAGTGAGGCACAGATGAGGATAGCCTGCTTGTATCAGTGAGGCACAGATGAGGATAGCCTGCTTGTATCAGTGAGGCACAGATGAGGATAGCCTGCTTGTATCAGTGAGGCACAGATGAGGATAGCCTGCTTGTATCAGTGAGGCACAGATGAGGATAGCCTGCTTGTATCAGTGAGGTACAGATGAGGATAGCCTGCTTGTATCAGTGAGGTACAGATGAGGATAGCCTGCTTGTATCAGTGAGGCACAGATGAGGATAGCCTGCTTGTATCAGTGAGGCACAGATGAGGATAGCCTGCTTGTATCAGTGAGGCACAGATGAGGATAGCCTGCTTGTATCAGTGAGGCACAGATGAGGATAGCCTGCTTGTATCATTGAGGCACAGATGAGGATAGCCTGCTTGTATCAGTGAGGCACAGATGAGGATAGCCTGCTTGTATCAGTGAGGCACAGATGAGGATAGCCTGCTTGTATCAGTGAGGCACAGATGAGGATAGCCTGCTTGTATCAGTGAGGCACAGATGAGGATAGCCTGCTTGTATCAGTGAGGCACAGATGAGGATAGCCTGCTTGTATCAGTGAGGCACAAATGAGGATAGCCTGCTTGTATCAGTGAGGCACAAATGAGGATAGCCTGCTTGTATCAGTGAGGCACAGATGAGGATAGCCTGCTTGTATCATTGAGGCACAGATGAGGATAGCCTGCTTGTATCAGTGAGGCACAGATGAGGATAGCCTGCTTGTATCAGTGAGGCACAGATGAGGATAGCCTGCTTGTATCAGTGAGGCACAGATGAGGATAGCCTGCTTGTATCAGTGAGGCACAGATGAGGATAGCCTGCTTGTATCAGTGAGGCACAAATGAGGATAGCCTGCTTGTATCAGTGAGGCACAGATGAGGATAGCCTGCTTGTATCAGTGAGGCACAGATGAGGATAGCCTGCTTGTATCAGTGAGGCACAGATGAGGATAGCCTGCTTGTATCAGTGAGGCACAGATGAGGATAGCCTGCTTGTATCAGTGAGGCACAGATGAGGATAGCCTGCTTGTATCAGTGAGGCACAGATGAGGATAGCCTGCTTGTATCAGTGAGGCACAGATGAGGATAGCCTGCTTGTATCAGTGAGGCACAGATGAGGATAGCCTGCTTGTATCAGTGAGGCACAGATGAGGATAGCCTGCTTGCAATTATTAGGTTTATAGTTTCATAGATAGTTACCAGGTTTGCAGATGAGGAGACCACTGAGGAACCTACCCCAAATTCCCAGTTGCTCTTAAGCACTGCCTGGTTATTTCACTTTCTGAAGGTGACACAGATAAGGAAGGAATTGAACCTGGTACTACAAGAACTGCAGCACATATCCTTAACTATCTGTGCCAACTGTCAGGCAGGTCAGGCAATCTGAAGTGCAAGACAAAACAGGTATTTTCTTACCATTTTGATTAAGTCTGAGTTTAAACTGGAGGCCACCATCTCAATCAAACACATCCTGTGAACAACACACACGCACACAAACTCACTCTAAATGATTGTATGTTGAAGATGTCAAGTCCTTGCACAAGCCTTCAAGGTCCATTAAAAATAGGATTAAGAGCAACTAGCACTATAGCACATACTGGCGAAACTACAGCCAAGAGTCACCAGGTGGTAATATTCCAAATTCAGTGCATCAATACACTTGGTACACACAACTAAAAATGCACTACTGACTTCTGACATCAATCAGACACCGATTCTACTCTTCCAAGGCAGAATAAAAGCAGGTTGACAGCAGGTGTATGTTTCAAGGGACATAATGGGCCTTAAACCCAGTTGGGAATAAACTGTGTTCTCAGTTTGGAAGAAAACAAGCTAAGAGAAAAGTTGCTTGATTTAATTGACATGGATATATATATTAAGATCAATGAGAGAAATAGATGCAGAAAGTCGATAAAACCCAAGAAGTCAGAAGTCTGATAAAACAAATGAACACAGTAATTAGGACTGTCCATAGAGATCCATGTGATACAACAGAAGTAAACAGGATATATTACTGTGCAGCTAAATTAATAACTGATAAAGTTCTACCACAAGAACACAGGGTAGTGAGGGAAAGGAAGGGGAGAAATTTGATACCATCACGGAAGTATCGAAAAGAGAAAAATATAAAGCAATTAAGACAAGCAGTGTCACTGTTTGAAGACTACAGAAGAGAGAATAGATCAACAAAAATACTAAGAAAGATAGGGTATATATTATTTCTTTGACAGCTTAGGTTGTCGAATGCTTAATGATTGACACCTAAGCGTTGAAGTTTCCATATAAGCAAATTCTTTCCTAGGGAAAGAATTCTCTAGGCTGTCTGGATATAAAATTAACTTTTCAACCTAAATATAGTGGGGGGCTGTACCCCCCTAACTAAATATCCCAACTCAGAGATTGCTGTACATTGGGGAAAGGTCCCAAAAGACAGATGTGATTAAAGCAATGCACAGCATTAGAACAGACCACCATATATCATGTATTATCCCAAATAAACTTAAAAATTTCAGCACAGGCGGAAAAACTTAGAAGATAAATATAAGGGAAAAGTACAAAATAAGCAATTTATTGATGACCCAAAAAAGTTTTACAAAGAACTAGGAAATAAGGTAAAAGGAATTGAAAGACTGCCAAAAAAAAGAGGAAGTAGATGCATTTTGGAGAAGTATCTTTGAAGATCCTGTGGAACATAAAGACACTAAATGGATAGAAGTAAAAGAAAGAATAAGAAGTTTAAAGGTACAGGATATGAAATAGGATGAAATAACAGCCAGAGAGATTGAAACAAAGTTAAGAAAAGTCTCTAACTGGAAAACCCCAGGCCCAGATGCAGTACCTAACTTTTGGCTTAAAGTATTAACATCTTTGCACGAGGATTTAGCCATGAGTAAAAACTATTTATATGCACACCCTGAACAGACACCAACCTGGCTAACAACAGGCAAAACAATGCTCTTACTTAAGAGTGAACCTCCAAGCTACCCTAAAAATTATAAACAACTTGCCTTCCAACGATGTATAAACTATACACGGGAATTGACGCTGAACAGAGTTTATAGTCATTTAAAAGAAAACTCAATTATGTTAGTAGAACAAAAGGGCAATAAAAGAAAGTCCTATGGAACAAAGGATCACTTGTTGTTAAAGTCATAGTGGAGAAATGTAATAAGGGAAGAATCTAAGTACGGCATGGATCTACTACAAAAAAGCATTTGATAGTATCCCACATTCATGGATAAAAGAGTAGTTAAAAATGTATAAGATACACCCTACACTGATTGACTACATTACAGTGACCATGAAACAGTGGCAGACCACTTTGCAATTAAGCCATGATAAAGGACAGATTATTATCCCAGGGATAAACATTTTAAGGGGGATATTCCAGGGTGACTCTGTCACCGCTGCTATTCTGTATTGCCATTAATCCATTAAGCTGTTTACGTAACAGCTTAGGCCATGGCTATAATTTGGCTCCTAGAAAACAACAAAGTCTAATGACTTCTCCTCTTCTCTTTCTTGATGATTTAAAACTGTATAGCTCATCAGATGAGGAACTGAAAGCACAGCTGCAAGTTGTCAAAACTTTTTCAGATATTAGAATGTCATGTGGTCTTGATAAATGTGCAAAAGCAACCTTTAAAGCAGGAAAACTGCAGCGCCAGGAAAACATCAGTCTGGGACAAGAATCTGATATAAAAGAACTTGAGCAAGAGGGAGTATATAAATACTTGGGAACTGAACACAGATAAACTTAATAAACTGGGCATTAATCCCTATGTCACTCGATGGATTGCCAACTGGCTTACTGATAGAACCCAGACTGTAAAAGTAGTGGACTCCAAATCCAGCTCCAGACAAGTGGAGTACCTCAGGGTTCAGTTCTGGGACTGCTCGTTTGGCATCTACTTCTCTGAAGTACAGGCCAACACTAAGGGACTCTAGCTAACAAAGTTTGCAGATGACTGCAAACTGGGAGCCCTTATTGAAACCCCAAATGATGTGGATATTATAAAAGGGCCTTAGAGAAACAGATGCTTGGTGCCAGAGCCATGGGCTCAAGCTTAATGCCAAGAAATGTATAGTTATCCCCTTTGGGAAAAAACATGTACCCATGAATTACCACATAGGTGGCAGTACACTAAACACTGAAAGTGTGATGAGAGACTTAGCGACACAGGTAGACAGTGGTCTCACCTTCGATAACCACATCACCACAACAGTCAGGAAATCCTTCTATGTGGTACACCTCATCAGTAAGGGCTTTTCATCCAGAAAAAAGGAGGTCAGTGTCCCACTGTACTCATCCCTCATTAGACCCATTATAGAGTACAATGCCCCATTTGGTATGTACATCACAAGACATCTGCAACAGCTGGAAAGGCCAGAGAAATACTTCACTAAAAGAATCACAGGCCTAAAACAGATGCCCTATGCTGACCGTCTAAAAAAAACTCCAGCTATACTCTGTGGCATATCGTCTACTCAGAGGTGATCTCTGCTTAACATGCAAGGCCATGTCAAACCCCGAGCTGTTAGACATGGTCCACTTAAAGAAATCCCAATCCCTCAGAGCCACATGCTCCAGGGATCTAAACTTGTCATCAAAATGAACAAAACATGCTGGAGGAATAGGTTCCTGACCCAGAGACTCCCCATACTCTGGAATAGACTGCCCATACATGTCAAGCAGAGCACCTCCTTGGCCCTCTTCAAAAGGAACCTTGACAACTGGATGGGAGATAGGAAATTCACCTCGGGGATCACATCAGTCGCCCTGCTAGACAGGGGTCCAGGGAAGTAAATATTGTGGAAAGAAATATCCAGGGAATTGCTATGGCTACGCTTGTATAGGCTCTAGGGCCGATAGCCTAGTATCAACCCATTAACCTATATACCTCAATAATGTAGGATATACCAGAAAAGTAATTGGGCTTCATAATCAATAAATCTCTGGACTAAATTAACAAGAGTCCACTAGACAACATTCATCCCCTTTCGGCTTATCCTTGTTAGGGGTCGCCACATGGGAACAATGGTCTGCAGAATAATTGCCAGTGGAGTTTTTTATGGTGCCAAGTCACCAGCATGGCACCCAACCTTCCACAGAAGACACATACGCACACACACACACACACACACACACACACACACACACACACACACACACACACACACACACCTAGGGCCAATTGAGTGTGTCCAATCCACCTACAGCATGTCTTTGGGATGTGGGAGGAAACCCACGCGACCACAGGGAGGACATGCAGACTCTGTACAGAAGGCATCCCAGCGGAGAATAGAACTGGAGAACCTCTTACTGTGAGGCGGCAATGCTAACCGCTGCACCACCATGGTTGCCTAGTCCACTAGAAAACAATATATTTATTTATTTATTATTTATTTTCATTTTGTTTATTGGGAAAGTCCACTGGGCCTAGTCAAACCCATTTTCAGTACAAGTCCGGGGAGAAAAGCTCCATAGTATTAACACTTTAAAAGTTAGAGTCAAACATTATATTTATCTAATTCTACATAAAAATAGACAGTTAAATTACAAACATAAATTGTACAGAAAAATAAGAAAGTAATCACAAAAAATGCAAAGCAATTACAAAAGTAAGGTATATACAGTTGTCAAAAGAGGCATTACAGAAGTGTACAGTCTTAAGCAAACAGGAAAGAATTTCAGTATCTATATGACTTATAGGCTCTATCAGCTGTCTCTACAATACTGCTGTTTTACCAAGAACTGATGGCAAGAAAATCTGGGAGTTACACATTTTTCAAAGATGGCTTAGTACAGGTACATTTCCAGCAAGAAGGGAAGTGGCTATGAAGGAAAGTTTTGAAATGTGTGGAGTTTTGAATGGTTCTAATGGGTGGAGGTAAAGCATTCTAGCTCTTGGCTATTGAGAATGACTAAAGAAGCTGACCAGGTGGGAGATTAGGTTCGTAAATCTGTAAGGGTTTCTGATCCCCTCATCTGAATGGCCTGATTGGGAGTTAGTAATTGAAAGTCGAGCTCAGAGCAGGACAGTCTTGAGGTTTGAAGAGGACTCGTGTGGTAATAAATGGAGTATTTGGAGTTGGTTGCGAATTTGGCAATTTTATTGTAACAAGTTTCAAGTTCGAGTTTAGCAAAGGTTTGGATGTTAGTAAGTAGGATGTTGCCATACATGAGAAAGAATAGTCAGTATGTTGTGGCTAGGGTTATTCTTGTGGATGGGGTTAGGAAGTGATTGTGTCTATATAGATTTCCAAGTTTAAAATGTGTTTTACGAATATTGTGTTGTATATGAAGATCGAATTTCATGCGTTTGTCAGCAGTGAATTCCAAGGAGCTTTGTGTGGCTGACAACCTCTATTAAAGATTAATTGAGAGAAAAGATGGTGAAGTCAGACTATGTTGGGAGGGGTTGAGGGGACAAAAGTATGATTGTTTTTTATTTGAGTTTTTTTTTGGGGAGGGGGGTAGGTCTAGATGGTTATTGTGCATCCGGGAATCAGAGACAGAGAAGGCATTTTGAGTGACTGTAAGTCAGGGATAGAGTTGGCAGAGCAGAAGATGGTGGAGTCATCTATATGCTGAATGACTGACCCTTGAGATAGGGATACTTGGAAATTGTTTATGAATATGCTGAAGAGGATGGGTCCAATTATGGAACCCAGGGGAACAACAGTGGTGGTGTTGAAAAAGGAGGAAATATACATTTGCCATCTTTAGTGCCTGTTGTCTTTCATTTCAGTAACTAGAGAACCAATTAAATAAACATTTATTTATTAACAAACATTTATTTATTTATTAATTTGCTATGGGGAGAGATTGATATTGGAAAGCTGAGAAATTAGTAATGGGTGAGAAACGGTGTCAAAGGCTTTGGCTAGGTCAATGAAGAGGGCTGAGACTATTTTACCTGTGTCATGGGCTCTATTTACTGTGTCCATAAATAATAGAATGGTAGTTATACTAGTATAGCAGGGTCTAAAACCATGCTGTGATGCAGGCACAATATGGTTGTCTAGAAGTTAGCTGAGAAGTTGGGAATTGACACATTTTCTAGGATTTTGGATAAAGGAGAAAAAATTGCAATGGAATGCAAGTTAGTGATGTCTGTGCTGTTGCCACTTTTATGGAGGATGAGAATGAAGACCTTTTTCCAGATTTTAGGGATGTAGGACTCAAGAATGGATCTGTTTATATGAATGCTTATGGGGTAGGAAATACTGTCTGCAGCTATTTGCTATTTTTAGGTATTCTGAAGGTAGATTATCAGGGGTGCTGGAGCAGGGTTTTAATTTTAGTAGTAAGCATTTTATGACTGAGGTGGGGTGGGCTTTAGTGTGAAGGTAGATGAGGGATTGGCTTCTGATGGGAATTGGGGGTTAGGAGGGGAGGTGGAACAAGTGGGTGAACTAAGGGTGAAAGTGTGGCAAATAGAGAGGTTAGTTTGAGAGAATTTTGCAGTGATATTGGCAACAGAATTAATAAAGAAGCTATTAAAGATGGAGGCTATTTCTTCAGGACATTTTTCAGGGTGGGAGCAGGGATTTTTTTTTAACCTGAGTTTAGTAATGAGGTAATTGAGCTCCAGAATTTTTGGGGGTTCTGATTGAAGTGAAAGGTAATGTTTTTTTATCCTTGTTGTGAAGTTCTTTGAATATTTGTAGGTCAGAGGTGTTTTTAAGTGCCTGTCATAGCTTCCATACTTTGTCTCTGACATGCATGAGAAGTCTAGTTGGTTTAGATAGCCAGGAAGTTTGGTTATTTTTCACCCGCTGTACACATAGTAGGGCTATGCTATTTAGAGTATTCATGAAGGTTGTGTTGAAGTAATCAACAGCTTCATTCAGTGGGACAGTTTTCAGTAAATGCCAATCTTTTGATTCAAGGATATTGTTAAAGGTGGTAGGATTGAATGTGGTTAGATTCCTGGTTTGTTTGTATAGATACTGACTCGACAGGGGAAGGAAGCTTTGTGAATAAAGACAGGGAGGTGGTCACTGAGGGTATTTGGGAGTGTTCTGGCAGAGGATATCTTGTTGGGGTTTGTAACCAGGATCCAGTCTCAAATGGATCCATTATCATTACTTTTGTTTGGTCTGGTTGGGGTTTTTATGAGCTGGGTGAAGTTGAAGAGATTGATATTTGAGGAGGGATGTTTGGAGTTGAGTTCTAGCCAAGTGATATTTACATCGCCTAGAATAATAGTTTCTTTCTTGATATTGGATGAAATCCATGCTAGGATGTCCTCCAATATAGGAATGTTGTTTCCAGGGGGTATATAAAGGGTGACAAAGCAAACTTTTTTTTTTACTCTTTTTTTATATTTAAGAATGTTATGAGAAGTTCTGGACTGGAGAACAGTGGTAAAGGGTTGGTAAATGGCACGAGATTGTAGGAATTAAAAAGTAGGAGACCAACTCCGCCTCCTTTTTTGTGGGTCATGTCTAGTCTTATTGTTTGATATCCTGGAAATTCAGTGTCATTAATATGTGGTTTTAGCCAGGTTTTTATGGTTGCAATGATGTTGGGTTGATGGTGTGTGACCCATGTGTGAAAGTCTGAGATTTTGCTGTTAATGCTTTGGAGATTTAGATATACTATATAGAGACACTTTCTGGAAGTACTGTTGACAGGTGTAGAGGGGAGGCTGACAGTGGTGGGACATGGATCGGGGTATATATCACCACATAATGCTATGTATAATGCTATGTTAGAGGGTGAGTGGCTTTGGCTAGGGGTAGGAATGGAGTAAGTTGTTTGACAATTTAGAGTAGGTAGTAGGAGCAGTTTTGAGTGTTTTTTGAGTGCTGAGGGCAAGGGCTTCATTTTGTGGTGGTGGAGGAGATTTAATAGATTGAGGCTTGGGGAGATGTCAGTATAGCAATTAGGTGGAATAAGTAAGAAGGTGGATGTGGAAGAAGTAGGAGAGACATTAGTAGAGAAGGAGATGGCATTATGAGCAGTGAGGTGTAACAGGGATATCAGTAGTAGGAGGAGAAGTGAGGAGGACAGTGCGAGTACTGGGATTGAGGGTGTGCTAGCTAGAGTTAGGCAGCAAGAGTGTAAACCAAGATAAAATGTACTGAGATGCTAAGTGGCAGTGGTTGGGAGTTGGACAGAGCATAGTCTGTTGCATAGAGTGAGGAGTTGGGAGCAGGAATGGTTATGGGAGGAAAGAAATAGAATGTGGCGAAGTGGGGTTTGGTAGGGTAAGGAAATGTAAGTAAAGACTCGTAAGAGTAGAGGAGTAAAGCTTGTGCATGGAGTTGTAAGGTGAAGGAGTACTAAGCTGGGAGTGTCTGTGATTGATTGAATGATGGGTGGGGGCAGGGCTGATGATTGGCTGGTCTGGATTGGGGGAGTGGCCAGTTAGGTATAAGTGTAAGGAAAGTGGGGGTGGGTAGGAATGGGAGCAGAGTGAGCCCAAGCATAGCTAGGTCAAACAGAGCGGGTTGGACCAGGTCTCAGGGCACCGGAAAATCAGAAAAACTATCAGCAAAAATAGTGTGTGTTTAAACTATTTGCAGAAGAAAAGAAGATAGGTTTAGGGAGTCTGAACATAGTAGAAGTTGAGTGGGGGGTCCAGTATGAATGGAAAGAGGAAAAAGATATTTATAGAATAGAAGTGGAGTTAAATAGGGAAAATAGAGTAAAACATATTCATCATCTGGTCTTACAAACATAGCATCAGTGTGTGGTATTCCCTTCATTGATTAAATGCGATCACAAATTGGTAAGTTCTCTGTCAAAAATTCTAAACCTCCAAATGCAAATATTGAATTCTAGTTTAAAAAAATCTTCTTAAACTCTATGGCAAAATCTTTCAAATTCCCATATAGCTGTGTTATCCAAGACGTGGACGAGGCTGTTGCTTATGCAGGCCAATTCTATTCTCAACGTCAAACAACTGCAGAGTGAAAAGCAACCACCACCATATCCACGAATTCCACTTTATTTTGCAAGGCTTTAGTGCTTTCATTAAGAATATAACAAAAACTTCATCAGAATCACGTAAAACCTGTACACTTCCATTTAAATAACCCTCCTAAAAAGTCACATGACTAAAATTTACCAATGACAGTAAATGCAAGTTTTTTATAAAACATTTTGTAATTAAAAATATTAATTGTACACAGGATAAATGTCAAAAAAGACAAATCTTGTATATTATATGACAATAATCTTAAAATATACACAATGGAGATAGTGTCATTTTAAACCTGGGGGGAGCAGTTGCATTTAATTTCAATTGCCAACATAGTTCCCTTCAGGAATGATTTACTGTTTGTTGTATAAAGAGAGCCTTATTTCTCTGTTTTTAGGAAAATAGACTCAGTGGTGGCTGATATACAGAAGCGGAAATGTAAGAAGCTCGAAAGTGAATGACGGACCAGGAAGTAAGGTGTACCCTAAACCTATAGTGATTCAAAGGAGGTGGAGCTATGAAACCACTGAGTGAGACGTCAATGTCAATCAAGTGGATGCTGAAGGTGAAGATTGTTATGGAGAAGATTTGGTCCTTTTAGACCCGGTTCTACCCAGGACAGCCAAAAGGATAAGGAACCAGAACAACTTCAGGGACAACAGGAACCCTGGATACCACCTTCAAACATGCTATTAAACCCCTCGGAACCAAGGCAGGCATCAGAGGGCTCAGAGATAAATGAACTTTCTTTGTATTCCAGCCTGGAGTTATTTTCACATGCTGACCAAACAGGTACAGTGACAGAGACATATCCCACCATTTTAATTAATAAAAGTGGGGACTTTAAGATGTACAGTTTTACTAGTATGACACTTGATAGTAATAGTTGTTCTTTATTAAGTAAAGGTCAAACTTTAGTTCCAACAACACATTCTCAAACTGATTTATTGTTAATAGACCTAAAATTGTTTCTGAGAAAGTTGAATCTCAAATTATTGTTCAAGGATGTAAGTAATGTCTATAATTTGGACATTTTACGCAGGAGTAGTACATTTAACCCAGATTTATCTACACCATTAATGATCTTTGAAAAAATGTGCAAATTTGACTTTAAGGCCTTGTTAAAGACTAAGGGTAGTAGTGGTTTGAAGGAAAACAATTTATCGGATGTCAAATGGAAATTACTGTACGAGTTAACTCACAACAAGGAGATTAGACTAATGAAGCCCGATAAGGGGAGTGGAGTAGTAGATTTCGCTAAAATGGATTATTTAAACAAAATGTTTAGTCATTTGTTTGATGATTATTATTACGAACAAACCTCTCTGAATTTCATTAATATTTTCTATGCTAAAGTACATGTTTTTCTGCAAGATATGTTAGATCAAGAAGAAATAACTAGGGACACTTCTGAGTTTCTACAGGTTAGGTTTTCTATTGTTCCCCCCTATATTTGGCATCCCTAAAATACACAAGTCTCTTATGGACCCACCCATGAAACCTATTGTTAGTGCTAGTACCTCCATTACCCACCCCCATGGCTCTATACATTGATGAAAAAGTGAAGAAACTATTAAACCGGTATTCAGACATTGTTAAAGACTCATGGGATTTCCTACACAAATTAGGAGATGTTAAGTATAGTACCTGTTTACCATTTGCTACTATTGATGCAATTAATTTATCATCTCCCAAGACCAAGGCATGGAGATATTTTATGATTTTTATGTGTGAATCTAGGGCTTTTAGTGGCAATGAGATAAATGTTCTTGATACTTTGTTGGACATGGTGCTGAAGAACAATTTCGTTCATACTGACGGGCAGTATTTTCACCAAAAGAAAGGGGTAGTGATGGGTGCTAGTTGCGCTTCAGTATTTGCAAATATAGTTCTATTGCAATGGGAAAAGCAATTTGTATTTAATAATGTTAATAACCCCTCGGCATTTATATGCCAGATTTTTGGATGACATATTTATTGCATGGGATGAAGATGAAGTGAACACCATAAGGTTTATTGATTATCTACATTCCACAACCTATTTTCTTGAGTTCACCCATAAATCTAGCAAGGATGAAATCAGTTAGTTTGATGTACTGGTGTGCAATGATCATGAACAAAAGTTAATTCAGAGTGCTATTTATAGAAAGGCTACATATTCCAATAGTTTTACATTACACAAGTTGCCATCTAACACAACAAAAGAAAGGAATAATTAAGGGGCAATTTGTCAGACTTGCCCGTATGATTTCAGATAACTTTATGAGTGCAACAAATTGAAAAATATGTTTGTGGCTAGAGAATATCTATTGGATTTAATAAACCAGGTGTCCAGTGAGGTATGTCAGAAAAGAAGACAGGGTGTTATTAAACCCATCATGTTAATGGAGGAAAGTCCATTTCAAGCAGCAAGAATTAATGACCACTACACCCCTGTTCTTTCATCAATACATTTGCAGATGAATATGAACATATACAGGGCATTATTAGAAAAAAATCGGACTATCTTTAAGGCATCTGAAGGAATTCTTGGCACCACTGGGGCTAGACCACGTTTTGTTACTAGGCGAGCGAAATGCTTAAAAGATTTTTTGGAAACAAAAGAATACCCAGCCACAAACATAAGTACGAAGAGCAATGGAACTTACAAATGTGGTGCCACGTACGCGATGTTCATGTAGTGACGTGACAGTGAATGGTACCAGCATATGTACCAATTTTCACTGTACTTGTGGATCTGTCAGCATTATCTATTTGGTCCTATGTAAGAAATGTACCAGTTTTTATGTGAGAAAAAATGTCCGTCAGTTTAAAGATAGAACATACGAACATTTGAATGATATAAAAAACAAAAAAGCAGAGATTCATTGTTTTGCCACATAGAAAAAATCCTGACCATGGGTTTTTAATTTTAGTATTGAGGCTATTCAAAAAAATCCAATGGGGGGCAATGGCGTGATTTAATAGAACGAAGGGAACTATGTTGGCAGTTGAAATTAAACGCAACTGCCCCCCAAGTTAAAATGACACTGTCTCCATTGCATGTATTTTAAGATGGTCATACAATATATAAGATTTGTCTTTTTTGACATTTATCCTGTGTTCAATTAACATTTTTTATTTACAAAATGTTTTATAAAAAAACTTGCATTTACTGTCATTGGTAAATTTTAGTCGTGACTTTTTAGGACGGTTATTTAAATGGAAGTGTACAGGTTTTACGTGATTCTAATGAAGTTTTTTATATTCTTAACGAAAGTGCTAAATCCTTGTAAAATAAAGTGGAATTCGTGGATCTGGTGGTTGTCGCTATTCACTCTGCAGTTGCTTAGTGTTGGTTACCTTGTTCTGCTTGTATTTTCGTCAATTATATTTTCACTTGGATAACTGTATAAATTAGCTATCCTAAACAGAGCAAAACAAAATAGGAAATTTAGGAGCAAACTGCTACAAGCATAAACAAACTAAACTATGCAGTAAAAGAAAAAAAAAAGCTTCTTAAAATATACCACAAAACTAAAACCCCTCAAATCAAAGAGAATGTCAAAAAATGTCAAAGGAATTTGGAAAAAGCTATCAGAAAAACAAAAGAATCCCATTAGCTTACACTAGTATTTGTATCTAAAGACAGCTACAAATCTGATTTGTAGTTGCATTAAGAACATAAGGAAAACTCAACATTGTTCAGAGCTCATTCAAAATGAAAACACCCACTTGGATCCAGTTGGTATAGTCAACATGCTAACAAACAAATTCAAAGCTGGCCACCCTTGAGATAGCTATACAAATTATACATACCCAGGAAGGTCTTATAATGCAATTATCTCCAAAAAGCATTTACTAAAAGTATTTTCGAAAATGAAATATACATCCTCCATGGGACCTGATACCAAAGCCAGATGCCTAATAAAAAGCATTAAACAATCACTGGCAAACTCGCTTCTTTACCTTTTCCTATTTGAACTTAGCAGCCATGTTTGCTTCTGAGGTATGGTATGCACATGTGGTGATGCCATTTGACAAGAGTGGACCCACCACTGACCCTGGAAATTACAGGCCCATAGGTCTGAAGAGTTTCATATGAAAAGCCATGGAATACATCAAAATTGACATGATTAATGTTGATATCAAAAATCTTTTATCATATTTGACTTTCAGCAGTTTGGCTTTGTCAAGAGTAGATGCTGTCTGATGAATCTGTTCTTCTTTAAGAAGGTAATACAGGCAGTGGACAATGGACACACTGTCCATACAGTGTACCTTGACCTTGTCAAAGCCATTTGATACTGTACCACATGCCACCATAACAAACTAAATGCACTCCAAATTGACCATTATGTGGTTAGATGGATAGCAACTTAGTTGAAGGCCAAAACCCACACACTAATTGTGGTGGGTAATTCTTCACTGATCATGAAGATGACCAGTGGAGTTCCACAGGAATCTGTCTTAGCACTTCTGCTATTCACATGATTATAAACTGAATGCCTTTTTCAAGATCACTCTGACACATAGGCACTTAATAACTGGTGTACTAAAAACAAATTAAATACCAAACAGTGCAATCTTATTGCATGTGGTAAAAAAAATCTCTCCCTCCTGCTTATAGTATAGACAGCAACCCATTTCAAAATGAGATGTAGTGAGAAATCTTGGAACATGGGCATCTAGGTCCCTCATGCTCTCATGTTTGACCATCATATTACAGCTGTGTTTATATTTACCTTGCACAATTCACTGTAAAAGCTGTATCTTCAATATCAAAAATCGCCCTTATTCCATTGTATTCCATATTGACTGGAGCTATCATAGAATAGAGGCACTTTCAGGCCTAAAAATATATAAAATTGTGTAAAGAGATAGTGAATCTTGTGGCTGTATAGAGCCCAATCCAACTGTTGCTCCTCCATGCAGCGCATTCACTTTCCTCCAGTATATAAATAGTTATGATGGCGACATTAATAATATAATTTGCTCCTAAGCCATTCTTGAAAGTTTTACTAGGAGGGGTACCTTTAAGAAATCATATTCATATACAAAGTTCTAAACATTTCCACCACTTCTAGACCTATTAAAATTAAAAATCAGTTGTCAGTATTGTAGTAACATTACTGGTCAGTGGTGGGCATTGCAAGAGTGCAATCTGATGCTTTAATTTCTTAGCATTCATCCAGTATCTGCTTATTTAGAGCTTGAAAAGTGACTCTGGGTATTTTTGTAATTCTGTTCAACTCTAAATCTGTTTAATTTGTGGTTCTCTTTATGATCATTCCTTCACTCATCTGCTGTTATTTAATTTGGCTCATACATCAAGTACAAATTAGATGAAGATCCCGTACTCTGGGCAGAACACAATAAAATTCCACTCCCAAATATCTTGCCTTCATGTTTGTACAGTTGTGAAGTTGGTAGAAGTAAGTTTGAAAGACTCCCCTTTTATTCCTCCCTCTGTGTCTGTCACTGTCTTCATTGCTTTCTCACGTCACATTTCTTACTCCCATATCTCTTTCCCCACCATCGTCTTTTCCGATATACCTTTTTTTTTATTTTTTCATAATATTCCATGTCTTAACATACCTCATTTAGTTTCACTCTTCTCTCCTCCTGTCTTTCCTCATTTATTTGTATTTGTTTCACAGATATCCTTTGCTAATTTTTACTGCCTCTGCTTGCCCCTTCTCGTTTACGCTGACACCTTGGCTTTAGAAGTGTCTCCATTTTTACTTCATTTTCTCTGCTTTTGTCCGACAGAGGAATAACTGTAAACATCCAGATTAGACTAGTTCAGATTTTCGAGCTAGAAATGACTTTTGACCTGACCAGAGTAATGTGGTTTGAAGGGGTTGTTGTGCAACATTGGACAATGATACAGAAACATAAACTTTCTCAAACATTATCTCACGTCTTGAAACTGCAGGTGTTAGGTGAACAAACATGCATACATTGAAAAATATAACTGTAGCACATTCTCTCTCCCACAGGGGACTGTATATGTCCTTTATTATATCTCCTAATGGGGTTCCCTAGCTTCAGGACATATTCACCCTATAGCACCTCCTAAGGTTGCTGTTATTATTGCTAAGGTGCGTTTCTGTAAACAGACAATTGTTTCACAAGTGCTTTCCAAAAAGAAAGCAAGTTAATTATAACTCTAGCCGTATACTGTTTCAGAGATGGCTGTAAGCCTCAAATACAACTTCAATAATGCTTGTTTTATAATATGCTTATCTGAAGCAGATAAAGTACAATCTGCAGTGTGATGACATATATAATTATGTGGTGAAATAGTGTGCTTTTTTAATCAGTCTGTATGCAAACTGAGGAATATTAACTACAAATGTGCTGACAATTCACACAGGAGGATACAAAATCATCCAGGGTAACCAGGATTTGTAACTGACACTACTGTGACATATTTACAACTTTTTATGTCAAGTACATTTTGATAAAATCCTAATGTGATATTTTTTCTTCAGTTTTACTTATTAATTATGCAGCATGAGCTTCTCCACAGTCGATGCTGTATGGAATATTTTGTCCTGTGTTAGTTTTAAAAAAATGACACCTTTTCTGCAGCAAACTGCTTAATGCATTGGAAATAAAACAGCATTCAAAACAATATTTTAATTTCTCAGTTTCAGTATCATTAGAATATTTATGTTTGTGATATAAAACGCAATTACATAGAAAGTGGCTATCACCGGAATCATACCTCAAAATCCATCCCAAATTCTTTACCTTCCCTATTATTTTAGTATGCTAATAATCTTCCGTTTCTCATAGATGGCTTTTCATTGCAGTACTTTCTAAGCAAGTCCATGTAATGTGTAACTTGTGCATGAAGTATCTGGTGTGTTCCTTATGTGTTCTTTTTGAGTTACTTTTCATATATAATTTTCACACATGACTGAAACGACTGAAATCATTGATGAATAGTCCACAGTCAGGGGTGGTTTGAGAGTGGAAGGACAATGACAGCAAACAAAAAATGCAGTGTTTCCTAATACTACAGCGTAGCAAAAAGGTACTCCTAAAACGTATGTAAACTAGCACACATTGCAAGTAAAAGTATAAGCTCACAGAGCAGTCCTCTCTCTTCACTCTAATTGATACAAAAGTATCAATAGCAATTCTTACCATCACAGATACATGAGGTTGGGACTGGAGAGAGAAGGTCCGTTGACACACTTCCACATATAAGGAAATGGAAAAATACAAAGCCAGTTTTTGTTCACTTTTTTTTCTTTTACATGTCATTGTCAAATGGGAATTTTTTTTTCGTAACATGTGATTGTGAAATGGGGGAAAAATCTGTATGAAATGATAAGACCCTAAATTTCACCTATATAACAAGAAATTGATTAGTGTTTCAGAAGTACAGAAAGCTGAAGCGATAGGATGACAGTGAGTGGCCGAAGCTTGCCTGCCCATTGCTGAGGGACTGAGGAAACTGAATGGATTTGCTCCAATACTGCTTCATACTACAGAGAAAAGTGCATTATATGAAGGGTGTGACTCAGGATTATATCCATGGTTCTGCAAGTCACATTCTCATGTCAGCCTTCATGGGGCATCTTTGAAATTGCACTTCCACAAAGAGTGGACTGCAGGTCTTAATACTGAATGTGTGCATGTCAGCCACAAAGTGGAAAGGGATAGGCTTATAATTTGAAAAAAGTGTTGCTTGGACGATCTTTACTTGTGATCGTCACTCAGTTCACAGAGTTCTAACTGGCTGATTGATTTAGATGGGCTAATGGTTGGCAGACAAAATGATGACAGAAAAAGAAAATCATTTTTATTTTATTTATTTTTGGGTTTAAAAAGTAGATGTAAAAAGATACAGTTCCAGGTTTCTACTGGAATTTTCAGGAGTGTTCAAACACATGCCATTTCATTTTTGTTTGGGGAACATCTAAAAGAAATGCTCTTTTAAAAGGATGCACAGTGAGACGTTCATGTACACGCCACTGAAAGAAAATTCAACATCAGCTCTCATCACAACTGGTACCTTCACTCCCCAGCAATTACCCAAACTGCCTTATATACTCCATATTATACAACTTCACAAAAACAGAAATGCCCGGCTGTACGTACTGCTGACTGATGTTCATAGCTGGTTACTGGGCTATTGACCCCCAAGTCTTTATAAGCCTAGCTGTGTATGCCCAATATAATACTAGAGAAACACAATATAAAAGATCTTGCCTAAACTTGAGATCTTTGTTAGCAACGAATGCCCATATCTAGGAGGGGCATAGGGGAAATCTCCAACAGTAATTTATGGTTTCCCGTCCAGGCTACATTTAAACAGGGTCATAGTGGGGCTTTATTTGATGTGAACTGGTAGCCTCTTCCAGAGGACTGGCAACCTCTGAGACACCTCTCTCTCTCTCCCTCCAGCTGGTCCCTGGAGCAGATGACCCTTATCCCATTTGCCTTGTGGATGTGCAGCATTTCCATTAGGTTTGGATATGAGCTTGCTGTGTAGGCCAGGCACAAGTCTCTTCTAAGCAGTCTGCATGCTACTGAGTACAGTGACAGTGACTTCAGTCTGTCAATGTATGATGTGCTGGAGACATTGAATTTTCTTGGTTAGAAATCTCTGAGGTCTCTCAAGTTGCTGCAGGTGCCTGGTAAGTTACATAACCAGAGGGAGCATTGTACTCAATTATTGGCTTGATGAGGGTCAAGTACTGGGGTGCTATCACCTCTTTCGCTCTTGAGGCAATGTCTTTGCTAATGAGGTGTGCGATGTAGAATGCCTTCCTTACCACAGTAGATACATGCTGGGCAAAGTTTAGGCTACAGTCAACTTGAGTTCCCAAGTCTCTCACTACTGAATTGTTACTTAGGCTGCAGGGATATAGTTTTTACCGAAGGTAATGATGATGATGCATTTTTTTGCACTGAGTTTGAGTCCATGGCTTTTGCACCAATCATTGGTTTGTGCAAGTCCCTTGAAGTATATTGACATTGTTTGGAGATTCAATGATTGCACCTAATTTGCAGTCATCAGCAAACGTAGTCAGCCACAGTCCCTCTGTTTTGGCCTGAACGTCTGAGAAGTATATTCCAAACAATAGGGGGCCCAGCACTGACCCATGTAGAATCCCACTGGTGACAGGTCTGCTAGTTGAGGTAAAGTCCCCAACTCTGACTGAGAGTGATCTGTTGGTTAGCCAGTTAGCAACCCACCTGATGACATAACGGCTGATAGTCAACTGGGTGAGTTTATCAATGATGCCCGAATGTGGGATTGTATCAAAGGCCTTGGCTAAGTCAAGGTAGGCTGTCTGCACAGATATGCCCTCGTCTATGGCTCTGGTGATGTTTTTGAAGAAGTCCATCATGTTTAACAGGCATTACCTGCCTCTGATGAAACCCAATTGAGTCATATCAATGGTATGGAGATCACCTATATCCTTATTTGTAAATTCCATGACAATTCCTTCCATGGCCTTACAAATAAGGCTGGTTAAGATTATGGGTCTGTAGTTCTCGGGGTCTGTTGCTGTACCCCATTTATGAAGGGGCATGACAGTTGCTGTTTTCCATTCAGCAGGGACAACACCAGCATGTGGGCTGTGGTTGAAGAGAGTAGCTAAAGAGTCGTTAACTCATGTTTTAGACCATTTAAAATGTAACCTGGGATGCCATCCAGTTCCATAGAGGCTGTTTCTTTGGCCTTAGAGAGAGCATTAATAACTTGCTCTTTGGGTATGCAAGGTGGGGGCGATGTAGAGGGAATGCTTTGTGTAATGTTTGGAGGGGACAGAGGGGTGAAATTTTCACCAAACCTGTCAGCTGATAGGTTAGCTATTTTCACAGGATCAGTTTGTGTGATGCCATCCACAGCTATTTCAGTACACGCCTGTGTCTTACCTTTTAGATTACAGATATAGCTGAAGAATGCTTTATGGTTATCCTTAGCTATGGTTGCTACATTTTTTTGAAGTTGCCCTTCGAGGATTTTACAAGTTGTGTTATTTGTTTGTTCAAGCAGAGGAGGGTGTTCTACTGCTGGGACCTCTCGTTTTTATTCTTAGCAACTTCTTCCTCTTGTAGTATAACTTATTAATGCTAGATGTCCACCACGGGGGCTTGTTTTTTTTTCGTGAGGATCTTGTTTTGATCCTATCAGGCACAGCTGCATCAATACATTTATATAAGTAATTGTACAGAGCATTTGTGTATACCTTAGTATAGTTGTCAGTGTCATCTGTAGGAACAGAAGGTTGGAAATTATTTATGCCATTCCTTAGGTGGGTATAATTACTTTGCTGAAAATTTTTAGCCTGATTTCACCTAAGAGGGGTACAAGTGTCATAGCTACTTCAAATGTGGAGTGTAGCAAATGAATGTAGAAACATTGAATAACTTCTGACAGGGCATTTGACAGGCACGAGGATCACTTCTGTGTCTCTGCTCGACAGTGGCACAAGAAAATAACTTTCTTGGGTGGCGTAAACCAGGGAACCTTGTTGGCTAGGCTTATGTAGGCCCTTGGGCCGATAGCCTAGTACCTACCTATGAACTTCTCCATTTAGGAATCAAGTTCAGGAAGCTTACATTTATCAAATGGTAGCTCTCTTACTTTATAAAGGTGAATCATACTAATGGATTGTTTATTTGGGTAAGAAGGTAATCTTGTAAGACAAGTACAACTGCAGAATGTCACTGGTAATATAAAAGGTCATCTAAAGGATAACCACAAATATATATATATATATTTAGGTGGTAGCTGAGGACATTTTTATGAAGTCTATACTAATGTACTTATAAACAGAGAATATTCGGAGAATACCAGACTAGAATTAGCATGGAGGAAAGGATTCTTTATTACAGGGCAGAAAAGATAAAGAATAGTCATGGCTAAGAAAAAAATACAAGGCATAATGGATTTAGCTAAAAAGTAAAGCCAGGAGCTGCAAGAATCTCTGCTATGTGAAAACAATGAGAATTAGCTAATATGACATCCAGGGTCCAGACAGGTTTTAACAGGGTAGTGTCCCTAGGTGACCACTGGAGATTATAAATTGATTTGTGACATCTGGAGAGTATGAAGAAAAATGGAAAATGTCAGTGGTGTCCTTAGATATGCAAACACTTGTATGATGGACAACAATGGTCAGGCAATTAGTAAGAGAAGTCAGCTCTATGAAGCAGTTACACCCTTATATAGGGAGCCTTCAACCCTAATGGTGTTCAGAGTGGGAATAAGATTCTTCTAAGAAGGGAGGAGGTGTCCACTGTCCCTAGATTTATTCCTGTTAGTGAGTGAAAAACACCCATAGAGGATAAGGACTTTCCTGAGTCATTGGGGGGGGGGGTAGTTGATTGTTCTTATTGCTGGAGAACATAGAAGGTAAAAACCTTGGGATTTTAGATTTGCTTGAGAATTTTGTTAAAGATACTAGATTGCATTTCTACTCCAGGTTGTTTCTGGTTATAATAATTTTTAATAACTAGCCCAAGGTAAGTGGTGTGTGTTTGCTTACTGTGGGGGGGGGGTTATAGGGTACAATGTGGTTCCCACTTTGAGAGAGATTTAAAAAAAATGATGTAATTAAAGGGGAGAAAGATCAAGGGCTTGACAAATGGTTTACTTGAATATGTGAACTAGGGTGACAGTGGTCAGAATGAAACTTGCGATCCAGGTATTATACCTGTTAAGACTATAAGACAGTACTTTGAAGGACATTTAGGAGCTTTGCAGACCTAGTACTTCCAATTGCAGAGAACACCAAAGAGAACATATTACAGTGGTTTGGACACATGCAGAAAATCTGGTGAAGATGATTTGGGACAGACAGGAAGATGGCAAAAGGAAATGAGGGTGTCCAGCAAAGAGACGGATACATTGTGTGATTAAAGATCTGAGACAATCAGGCATGACCGCTGAAGAAGGTAGAGTGGTACTGAATTGAGAGAGATGGCGACATTTGACACAACACTCTGACCCCATGTAGAAAAATGGGAAAGGGGGAGTTGATGGGACCACTATATAATCCTGAAATTCTGAAATATCGAATTTCAGAATCCTGAAATTATACAGCTGAAAGCTCTAAATACCAAAACACCAGAAGCACAAATTTCAAAATCCCGATGTTCGCAGATGTTGAAGTAGCACTTTGGGTGTTGCAGTTTGTGAATAGATAGGTGAAAGTTCAGGTAAGTACCTATGTGTAAGTGTGCTGGTTAAGGGCTATAGTGCGTGTCAGTGTGTGTTGCGACTGTGATGTGTGTGTGTGAGGGGAATGTAGGTGTGTAGTGGTGTTTTCGTGTGTGTCTGTATAGTGCGACCTTGGAATTAGTATATTTAAGTAGGGGGGTGTGGGGGACACAGCCCCCCATATGGGGGGTGCAGGGGGGCTTGCCCCCTTGCTTGTATGTAGTGCAGGTTTGAGTGTGTGTTTGGGGAAGGTGTGTGTGGTGTATGGTTAGTGTAGTGATCGGGATTTTAAAATTCGCACTTCTGGGGTTTCAGGATTATAAGGTTTCGTCTTTATATGATCTTGAAATTCTGAAATTCGATATTTCAGAATTATAAAGTGAACCTATATATATATATATATATATATATATATATATATATATATATATATATATATATATATATATCTTGAAAATGCTTGCTTTGCCCTCCCCTTTCCTTACCATTTCTTACTCACTCCCTCTCACTTTATTTTATTGCTTGAAGCTATTCTCCTTCAGTACCCCCTGGCTGCTTACCATGATTTTTTTCCCTCCCCAATTTGTTCATCACCTTTCACAACACATCCATTCTGTCTCCCTCTAACCAGCACAAACCTTACACTGATAACATTTAGCTCGTCTTCGTGACAATAATCCTACAGCTTCTTACTCAACCTTCCTCTCACTCAGCCTATCTACTAATCATTTATTTCAACCTCTCCCACAGTCAGTATATAATCCAACCACTTTCTGTGCTGCCACCTATACCTGTTTCCCTAGCGTTACCTTTCAGACTTGTAGTTTCACCTTGGTCCTCTTGCACACTGCTGGATAACCAATACTTTCACCAACACATTTACTTAAATACCTTTTTTCATCAAACCTAACTTTTTAAAACATGTTCTCACAAATGAATTTCCCTTTTCTTTCCTTTCACTTTCTTTGTTCTAAAAAAATGTATTTCCCCCCTAATTTTATTGGGGGGGTCCCCTTTGACTTTATAGTACCAGCTAAACCCCCAGTGTCCCACATCCATGCTGTGTCTGCCAAATATCTTCTTGAAGCTGGTCATGGATCATATGGGTGCTATGGGGGTTCAGTCATCTGTGCTTCGTTCAGGGAGGGGTTATTTTTATATGCCCTACTCACTTTTCCTTTTTACATCCCCCACACTCACCAAGTACATCTTAGCATTATGCACCACTCCTTACTTTAGGTAGTGACATCAATAAGTGCCCCTGCTGTTCCTTCATTCTTCCAATCAAACCCAAGTCAGCTGGGCTGTAGTCAGAGCTTTATCCATCTATGCCACTGGAGCTGCCTGTTTTGGACCATTTTTGTAGTGATTTTTTAGATTTCATTCATGACTGACAAAAACATTTTATGTGTTGATATGTTCTGTTGTCTTTTCAAAACTCTGTTTATGTTTTACTACATGTTCTATTTCTATTCATTCTTCTAAATTATTTAATGTAATTTTATTTTTTTTTTCTTATCTGCATTTTTGAACCTTTTGAACATGTGTATTATACTCTGAACTTTACTCCCTGGGCTTCCGCTAAAAAGGTGCAACTGTCAAAAAGGACCAAAGATGGATGGCAGTTAAATGTCCCGAATTGTGGTGGGTTAGGTGGGAGGTCAAAAGGGAAGAAGAAAGTACAGATCTAGTGAAAAAGTTAAGTAAAGATACGGAAGGTAAGATACATCAAATAATTGGTATTCAGATGGAATTAGAAGAAGTTGTTCACAATTACAGAACTCGTTGTGAATGAAGGCAAGAAAAGCTTTAGGTGAGTATCTGAAAGATGGGATGTGAATGACAACATACGAGTGGGATTTAATAGTCCATCAAAATACTAGTGGATTGACAGACTTTGTGGTCTCTAATAATCAGTATCTCAAAAAGAGAGAAGTTGGCATACAATATTTTTTTAGAGGCTGGAAAGGGCACAAGGACAGAAGGAATTTGAAGGGGCAAAGATAAGTTAGAGCAATCATAAACTTGCTTGAATGGAAATAGAAAATTGTAGCTTTGGGTAGATTTTGAAAGAACTAGGAAGTACAAAGTTGTTAGATGTTTTAAAAAAGATGAAGAGGAGGTGGAAAGCATAAGACTGAGTATGGCTAGAGGATGCGATACATGAAGAAAAGTGGCCGAATTTGGAAAAACACAAAAAGATTTGGCCAGTGCATGACCTTCAGAAGAAAGCGATCCACAAATGGATTGGAACACAAAAAAAGGAATGGAGACAGAAAAAAACAGTTAGATGGAAATATGGGGAACACAAAGTACCCTGTAAACACATGTGATATAATGTAGGTGCGTATTAGGAGTATGGAGAGCACTGTGGTCACTTTGGAGTAGGATTTTTATTTTTTAATAGTTATTTGAAAACTAGAGACAAATATGCTTGTCCACAGATTTTAAAATTGTAGTAAGACCTAAAAATTAGTTGACATTAGGCTTGAAAAGGATATTATAGCGGGACAAATTTATTGTATGATCATTTGGAACATTTTCAAGTCACTGTAAATTTAGAGAGATTTTTAAAATTTATATCACTGTAAGAAATCTAGTTCCTTGTCCACCAATGAATTCAACTGATTTTTAAATTTGTGTGTAATTTGGCAGCTGTAATAAAAAAGAATGCAACAACTGATTGGAAACTGCTCAGGTGCATAATAACTTGATTGTATTAATTTTGATGTGACATCCTCTATGTTTGAGCTCTTCTTAGAAATACGATTTTCTGTATTATAATAGTGTTTTAATAATAAGTTAATAAATTATGCATACAATTGTATGAAACAACTGTTGATTCCTAATTAGCAGAATGTTTTATAAGCATTATTTAGCTACAAAGAATAGGCCATCTTGTGGCAATATAAAAAAACATACAATGTGCTGCCAATCTTTTGGAGTGCTAGGTCATGCCAGACTTTGAATGGTTGAAAGCATTATCTGTACAATGCAAGGTCCGCAGGTGAGGACATTCACATAGATATACTTTAGGACAGTTCCACTCCTCGCTAAGTAATGGGCTAATTTATGTTTTTTTTTTAATTATGGATGTTATTGCAGTGAATGCAAAACATTTTTTCACCTGCAAGTTAGGTATTCAAGAAATAAATGATGCTTCTACAATAATACTTTTCATCAACCAAAAAAAAAATCACTATGATAAAGGTTATCTGTGTTGCAGGAAACAGCAAGATGGCCAGTGAGTACCTTCATGAATTCCTTTAAGATGCCGGTGAACAAGCAGCAATATAACGATGAAATAATGAACTCACATCGTAAAGAAACTTATAAAAGGTATTTAGTTGTTCACTGTCAAACTTATCAATTGCTATTTTACTGATTGACTGAGTCTATGTTTTTTTTTTTGAGAGTAATTAATGAAGGTGAGGTCTATTCTGCATAAAGCATGGTTTTATGTAGTATTCAGAGGGATTATTTAAGTTATTTTTTATACTGTGGGACTGAGTGTGAGCACTTGTAGGTGACTGACTTTTTGCTATTTTCCTTCATTCTGAAGTACAGATTGGATCACTGTCTTCGTCTGCCGACAATAATATGATTTGACCATGCTAGAACATTCATTTATGGCTTTGATGTGGCTAACTGCTGCTGTACAGTCTTGTTCTGTTTCTGTGGCGATCATAGTGAGCTCATGCCATGCATCTGTTAGACTCGTAGGTTATTTGTAATAATTTAATGAATCTCAATGACTGTGAATATGGAGTGTTTTTTTCTGTTATAATATTTGTGTGTTATATGTTACTGAACATGGAGCTAAGATTATATCTATTTTTTACAGTAGCCCTTCCTTTACTCTTCAGAATGCTTTGGCAATGTCATCTTCATGTTAGTATGATAACTTCCTTTAAGAGGTGATATCTGTAAATCTTTTATAATCAAGAGCTACTCCAGTTTGCTGCACGTTTTCACCTTTTGGATGTAAACATAAATGACATATTTCCAGTGGCAGTGTTACAGAAGTTGGTTCAAATTATATTTATTGCATTTTTTTTCATTGTCTATATAATGCTTGCACATCCAAGCAGCTGTTGCATGGTTTTGGTTAGTTATTGCAGCTTGCTGATTAGGACATTTTATGATGATTTAGTTGTAATTCCATTAAGCTATATAATTCTAGTGGCAATGTACTTTTACTTCTACAGATGGTTGCATTTTGTCAGCACTTTCTCAAAGTTCCCATCATCCATCATATTTTTTGCATTGCATAAGCCTTTTAGCTTGGTTGGTTGCTAATATTAGAAGCAAAAGTTCTATTTCTCTTCAGTCTGTTGGAGCACTGGGGTCTCTTAAAACTATTCACAAGTTATTGGAGTGAGAATACTGCTTGCCTGAATTTAATTTATTATTTGCTTTTCTTTTTTAGTCTTTTAATAGTACTTTAATGTTAGTGACTGCATTACCACAGGTGATACCATTTGTAATAGGCTTTGAATTATTCATTCTTAAGACTTCTGTGGTTGCAGATTACGTTAATTGGTTGCATTACTTCTGTTATTTTTGTGTCAGGGCTGTTATATGTTATGTATTTTTTAGGAATTTATTTTTGTAACTTATTTCCAGTCTTACTGCTCTCCTCTATAGCAGTGTTTTTCAACTATGGGTCCAGCAGAAATTTCCTGCCAGTCCGTAGAGTTGGATCCAGCACTAGGCAGCCAAGGCAGTCCCTGGTCTGGGGACTGTCATATTTACTTTTAACATTAAACAAAAAAAACCCTATATATTTTTAAAGTGTCTGGCTGCAGCGTGCATCACTGTCGCACAAACTGCTTCCTTTCCGTCTTCCGCACACGTGGAATTTAAATATAAAATGAAGCACTTCCCAGCTCGGACGGTCCTCAAGCTACTTTTGTAGGTGTGTGTGTGTGTGTGTGTGTGTGTGAGAGAGAGAGAGAGAGAGAGAGAGAGAACTCTCAAACATCCAGATTTTCACAGAATGTCCAAATGCTTGGTCTAGTCCTCATAAAATTTGTGATTTTCTGACAAATCTCTGCTATGATCTAAGGACAGAAGTAATTAAATAACGACATACATTTGAGTTTCATATCTCATATCCTTAAGAAAAATGCATGCAACGACAAATCCTGTTTTTCTTGGGAACTTTCTAAGTTTATGAGAGTAATATTTAAAATCTGTCCTATTTTTGTGCCTTTGCCCCCCCACTCCCTTTATGTTAGGTTTTTTCCAGATTTTTTGTGCTAAGAGGTTGAGAGGTATGGTCCAGATTTTTGCTTTTTGTTTTTAGTCTATTCCTCATAAAATCTGTGATTTTCTGGAATTTTGTGGCAAATCAGTGAAGATTGAATTCATTCAATTATGACAAGCATTTGAGTTTCAGACTTCATACCCTTCAGAAAATGCATGTTAACACACAACTTTTTATTCTAGCAACTTTCTAAGTTTATGACAGCAATATTTAAAATGTATCTCTATTGTTCAGACTTTGTCCCAATGTACTGTGTGTGTGTGTGTGTGTGTGTGTGTGTGTGTGTGTGTGTGTGAGAGAATTCCCTGAGAAATGCACCTGAAGCTCAATTGTTCGGCAGCTTGGTGGTTGGAGTAGATGGTATTGTTCCACAGTTGATAGTGTAGGATGGCAATGATTTATCAGCATTTCTCACTTAGTATATACTTGATTTCTATGGTCATACTATCTATCTATATCTTTCCCAACTGGTGAGATTACTATATTGGCATACAATGCACCAACAGCAATTTTAATTGATTCCTTATAATGTTTTTTATATTTGCCTTAGTGGTCCCTAAAATAATTCTCCTATTTTCACCAGTCTCCAGGTGTAAACAGGTTGAAAACCACCATACTATAGCATTCTGATTTTTTTCTTGCTGTAATCTTAGATTTATTTATTTACATTTGTTTACCAGGAAATTCCGACTGGACACAGGTCCTTTTTCAGCGGATGCCCGGGGAGAAAAGCTCCACATCATGTACATGATAGAGATACAAAGTTGCAGCAACAGTAACAATGTTACAGGTTGCTGGCTTTAATACAAGATAGTGATTATCAACAGTATATACAGAAAATGTTGCAAGTTAAGTTTCTTGTTGTTTATATTAGTAACAAAGTTGTCAGACAAGATGTTAAAGTATGTAAAGACAACTAGCTGTTTCTGACTGTGGTTAGTAGTGGCGGTAGTATAGTTGGGTTAAGAGTCTAGGTGGGGGGTGACGGTGGGGTTGTTAGTCTGGATTCGAACAAGGACAAAGCCAGTGCAAATTTAAGTGGAATTTCAGCTCAGTCTTGAAAAGGCCGCTGGAAGGTAGAGTAGTTATAGATGGTGGAAGATTGTTCCAAAGTTTAGATATGGTACATGAAAATATGTCTTCTCCTACTAAATTTTTGGGTTTGATAACAGTGATTTGTTTTTGTTGCTTGATCTTAGGGACCTAGTGGGGTGATAGGGTTGGAGAAGGGTTTGTAGGGATGTTAAGGGGGTGGTTAAATTTATGAGCGAGGGTGAGTTGGTTAAAGTGAAGGAGTTGGGGGAGTTCTAGCCAGTTTAGTTCTTTAAGGGTGATACAATGATGGCTGCGGTAGGAGGTTCCAGTGGCAAATTTATCAATTTTCTTGTAACAAGCATCCAGCTTGTGTAGGTCTGTCTGTTTAAGGTTGGTAAGTATGGGGGATGCATAGAGTATGGTGGAGATTAGCTGGGAATTGGCTATGTAGATTCTAGCCACCTTGGTTAGGAATTGGCGGCTTTGATATAATGCACCAAGTTTCTTGTGAACTTTTTTTATTGAGAGAGATATGTGGGTGTCAAATCTAAGTTTGTTGTCTATTTCCACTCCAAGTAATTTTGTGTGTTCTGATGGAGAGATAATGGTATTGTCTTTGGCAAGAATGTTGAAGACAAGGGTGTTTTGGGTGACTTTGGAAGGTTGGAACAGGTGAAGTTTTGTCTTACTTGGGTTGAATAGGAGTTGAGCATTGGATAGCTAGCTTTCTACAGAAGAGAATGATTCCTGTGTGATTTGTTGTAGTTCTGGTACTGTGGGGGCAGCGCAGATGAGAGTAGAGTCATTTGCGTACTGTATAAGAGATGCTTGTGTGGTGGCAGTATGTAGGTTGTTAGTGAAAATTGAGAATAGTAGAGGATCAATGATAGACCCTCCCATGAACTCCGAGGGTAACTGGGAGGCGAGGTGATGTGTTATCATCCCAGATTACTGATTGCTGGCATCCATGTAGATAGTTGTGGAACCAGTTGCAGGCTGGTTTGTGAGAAGGAGAGGTTGGGCAGAGTAGTAGCTCATGAGATTCCATGTCAAAGGCTTTTGAGAGATCTAGAAATACGGCAGTAGAGAAGAGGCCATTATTTTTGTGATGAAGTATAGTGTTGATGAAGGAGAGCAGAGCAGAGGTAGTGCTGTGATATGGCCTGAAACCATGTTGGGTTTTGGAGAGGTGATTATTTGCTAGGAGGTAGTTGGAGACCTGGGTGTTGATACATTTTTCAAGTATCTTGGAGAGAGGGGAGAGGATAACAATAGGGTGGTAATTGGGAAGGTCAGTGGTGGGGGTGCCTTCCTGTTATTTCTCATCACCTAGATGCACTTCCTGTTATTTCTCATCTCATTGTAGTAAATGTGGCTGTCTATCCAGAGCTTTGGCTGGCCAATGACTCAGTTACTGCATGTAGACGTAACTTAATTTTCCTGTGTGTGTTCCTTTTACGAGTGTCTCTTCCTCCATTTCTCCTCTTAGGCCTTTTTATGGCTCCCTACTGAAATGTCAACAATTGAAATGCCAAATGATGGCAAGCCACAAAACAAAAATACCAAAAGTGTAGAAGAGCGAATTTTGCAAAACGCTCTTCTCCTTAAACACAGCCCTCGAACTTATACATACCAACTCCAAGATCACGATACCTCAGAGAAAAGGGAAAAGTCCGAGAAATAGCATCTTGGACTTAGTACATGTAAGGCCGATCTTTCAGCCATTCAGTCGCCATATCCCTCTAGTATAGCATCTTGGACTTAGTACATGTAAGGCCGATCTTTCAGCCATTCAGTCTCCATATCGCTCTAGTATAGCATCTTGGACTTAGTACATGTAAGGCCGATCTTTCAGCCATTCAGTCTCCATATTGCTCTAGTGAGTGCCGACATTTCAAATAGTTCTCTCTCTTTGCAGTTCACATCTAAGTTTGATTTGCATGTAACAAGTATGCATAACTGGTATTTCCACTTAGAGTTTTGTGTTACTGAAGTTCAGATACTTTCACTCACTCACTCACTCCAGTGGAGCTCAGGAAGTTTGCACTGTAACTTCCAATTAGCAGAGCACAAGTCATTTGACAGAATCAAATTATGTCCTCACAATTCAAACAAATGTTCATATTTCTGGAACAATGTAAAGTGCCTTTGGTTTACTATCATATACCCGAAATGTACTCTGTCGACTGTTCACATGGTCGACCGAGACTGTGCGAAACTCACAATGGTGAACACCAGAACTGCCGAAATACATATCGACTGTTACCTAGGGATGGTTTTAACATGGGTCGAGATAGGGCCAGATGTGTATTTCGACAATATCAGTGTTCGACATCGCCTATGGTTGACATTCCGATTTTCAAACAAAGTGGCATCAACCGACTTCACTTCGAATAAATGATAGTGAACCATGCCTTTTTGGCTTTTCCCGGTTATGGGTCATCACAGCAGATCACCGGTCCGCTAATGATTGGCAGTGGACTTTTACGGTATCAAGTTGCCAGCCCGGCGTCCAACCTTCTTGTCTTTAAAGTTCTTGTGACCACAGGGAGGACATGCAGATTCCGTACAGAAGACACTCCAGCCAAGAATCGAACTAGAGAACTTCTTGCTGTTCTGGAACAATACGAGTTATATAAGAAGAGTAAATGGCAAACCTTTCAGCACAAACTATTTTTATAGTCGTAGTATTCTTTAGATTCTAGGGCTTACACTGAATTTTATAAATCACAGTAAACATTATGTTTGTAATATTTTGTAAACAACTTACAATATCTTAGCAACCACTCGAGTTACACACATTCAGTAGCATTTCATTCAGATAGTTGAGCACTTTCATATGACTAAGGAGTTCTGTCTGTGTTACCTGGTTATTGAGATATTTATAAAAATTTGAAAATTATATCTGGATAAATTAATATCATAAAAATAACAGTTAATATCTCTTTACCTACATTAGACAGAGGTCAACTATTAATGCAATCGAGTTTGCTATTGTTTAAGATTTAAGATGAAATCTTTTAAAACCTCATACATAGCGTGGTTTTTGGAATTATTGATGCAAATATGAAGAAATATGACACCTTGAGGCATCAGTAGGAGTTAACTGCAGATGCACCGAGTTATTAAGTAGGAGTGTAAGAGTGGAACCCCTGCAGTGGTGTTATGTCGGGCCTTATCCTCATTGTTTAGTATTATACCAAACTTGAAGATGACAAACAAAATCTGGCAACCAATTAATTCCTAGGAGTGTTTCTGTCTCTTTCATTAAAGGGTATTGCTCATGTTTGGAAGCATCTTTGTTTTACAATCAATTTATTTTCCCTTTGTACTCTTCATGATAAAGATGCGAGAGGTTTTACAAAATATAAAGATTGTAGTGCAATGTTTGACTTCTTAGTTTCACTGTTGATTGAGGTTTTCTCTGTAACCACACCCACACTATGATGCCATGGTAGGTAGACTTCAAAGATTTACAGACTACAAGCATTATGGATAATTAAAATAACTTGCTGAATCTTACTTACATTGGGGTTTCAGTACTATATTAAATGCGCTAATTAAAGAAAAACTACTACTGATGCATTTAACATGGAAATATAGTAGGTTATACATTAATTTAGGTAGTTAGACAGTGTGGCTTCAATTTTTCATGAAGTCATGGCAGGGATTTTTTGCTCTGAGAAAATTTTTACAGATGCTGTCCTTTACAACAAAATGAAATGCAACACCACCACACATTTTGCATCAAAAACTGTATAGTTTGTCATTGTAGATGGTAAGGAGGTTATATCCAGCTCCAAAGGTTTGTTTCTTAATACTTGCATTAAAACATGACCGATACACTTTAAGGAAATCAACAGATAAAATGAAGAACTTTCAGTACACTCTAATTATTAATTATTGAAACATGACATGGCATAAAACCGACCAATATAAAACTGTAAAATCAATACTCTTGGTCTAATGCTTTAACGTCTTGAATTTTAAAACCAGACTGAAATTAAGAATATTGTCCAGGCCAGGTGGATGACATGTATTAATCACCACCTGCCATATACACTCTCTCTTCCAGTTTCAAATCAACATCTCCCAAGCTCTAGAGTGTAAAACAATTGTCATCTAATGTTCCAGTGATTTATAATAGCAGTGTATGTTGTAAGCTTGTTATATCTGATGAAGTCTGACAATTAAAAAGACTGAAGCACTCAAAAGAAGTCACTACAGTTTTTCTTTATTTGTTTATGAATTAAGCACACTTTTTTAATGGCAGCATATAATCCAACATACTTTTTTCTGTGTTTATGTATAATCTGTTGCTTTTTTCTGTTCCTTAAAAATAGTCAGTGTGTTGCTTTATTGTTTGGAATTTGGCAAAATATTTTTCACTGAAGCAATCTGATATACAGTAGTGAAAGCAGTAATTGCAAAACAAAGTAATTTCATAGGTTTATAAGAACTTACTAGACAACTGATTTTTGAGGACCATAAGGCAACAAGGCTTGCATTCCCATGGTAATTATTAGCTCTTATATTTTGTAATATGTATTGAGAGATGGTGTGATCAAGTATATGCTAGGGGTAACTGCTTGTTTCCGCTTTCCATGAGGGTCAGTGGTGCTGAACTGAGGTAAATTTATGGTTGTCCACCCATTTACCCAATTAAACTTGAGCAAAGTAAGAGAAGTACTTTGATTTATGATGAGTGGAATAGAACCAATATTCTCAGTGACTCACCTATCCCTCCAGAATGTTCACTTAATTTCATTAAAAGATATTAAGGTCTTTTGAATGGGTACTTATGATTTCATTGGATTGGTGAATGTGTTGTATATCTGAGAGAACAGGGTCTGTGGAAGTTCAATATTCAAAAAAAAAAAAGTTGTCACTGTGGTAGGCTGTGTTCAATACAATAATCAGTTAGACAGCAAAAAAAGAGAGCGCAGGAACGTCCAATATCCACACTTTAATGCAGCAATACAACACTTAAGCACGGAGAAAGGGGAAACTCGAAAGCTTTGCTGTCTTAAGTGCTGTATTGCTGCAGTGAAGTTCAACATTCAACCAAGAAAAGAGAGAAATCATTGTGGTCATTCCAGTTGTGACAAATGTTAGGTATATTCCAAAAGGGGTACTATACTTAATGACTGTCCAAATATGCAGCAAGTACAGTGGAAATAATATGTCCCTGCACACACGTATTGTGTATATGTGTATGTATGTATGTATGCATATATATATATATATGGATCTAGAACGTTTGATCGAAAGATCAAATGACCAAATCTATGACCACCAAACACAAAAAGCGCTTTTGTTAAAGTGTATTAAAAAAAAAAAACACTACATTTAAGTTTCTGCAGGGAGAATGTGCTTCCCACACCCCACCTACTTTAATATTCTCCCTCTGAGACCACACTACAGTGGGGAAAAAGGAATTTTCCCTTATCCGCACCGTAGTACGGCCTCGGCAACAGGCATACTTACGCAAAAGTGCTTCTTTGGTGAAAAGCACTTTCGCATAAGAATGCTCGCCCTAAAGGGTCTATATTATATTTTCGAAAGTTTCAAACATCATATGGTCGACACCATATGAACGATGTTTGAAATTTCGAAAATATAATAAAAAAAATAAACTATACTTACCTAAACATTGTAGGCAAAGGGGCAGGCCCCCCTGGACCCCCCCACATCCCTGCTACTTAAATATTCCTACTCCATGATCACACTGCATTGAAGTAAAGGGAAAATATTCCCTACTGCGATTTCCATGTTATGCATGCGAGGTTTTGACCAATCAGGTTCGCTCAATATGCGTTTGCCATTTACAATTTTCAATCACGCGATAGGAACCCTGCCCTAAATGGATTCGGGCATTTGATCTTTCGATCAAACGTCCTAGATACACACAAACACACATATATATATATATATATATATATATATATATATATATATATATATGTACATATATCAGCTAAACAATGAATGGATCAGTTTTAAGGAGGGTGCTGTCAATATGATAGTTGCAATTAAAGCCATGCTTTTTGAAGGATACAGTTATACAGTTCTTGGCATTTAGTTTTAGTCCATGGTTTTGAAACCAGCTATTTAGGAAAGGTCCTCTTGTAGGATCCTGGTGTCTTCTGGGAAGTTTCTGATGAAACCAAGTTTACAGATATTTGCAAACTTGGCCAACAACAAACCCTTAACCTTAGCTGTGACCTCTGAAAGTTAAATGCCAAAGAGGAGAGGTTAAAGGACCAAACCCTTGGGCTATCTGCAAGTGGCAGGTGTGTTGTAGGAGGTGAAACTGCCCACCCTTATTTCCTAGTTTTCATTTGTGTGCCAATTTGCTATCCAATGAGTTACAGAGAGGTTAACATTTTACTGGGAAAGTTTATCTGCAATGCTAGAGTGTAGGATGGTGTGCAACAGCTTTACAAGGTCCTGATATGCAGTATGTACCGATTTGCTCTCAACTATTGTGTCACTGACTGTTTCAAAGAAGTTGAGCACATCCTAACAAAGAGTAAGTGTGTTACCTATACCCCTATTAGTTCCCTAACAATCCTTTCCATAGCCTTGCAGATGAAATTGGTCAGGCTTATGGGTATATAATTGTCTGGATACATTAAAGCCCTATCTTTATGCAAGGGAATAACTATTGCTGCCCTCTATTCATCTTGTACAAAGCTTATTTCAAGCCAATGTTGGATAGACTCTTGGGGGGGGGGGGGTCTGACAAGAGTTTGTTTTTGAAGAGTTGAGGAGGGTATAGATGAGGGAATTTGTTCTAAAGAATACTGAAGGGGAGGAAAGGGGTAAAGTTTGGGGTGAATTTTTCTACTAGTAGATTTGCTAGGTTCTCTGGGTCCAAGCATGTGATATAATTTACTATTACCTCTGGACATTGTTTCGGAGATTTCTAACAAAGTTAAAGGCAGCTTTGTGATTCTCTTTCACCTGGGTAACTATTTTTACCTAATATCTGGCTTTGGCTGATTTGACCAGAATCTGGATTTCCTTGTTTGTTTCAACAACAGTATTTTTGGCTTCTTGACAGTTACATTTATTTTTTATGTGCAATATATTTTATTATACAGCCTGTTTACACTAGCTTTCCACCATAAAGGTTTATTTTTAAATTCAGTATTATATTTGTTTCTGGGAAGGGGTGAGCAGATGCATTTATGCGACTCACATAATTTGATAGTAAAGGATTTTGCATAAGCAGTGGAATCATTAATGTGGAAGGGGATTTGAATTTAGCTTGGTCATCAGTCAGTTTTAGCAGATTAGACTTTGCATGGTCTCTGAATACTGATGCTTCAGACTTGAGGTGAATGCGACTGAGTTGTGGTCTGATTTGACCATGAAGAATGCTACAACTGATTGGGAGCAGAACTGCTCCATATTGGAAGGACCAAACTCAAGATTTTATCACCTCAGCTTGGGGTGCAGTTTATATACTGAAGTCGTTCAGAAATCTCTGAACATACATGCCTGAGGATGCATACATCTCCCTGTTTACGGAGGGTTAATTGAAGTCTGCTAAAAAATAGTGTTAGACTTATTATGGCGTCTATACTGGTTAGGCAGGCGGTATGTGCCAGAGGAGACATGGAGGGGGTCAGGTAGTTAGCTATGATGTGGTAAGGGGCTTTCTTTATAGTAAGTTCGATGTGGAGGAGTTCCTGATCATTATCTCGTTTAACAGGTCTACAGGGGAGATTTCTTTTTAAGAATATAGAGACATCTCCACCTTTAGTGCTTTTGTCTAATGATGTAGCCGATATCCATGACAGGCATTGAAGTCCTGCACTGATGGAGTGCTTTCACTGGTCTTGACCCAGTCAATGTGAAGAGGCATATATAAACTATCTAATGTAATATTTTACTGTGTACAGGGAGCTTTTCTCCCCGGACCTCCACTGAAAAAGGACATGTGTCCAGTTGGACTTTCCCGGTTAACAAATGTAAAATGAATAAATAATAAATAAATAAATTTATTAGGGCAAGCAGTGCTTGTAGAGTGTGGAGTTTTTTGTGAAGGATCACAGCACTGAGCAGCAATAATTTAATGTGTTCATATTCTGTTCAGATATGTTGGAAGCTTTGGAAGGTTGACAATGAATCAAAAATGCATTATGGGGATAAACAATATTTTAGTTAGTATGTCATATTACATAGCATTATGCATGTACTTATGTGCAAGGACCTAAGCATATGCATGATATGGGGAATTCTGGCAGCTGATAGGCAACCTACTGTGAACTTTTCTTTGCACAACCTGTTGAGAAGGACTTCAGTGAGTCTCATTATGGAGTCGCCTATAACTGGGCTATTGGATTCTGTGATGGCTTGCCTTGTCTTTTATCGTGAGAGTTGGGACGGACTGACAGTTCTAGCGAATGCCAAAATGGACTGATGGGCCTGTAAAAGAAAAGGAAAAAAAGTTAAATTAATAAACTTAACAGACTAGTAGCAGTTTGCACTGCAAGCTAGTGTGTAAAGCCAAATGCGATTCTCTAAACAGAACTCTGCGTATCGCCCACGGTTGCTCAAGTTCCACTTAAAAAAGAAAGAGAAAAGCTATTTATCTTTTTATCTTTTATGTATTTTTATCTTTTTATCTTTTATGTATTTTAAAGCAGTCTGGCTTTTAACTGCAAGAAACAGGAGCTAACTAGTCTGTGAAGTCAGCAGCCTGTCACACAATCTGAGTATATGACGTGGCTGCTGCTTAGTCCCGTTACTCTTGCATTCTCTTCCTATGCTTTAGGCGAGAGACTTCAGGGACGAGAAACAAGTGACTTACGGACAGAGAGAAAATCATCTATCTGATCAGAAATTAGTGTTTAAAGTTCTCAGCCCCCCAAGCAGGATCAACCAGATACTTTCTGAATCTATTTTCTCTTCCTGGCAGGGTTGACCAGATCATTTCCGTATTTATTTCCTGGCCAGGTCAATCACATACTTGTTAAATCTTGCTGCAGTGATGCAGTCTCCTATATAATTTTTTTTTCTGATATCCTGGGCCTGTAAGCTGGCTGGGTCAACCACACAGTAAAAGGCTGAATCCGCAGTGAGTTGTAGAGTTTTGGGGCTGTCTGTGATGTGGATGTTTTTTTTTTCTAATAAAATATCCTAGCAGGGGTCAAACGGATACTAGATATGCAGGGTGTTTTGATAGCTACTTGTGGATGAATTCTTTTTTAACCTAATCTTTTTGCAGGGTCAATCAAGGTGGAGAAGGATGGTGTGTGAATATTTTGCTGTTGAAACTCTAGCCTTGCATGACTAAAACGTGTATGAGTGAACTGATCCCCTAAAAGCTCTTGACTATGTGATGCCAAAGAAATACAGTAAAAATGGAATCATTGTCTTCTATTTTCATTATTTTAAACCTTGTAGGCTCAAAGCAGATATTGTGAGTAGGCAATCGGGCTGGGGGCTATGCCTAGTATGTATGAATGAAATGGCTGACCTTACTGTGTACTTCTGACTTGCTTTGCAAGAGTAACGTGCATCTGAGTGAAGTAAGATTGACCACAAACTCTGAACTCTGGATATTGTTTATGTGAAAAAATACATATAGTGATAGCAGTGTTGTCTTTTAACTTTTTCTGTTGTCTTATAACCTCACAAGATCAGGCAGCTACTGTGGGTGGAGTGGGCTATAGGGATTAGGGCTGTGTGTGAATGAAGCAACTGTTGTTGCAATTCTGGCTTTGCAAAACTGTTAATAGTTGTCTGTATTTTCAGATGAATGTAATCTAATTATCAAATATATGAGCCATTCTTAATGTATGTTATTTCATATCTGTCCATGTGCATTCTGAATGTCTGTTTAAAAATGTTTGTAATATGTTATTGCTTTTCTCTCCGGCATACCTCTCAACTGTCCAGATTTTTGCAGAATGTCCAGATTTTCACCTAATGTTTTTGGTCTATTCTTCATAAAATATGTGGTTTTCTGGCAAATTGCCGAGGATTGAAGTCACTAAATAGTGATATACATTTCAGTTTCAGGCTACATGTCTTTCAGAAAATGTACATTAACACAAATCCTGTTATTCTAGCAACTTTCTAAGTTTTCAAAAGCAATTTTTTTTAAATCTGTACCTATTTTTGGGCGTTTGTTCCCCCCCATTATTTTAGGGTTTGTCCAGATTTTTAGTGCTAAGAGGTTGAGGGGTATGCTCCCTGGACATATGCTGAAAAGGCTTTTTTCACTAAAGACAGTTGGATAAACAAAAGTAAAATAAATGAAATGAAATGTGCATTTGTGTAAGGTGAGCTGGCACACAAGTTGAGTAATGTTTTTTACCAACTAAATGAAATCAACGTAAGTATGTTATCTTAATCCTGGCAGGGCCAAAGCAGATGCTTTTGCTTGGTAATGGGGGGGGGGGGCTGTTTGTGAATGAAATGAGTTGACTGGCCCTGCTTTTTACTGTTGTACTTCTGACTTTGCAAGATTATTGTGTACTTTGGTAAAATCAGCTGTCATACAAGCCTGTGTCACTGTCAGAACCACTGCCACGTTAGGCATTGGAGTGACCTTAAATTATGAATAATAAATTAAGAAAGCATAGTGGGATTACTGCAGCAGGGCTAGCCACCTGGTGGTGTAAACCTTTGGTTTGAGATGATTGTCACTGCTGAAGTGACACCCTGACCCCATGTGCAAAAATGGGAAAAGGGGGGTGAGGATGGATGGATGGAGTGGGATTTCCAAATCTCCTTACTTTTCACTTGGCATTGCACAGAATAAAGATTACCTGATACAGTAGAATGTATGTTTACTACATCATGTGTACTCATGACAGTTACTTGTTTTACTGCTTAGAAATGTTTAGGTTTTGTGCTGTTGTAGCATAACCTAAACAGCTCATAAGCTCTGAAATGTGATTTAATCTAGTATTTCGTAGATTATTCAGCATGTACAATAACTGACTGAGCAGTTATTTTATGTAAATTGGTTAAGCACAATCAGTGTTGATCCAATAGTACCATAGCTCCACCCTGTGAAGTTAACCCCACCCATTCCTAGTTGGCCCCACCCAGCTAGCTGCCAGTGTCAAATTTTTGTCCCAGTCTGCCCTACTTGAGACAATATAACTCTTGGATTTATGTCATATGTTTCGGTGTTGCCTGTGCTCAATTACATGAGGTTGCTGAGAGTACTTGTTTTTTTTAGGTTACAGTCAGAAGGTCTTTGTGGTTTAAATCACTGTTAAGAGCCTGTGTATATGCAGGTCTGCGTGTTTGATCTAACATGCATATGACTGGTTTAGTTTGGTGCTGTGTCTGTGGTACTGACAATCTACTTAATATTTGTAGTGGCTACATGTGAAAGCTTTGCCTCCATTAACACTATATAACTACATCTCTCTCTGTAACACACACAATGCGCTTGAGTAGTAGGTGGTATTTAGTAAACATGAAACGATTCCTACATTGTCTTGGGATGAGATGGTTAGAAAATGCAAATCCATTGTTTCAGCTGTTTAGTAATGTGGGCAGAAGGGGAAGTACTGCCTAAGATGTTTTCAGTTGATTTACTGAAGTGATATAGGTCTAAAACTATGCAAGTCTAGTCTGAAAAACGAAACGCCATTTTAGTATTTCCAGAGACTCTTTGGACAACTACTGACTATTAAGCACACCAGGAATTTGTGGAGAACTTAGAGAAATTTAATATTTGAAATATCTGCATCTCTACATTTCCCAGTTAAAAGAGGGTGCACTGTGTTATTCAAATGTGGTCACCTTATAATAGCACAGAAAAGGTAAAAATAGTCAGACAAACCCACTGGCCTATAGCAAAGTAGCACATTTGAAAGCTGTACACCACTGAGAGGCCTAGACATAGCTAGGCTCATTCCCCCTGTTTAACTAGAGATGAAGCAAAGCAATTCTCAGTTAGATTACAGTAAATTTCAAAAATAAGTGCAGAGTGATTACAGCAAATCCTTAGCAATACAAAATGCACTAATCACAGGTGTTTCAAGGCTTATACTTTTGTTGAATCCAGAGTAAGAGATCCACAATCAGTATCTCTGTTGCATAGCTATGAGCAGTTCTGAGCAAATTATATTTTATATTTATTATTCTATATGACATTTTTATTACCTTCAACATGTTTTTAGCAATGAGTATTCAAAGGTAATTTTGCTGAGATTCATGGATTAACATTCAGTTCTTCTCCTGCTTACCCTGTTAGAGACAATGAATAACCTAATACACCATCATATAGCTATACATAACTGCTAGGATTTGAGACAACTGTTCTTTCTTTCCAAGGTATCCGATCTCTGATGCTCTGTACTTACACGCAGCATGAGGTCTCACCCATAGAAAGGTACACATGCATCACCACTTTCTATCCTTAACACAGACCTGTATGAGGACAGTAAACTGCTCACATGCATCACCACTTTCTATCCTTAACACAGACCTGTATGAGAACAGTAAACTGCTCACATGCATCACCACTTTCTATCCTTAACACAGACCTGTATGAGAACAGTAAACTGCTCACATGCATCACCACTTTCTATCCTTAACACAGACCTGTATGAGAACAGTAAACTGCTCACATGCATCACCACTTTCTATCCGTAACACAGACCTGTATGAGAACAGTAAACTGCTCTTCGCTACTTCACTTCTGCAATGCTGAGGGTCACATGCTACAAAAGCTTCTGATTACCCGATGGGCAGCATAATTTTGATTTGTTCTTCATCTACCCAGCCACATATTTCTTCAGACATCCTTCTGTTTTTAAACTCACTTATCTAGGTGATGGTTCTGGTGGTATCCAGTGCAGGTATGTAGACTGGACTTCTGAATTTCCAGCAAAAGTCTCTTCATCCAATGGGATCTTTAGCTGTTCACATACAAAATAAGAGGGACAGAATACCTCCAAAAAGCCTAGGCCCACTGGACTATATGTGGTACACCTCCTGTAGCAAGATATCCATATGACATCATCAAACCACCTCCACGTATTAGTGTCAACGTGGAAGTCAGTGCCAGCAGTGCAACCTCCTTTTGCACTGCTTCACTCCTTCTAGAACAGTGTACGCAGCTTCCCTGTCATGAAGTAGTCTCTTTTCAGCAACTTGCATGCACAGATTTATTCTATCAATCACTATACAAATCACACGACCACTGGTGAGGATAGGGCCATAGGCCAATCAGTACACTGAGAGCTTCTTGAATGACTCGGTCATCACTTTACTCAGTCGAGCATATTGCCCGCAGTGTTGCTGATTCTGTATTGGTGAGCTGGTTAATTTCCTGACCACCTCTACCTTCTCATATCTACAAGATCCCAAAATACGTAAACAGCTCCACATGAAGTAGATGCATCTCTCTCAAATGCAGAAGGCAATCTACTATATTATGGGATACAACCATTATCTCTGATTTTGAGGTGCTGATTTTCATCTTAATGCCTTCGCACTCAGCAGAGAATTATTTACCACATATAGCAGAAGACATTCACTCGAGATTAGTAAGAACCAATCATCTAAAGACGGTGACCTCACATCCCAAACTGGATATTTTGCAGCTGCTGGTGGTACAGTGACATCTGAATCATGAATATTCTGCACCCGCTGGCAGTACAGTGACATCTAAATTGTGGATATTCTGCAGCCAATGTCAGTGTAGTGACATCTGAATCGTGGATATTCTGCAGCCACTGTCAGTACAGTGACATCTGAATCATGAAAATCACAACTAGGAGGGGAGACAAGCTTTGCAAAGTCCTAAGCTCACATTTAACATGCAGCGTAATGAGGAAAATGAGGGTCCAAATTTCACCCCTCAGATGCAGAGTGTGGATGGCATGCGATGACTGACCCATGACTACGTACTGCTGTAGCACTTCACACATGAACTTGTGCTTCTATGTACGTTGCCCATGTCCACATAACAGATGCTGACAATTCTGGCAAACTTCCATGACCCCTCCAATACCTGTCTGAAGTGATCCAATGTTCTATGACCAGGACAGAATCCACATTATCTAATAACTCCGCCACCAATTCAGTCAAAATAATAATGATGTGGAATCCTTCTCTGCACTCTGACATCTGCTTTCCAGAAACAGGCTGTGGAGTGAAATCCCTCTGTCAGTGCTGCACACCCTCCTACAATCATTTAAAAAAAAATGAGCACCATCACTCCCAATGTTCTAATCTAGTGGTCATATTTCAGGCTTCCCCACAATACTTAAAAGTTAACAATGACACTTCATCATCATCTATCACCTTCAGCATTTCCAGTTAGATTTCAACTACTTCCACATAATCTTAACTGTGGAAATGTTTAACTGTCACAGGACCATGTCTACCCAACATGGCTGCAGTTTCGTCATCTGCTTCAGACACTTCCACCTCAGGGGGATTGGTAATGGATTCAGGAGTTTCTCAAAGTATTCCTTCTTTCTTCATCTTTGCTTGACCGTCTGGGAAATATCCCACTACCCCTCCTGTACCTGCTGATGATTGTCTCCAACTTTACTCCTCTCTCCCCCTCAACCTTCTCTCAGGAAATATCATCAAATATAACACCCCCTACTATCACTAGGGAACAGGTCCTTAATGCTCTCTCTAAGACCAGGAATACTGCATCAATGGGCCCAGACAATATCCCAGGATGCCTTCTAAATAGCATGAAACATGACCTATCAGGGCCTCTGGAATTACTATTTAACTGTAGCCTCCAAACAGGTTCTGTGCCTCATGAATGGAGAAAGGTAACACTCATCCCTCTGCACAAAGGCAGGTCATCAACAGACCCTGGAAACTACAGACCCATAAGTCTCACTAGTCTTAAATGTAAAGCCATGGAAAGAATTATCATGGAGATGATCACTAGAGATATAGTAAACCTCCAGACACTGGACCCAACCCAGTATGGTTTCAAGGGCAGATCATGCCTACTCAAGCTGGTGGACTTCTTTGAGAAGGTCACCAAAGCAATGGATGAGGGAAAAATCATTCACACTGCCTACCTTGACCTGGCCAAGGCATTTGACACAATACCCCACTCGGGCATTGTTGACAAACTCAGGAGGTTGGGTACAAACATGTATGCCACCCGGTGAATAGCCAGCTGGCTCACAGACAGGACCCAGGAAGTTAGAATTGGGGAATTCACCTCTACAAAGAGGCCAGTCACAAGTGGAGTCCCTCAGGGATCAGTCCTTGAACTGCTCCTTTTTGGCATTTACTTCTTAGAAGTCAAGGCCAATGTCCGTAGTCTCTGGCTGACAATTTGCAGATGATTGCAAATTAGGAGCTGTCATTGAATCTCACACTGACACAGACAACAGTTGTCAGAGCCATGGACTAAAACTAAATGCCAAGAAATGCATAATAGTATCCTTTGGGAAGTCATACATCCCTGGTGACTATCATATTGACAACACACCCCTTAGAGTTGACCCAGTAGTCAGGGATTTAGGGACACACACAGATAGCAATCTAGCCATTGATCATGTGTCTACAGTGGTGAAAAAATCATTCTATGTTGCGCAACTTATAAACAAAGGTATGGCATCTAAGTTCAAGGAAGTCATTGTTCCACTGTATTTGGCATTCATCAGACCAATCATTGAGTACAATGCCCCCTTTGGTATGCATCTAACCAGGCATATCCAACAACTGTAACGTTCACAGAGGTTCCTCACTAAAATAATACAGGGCGTAAGTAACATGGCCTATACAGACCGCCTCAAAGCTTTTGTCCTACAGGCTTTTGAGAGGAGATCTGTGCCTGGCATACAGGGCATTGTCAGACCCCACTCTGATGGACCTCCTGCATATACACAAAACAAACAGCGCCAGAATTACCCATTCTAAAGACGTAAACCTTGCCTGCGATATAAACAGGACCTGCTGGAGAGATGGGTATGTATCCCAGAGACTATCCCATCTATGGAACAGACTCCCCATCCATGTGAAGCAGAGTTCCTCCCTAACCCAATTCAAGTGCAACTTGGATAACTGGATGGGAAACAGGAAATTCATCCCCTGGTTTGGCATCTATGTCTCTAATGGACACAGGTAACCTGTAAATGGTTCATATCCCCAGGCCCATGCTTACACTTATCAAGTGTATCAGAGCTTGTTAGAGATTTGGGATGCATGACTAGACTTAAAAAGGCCCTTGTGGTCGTTAGCCTAGTAAACACTTATAAACCTATAAGAAATGTTTTAAAAATCCAAAATGCATTCTACATGACCTTCCATATTGGGGCCTTCACATTTGTAATCACTTTTCCCGCTACCTTCTTGGCAGGTCAGACACATTAGTCAGATCTGAGACCATTCCTCCAAGAGCTGCACATAAATCGTCTTTATCTTGGGGGCTTTCCTCATTCTTAGTGTATGCAAGCAGGTCATATGAGTCCTAGCATAGCATAGCAAACGGTGACCACACTTTGGTCACATAGCCTTGACTCTGTCTTAACTAATGAGTTCTTGAACATGGTTTATTCAGTCTTCACAGCTCTGACCTTCATATATATATGGCAGAACAGTTTCTGGATGTGGAATTTAAATTCACTACAAGTTTCCCCGAATCTGTTCAGATGATTCAGTTTATTACCAAATGATGCTCATTTCACAGCTCAGCACCTGCCTTAACATCAGTGTCCAGAATATGCAACCTCAGATCTAAAGAACAGATTGCATAGATAATATATTACACACACACAATCAATTCCTAAATGAAAACATCGCCAGCATAAAGCAAGTGCTGATTAAAACCAGTTTATTTGTGAGCACCGGGAATAATCATCATTACTAAAGGCACATGGCAACAATTGTGTTTAAGCACAAAACAAAATGGCAATATTTATAATACTACAGTAGCTAAACTATTAATATTAATATAGAACAATGTATGAAAGAATAATGAAATAAAAACTGAAAAAGGGGGAAGGAGAGAGGAATAAATGCAAATAAGCAAGCAAATGCACCATCTTTGAGGTTAATAAACCAAAATATAAACTGTGCAGCTCTGCAAAATATGCTCGGTAAAAATATTCATAACCAGTACATCGCATTTAATATACTACTGCACAAATTCCACTAAAAATGAAAATAAAATTAGATAATATGCATATGTTATGAAAAAAAATAATTCACAAGCAATCGTGGCTGTGAAAATAAATTTATAATTCCTCATGCAAACCACTTTTCTTATAAGACCCCAGATTGACTATTTCCTTCTTTTTTATCAAAAACTTGGTGCTTCAGTGAAACAGTTTGTGACCAATCAGTGAGCCTGTGTAAGCCAATAATTGAAAAAAATAGCAATGCAATAAATCACGGTATGGTGAGAGAGTATTACCAGTGTGCCTTCATCTGATCTCACTTGAGTCAGCTAAAATGTACCCCTTCCAAAGGTGTAAAGTCTGGCCGACATGAAAGTCGCCACAAAAACACATGATCATGTGTATCAGCCAATCTGTGCCACAAGTAATTATATGGCAAATCTCACAGGTTCCTCTGGTACTAACTGATGTAATTACTACACAAAATGCAGTTACCAGAAAGAAAACAACTGCTTGGTGATACTGAAGAAATAAAACACTGTTTCAAAAGTACTAGTAAAGTCACTTATATCCTGAGAAAATTCACTTAGAGTTCTGCTTTACTATAAGTAATCTTGTCACTGGTGGGTAATAGAGATGAAAAAAAAAACTTTTCACTGGTCAGTATTAACCGGTATTTGTTACGCATTTGATGAATTGTGAGTTTGTACCATAAACAGAAAATAAATTAATCAGAGTTGATTCAGTATTTTTTAATTCTGTCCCTCACTGGTTCTAAAACCTGTTGGTGTGTTACTTGGAAACCATCTGATTTCCAGCAAGAAATGTGGTGACCATACTTTGGTCACATCTCTTAGATTTCCTTCCTGGTGTTTACCTCTATCGCTTCCTTCCCTTCACATTGTCTACTTACTGCTTCCCTGTCACTCTTACCTGTCCTCACCCTCCTATCTCCTACTGTTCTTATACTATACTTAACTCCTCACAGCTATAAATCAGCAGGTATAGTATATTTATGTGTTATTTTAATACACACCATGAACCTTGTGGACATATTTCACTCGTGTCATCTGAATACAAGACATTTATTACTTCTATACGTCCATGATTCTAACCTTTTCACTATTGTTTTATCATCAGATTATTTCAATGCAATAATACTGCTCAATTTTTTGTTATCTGTAATAATATGTATCTGCAATAATATTTTTCTTTCTATGTATTTTTGTGGAGCTTTTCTCCTCGGGCCTCCACTGAAAATGGGCTCATTCAGGCCCAGTGGACTTTCCCAGTTAACAAATGCAATAAATAAATAAATACTGTCTTAACTAAAGAGGTCTTGGAACTTGTGTTTTTTCAGTACTTTATTAGTATCCCTGGCTTTATTACCCCTAGCAGTAAATCTTAAATCTTTTAGCAGTTTCTCAACACCGGACTCTTGCATAACCATCTAAGCTTCCAAAACTGGGATTTAGGTTTATTTCATAATACGTGCAACAGATGACAACTCATGGCTGGCCAAATAGAATTCTATAAGTTTGTTAACCATAGCATTCAAAAAATTAGTTACAAACAAGCTGCATGTGAAAAATCATACCCCAAGAGCTGGAATTCAGATATTCTACAAACCTAGTTATGTTTTTCTTACTGCCAACCCAGATTATAAAGCAATTATCTAAATATCTTTATCATAAATTTATGCAGGACATATGCAAATTGCTTCATTCTTGTAAATCCAACGTAGCTCAAAAGATTGACAATAAATGAGGAAGAGCAAATGCAAATTACATTATTCTTCAAGTTTCTGAAGTTTTAAAATAAATTCAGACAACTACTGTACTGTCTGTTACCTGTACATCAACGGAAAACATGTATATAAAGCTTGCAATCAAGACTATATATCAAAACTGTAGTCTCTACATGAATATCATTCATTATATTTAAATACTCCCGTGATGTGAGCCTTAACATGGTAGAATAGCAGAATAAGACACCCCCACAAAAAAGAGCCACCTCCCGAAACTATAGGTCTACCCACTACTGGGTGCATAGATTTGTGTATTTTAGGTAACATAAGTTCTATCAACATGGATAATCAGCAGTCAATTGTTGGCATGATTGTAAGGAAGTAATCCTCTGTGAAACAAGCTGTGAAAGAAATGTCCCAGTGTTTTGGGAACCAGAGGTAATTTAGCATAAAGATAAAGGTGTCTAAATGCTTTTCTTTCATACTCAGATCTTTGCCATTTTGCTAAAGCTCCTCCATTATCAGCCATTGAAATCAATAAATGAGAGATTTTAGTGATGGCAAAACTTCTCATTCTCATCTATAGATATTAAAAATGATTTTTAAAAAATCTCCATGATGATGCAGAGTAGATTCTTCACTGACATGCTCCTCGAGAAAAAAATGAAAATCTGATATCCATTTGTTTATATTCCCTATATTAAATGGTCCTGTAGTCATTATTTCACATTTAAAATTTAAGAAAAAGATTTTAAATCCTCAACCACACCTACTAGTTATATATAAATGAAAGTGTAAATTATGAACTTTTATTAAGCAAATCCCCTTATTCATGAGTTAAATGCGTCTCAGAAATGTTAAAAACGAAGTCCTTCAAATCTAAGGTCAATTAGAGGTCATCAACCCTGTAGTTTATTTTTCATAAATGTATTGATATTTGGCAATATCAGTGGCACAACAGATAGTACACTCGCTTTTGATGAAGAAGGTTGTGGGTTCTTGTCCCACGCTAGGTAGATGGATTGCTGACATTGCATTGCAGAATAAGGAGGGGTGTTGTACTCCCGAATGTGTAATCCTTTGGATGAGACGTTAAACTGAGGCCCTATCTACAGAGTTGGTGGTAGCTGAGGGTGATGTAAAAGATCCCAAGTCACCTATTGAAAGGAGTAGGGGAAGTTCTATGATGCCCTGGCCAAATTGACTCGAATAGTATACATGCCACTTTGAATATCTCCTGAAGAGGGGGTACTAGCACAGAAGGACTAACCTGATCAACAAAGGATAAACGAAATAAACAAATATTGAGTTTTGGAGAAGGTTAAGAATAGTTCTGTTTGTTTTCTAGATAAACAATTACTGGAAAAATGTTTCTATTTCTGTGCATCAAGTTAAGAAAAAAATACTGAATTTAGATAACAGTGAGTTACATGAATATCATAAAAGAATGATTATGTGTAAATTACACATTGATGAACTTCCTTCCAGTAGAAAACTTTGGTATGTTCAAATCATGGATTAAAATAATTATAACAGATCATGGGGAGATAACATGCATATTAAACAAGCTATAGATTTAAAACAGATTAAATTTATGTGTGTATGTATGAATGTATATATACATATATACACAAACACATATCTTCATATACTGAAAAATAAAAATCTCAAATGACTAGTGATCACCAGCCCATCAAAAAACACACAAAAAAGGTAAAACATTTTCCCCAGATGGCAAGATCCCCCTATAGCCCATCCCTGCACACATTCCCTGCTAATTATATATACTAACTCCATGATCACACTACTACCCCACCCCAACTCTCTGCTAACTATATATACTAACTCCATGATCACACTACTACCCCACACACATTCCCTGTTAATTATATATGCTAACTCCATGATCACACTACATTGGGGAGAAGGCAAATTTCCCAATCCCCACTGAACTGTCATTGCACACAAAAAAAGACTGGTACATTTCTATTTTACATTTATTTACCGGGAGAGCCCAACTGGGCATATAACTTTCTCAGCAGAGGCCCGGGGAGAAATTCTCCACTGTTAGTAGTCAATTTTGTTAGTAAAAAATGTTATAATACAATGAAGTATAACAGAAATTCATATAATTTTAATAATGAAAAAAACTGAAAAAAAATAAGTGGTCTAGTGGAAGACAAGACCAATTATCTTAGATTATATTTCAAGTCTTATAACAGTGGAAAATAGTGACACAGTATGCACCGAGAGGTCAATTAAGTCTATTAGCATTATGTACAAGTTAAATAGCAAGTTGAAGAATTCAAAACTGCTTGATATTTACAGTGAGAAAGAAGGAAGCAACCTAAAATAGTAATATAACCGAGTTTTCCACGATCATTACATATGCAAGTCAATTTTAACATCAGCTAGTACCATGGTTGGGCTACCCATGCTCATCACACATGCAAGTCCAGGAATTGGTGAGGTGGGCTTTAATGTGATGCTTGAAGTTTTTTAAGCTAGTTATTATTCTGATTTCAAATGGCAAGTCATTCCACAGTTTAGCAACATATTAGGAGTATAGAGAATCACCGGAGCTATTTTTACTTATGGTTACTTCAATTAGAATTTTATTAGTGGATCTTAGTGGACAGGAACTAGTATGGGGGATGAGGAGAGGCCTTGTAGAGCTGGTGTTTTTTGGGGTTCATAAAACAATTGGTGGGTGGTAGAGAGTTGTGTGGGGGTGAGTTGGTGGGGTACTTCTAACCAAGATAGTGGTCTTAGGGCTTTGCAATGGTGGCTTCTAGGAGGACAATTAGTGGCAAATTTAGCCATCTTATTATAGCAGACATCTAGCTTGGCTAGGTCTGATTTGGTAAGGGTGGTGAGGATGGTGAAGCGTACAGTAAAGTTGACAGAAGATGGATTCTGGCTGTGCTGATTCTAGAGTCTGTGGTTAGGTAGTTTTTGCATCTGTACAAGGTTCCTATTTTTTTTTGCATACTTTTTTATAGTTTCGGCAATGTGCAACCTCAAATTTTGATCAATAACAACACCGAGAAGTTTGGTGGATGTAACTGGCTTGATCAAAGTCTTATTGCTAAACAGGATATTGAAGTAGGTGGATTGGGTTTTGAGTTTAGTGGGGTGGAAGAGCATATCTGGGTTGAAGATTAACTGGGCATCTGCCAACCATGATTCAATAGCACTGAACAATATCTGGGTTATGTCCTGGAGTTCACGCAGGGTTGGAGGCAGAGCATATCACCATGGAGTAATCTGCATACTGGATAAGGGTAGCTAGAGATGTATCATTATGGAGGTTATTGGTAAACAGGTTAAAAAGGAGGGGACCCAGGATGGACCCTTGGGGTACACCCAATGTCACTGGTAGTAGGGGTCAAAGAGCTTTGTTCCACAGTGCGGCTTGTAGCTGATCTGCGAGGTAGTTCTGGAACCAGGCTAGTGTGC
>NC_056748.1:1121059156-1121161656 GCF_019279795.1 Protopterus annectens
TATATATATATATATATATATATATATATATATATATATATATATATACACACACACACACATATATATATATATATATATATATATATATACACACACACACACACACATATATCTATATACACACAGACACACACACACATATATATATATATATATATATATATATATATCTATATACACACAGACACACACACACATATATATATATATATATATATATATATATATATATATATATATACACACACACACACAAATACACGTCCGTATATATTTATATCCTTTCCTCCTTTTTTATGCAGACTGTATGCAGAGCTATGAGTCACCCTTATGAAATCATGAAACGTCCGTTCTTTATATTTCTATATATGCAGACTATATACACATGCTGGTGTCTGTAGCAATAAAAATGTCTCATTTGTTGTTCCTGATGCTGCTGCATCGTGGTTTAAAGTTTAGGCAAATGTAGTTCCATGGCAAATAAACATGAAGTAATATCCCTTTTTGATGCAGACTATGTATAAGCATTAATTTATACAATGATAAACACACTGATACGAAGTCAAATAGTCATGTTTTTATTTAGTCTCTATATAGCTTTTCCAGCTAAATTGCAAATGATCCATAGTCGTGTGCTCACAGAATAAGAAAATAAAAACAATAATGGTTATGAGACATCTGGGAGTAGAACTGCAGCTCCTTGGGTTTTAAAGCACCTATCCTGAAAGCTTCAAAAATGTTATTTGCTGTTATTGCAGGGATAAGCCATGTGGACATTGTTTCTGGTTGAAAAAGCAGCTGCATGATGAAGGAAAACTAACTAAATAAAATCAAATTTATTTGACCAGAAATGGTTACAACTTTCTCTATATTCTTATGTACTTAGTTGTCCAATCTTTTATAGATTGGGATACATGGAGTAGACTGACTTTGGCAATTTTGGGAGGTGCACCCCCCCCCAAGAAAATATAGTTTTGAAGAAAATGAATTCTGCTTTACAAGGTGTGACAATCCACCACTGGACCAGTAATCAAGAAGCCTCAATCCTTACCACTGGCAACTGGGAGGATGACAGGTACAAACACATTTCCAGATGCAGCTTTCTGCATCAAGTGCAATTTCCCTTAAGAGCACGCAGAGACCACGGTCCGTCTGCGGCTGGTTTCTACCTCTTTCTCCAGATCTCAAATAAGACTTCCCATTGACAAAGCTAGAGAGTTAAGATCTCAGCTGAGTAACCAAGCCAAGACTTCCAGCACCCTCTCTGTCTAACCAGTGCTTTGTGTCCCTGCCCAAGTAGCTGACACACACACTTGGGAAAGGCTGGCACAGGTTTACTAGCTATGTCCCCTTTTGCCCAGACTATAAGGTAGTTATCACTTCCATCAGCCAACTCATTATTAGCTAGTTTAAGGCCCTTAAAGGGTGTCCAGTCGTACTGTGCAATATTAATACAAATGGTAGTTTGACCAAGCGTAAGGCTATTACGAGTGGTCCACAGTGTTACCAAATAAATATGCATGTACTCTCAAAACTTAAATATCTCTACACAAATCAGTCACAATGAAAGGTTTAAATATATTTAATAATAAATAATGAAAGAACAAGAAAATACTCAGTATATATTCACAGTGACATCAGAGTTCAAAACCACAGGAAATATTTAACAACAACATTGCAGGACAGTCTCAAATAAAAACAAACTTCTAAACTATGCTTCACTATATATTTTTTTTTTTGAAAATAGTTTTATTAATTTTAAATGAAAGAACTTTATAAGCAATCACAAACATTTTACAAAGAGTTAAAATTTCAAAAGTTATAACATATAAAATTCAAATAATTTTATATAAGAACAAAGGAAAAATGAAGAACACAACAAAAAAAAACGTTTATAACAGAAGTATATACAATGACATCCATTATTATATGATGGCATCCATTATTATACAATGACATCCATTATTATATGATGACATCCATTATTATACAATGACATCCATTATTATATGATGGCATCCATTATTATATGATGGCATCCATTATTATTCACAGATAATGTGGTATTTTAATCATTTTGAATGTGAATCTCAAATAAAAAGAAAGAAAATTGAGATTTCTCACTGTAATTATTAATCTTTTTTCAACAAAGTCTGTAGGATAAGCCACATATAATAAACATGAGTCTTTCTAGTTGTTCTATAAGTAACAGTTTTAAGTTGTAAATGACTAACTTCATTTAACATATTCTTGAATTCAGTAAAAGTAGGAGGAGATTCAGAAATCCAGTTTTTTGTAAGACTCTTTCTGAACACAGCAAGTATACCCTAGAGTAAAGGATATTTTATTTTTTAACACTATATGATATATGTGTATTAAAAAGCATCAGTGACTTAAGTATGAAATTATCTGTAAATAGTGCCTGAAAAAGTTCATTGACACCAACCCAAAAAGCAGTTATAGCAGGACAATCATAGAACATATGAGCCGAATCCATGCTCTTATTTATCTGATTTACATTACATGTGCTGTTTCTTGTTGATTTTATTCATTTGTTGTGGAGTATAAAAGGATCTGGATATAAATCTCCAGGTGAATAGTTTCCATTTAAGTGACAGTGTTGTTTTCCCTGTCGATTCTAAAATGTTAATTTTATCCTGATTACAGGGAAGATCATTATTAATTAAGTAGAAGTAATTCCAATAACTGTCTGGGCAACTATACGTTTCATCATGAGTCTGAATATAAAGGAACGTTTGCCTGCATAAGTTTGATTATGCTGAAGACTTGTGTGGCAGTTGTCTAGTAATGTACTAGTATGATACTTGCAATGAAGGTGTGATCAAGTCTATTTTATTGTCTATAAATTATCCAAGAGTTTGAATATCTAGCCATAGGCATTTCTCCAACTGAAATTCTTCAATTATGTGGTCTACACCTTAAACTTTATTTTTTGAAGTCAGTTGAAACCATAACTTAAGCTTATGTTGTTTAAAGTCATTTTGCTTAATTCTGATGTTAACAATGGTGTATGAGTAAATGCAATAGGGAATATTAAAAAAACATTCTTTATAACTGGGGTGTTTATATATACAATTTCTAAAATTTGTTAGAAAATTATAAATATAGCTGGTTGAGTGTTTGACTGTTATATGCATAGTAAAATAATCTTTTATATCCATAACATCGGATTGCTTATGATTTCTAGCTTATAGGTTGAAGGTTTCATTATTAATTGCATTGTTATTGTTTCCCAATATATCTTCCATTTAGGCATATAAGAGTTGTCTAAAAGTTGCATAACTGTTCTAATTATAGAGGAATTGGAGTATAAATTCAAATCAGGGAATATTATCCCCCTGTGCTCCAACTATTCACATGTTGTTTAATGGCAATTCTTGGCTTTTTGGGGGACCAAAAGAAATTTAATATCAGGGAATTTAATTTGTTTATAAATATTTTGGTGGAAAGTATTAATATAGATTGAATAATATATAGGATCTTAGGGGAAATTATAATTTTTATAATAATCTTTCCTCTAATGTAAATAAAATCAAGTTCCACTTCAGTAGTAAATTTTGAATGTTTTCATAACATTTATTATAATTTAGTCATACTATTGATTTTATGCCTTTAGCAAGGATGATTCCTAAGTATGTAACATGATCAGTATCAGATTTATAGTTCTCAGTAGCTCTATTATTTTTATTAGAATATATAGGTAAAATTTCAGTTTTATTATCATTAAATGACAATCCAGATACCCTTTGAAATATTTTGATGGGATCAAATAAAGATGCTATATAGAGGGAGTCATTTCCCTTCGTAGTAAATAAAATAATAAATACATAATCAGCAAATAGTTGGATTTTAGAAGTTAATTCCTCATTAAGCTTTAGACCTTCTATATTTTTGTTTTTCTTAATTTGATTAGCCCATGGTTCCATAGAGTGAATAATAAAGGAGAGAGGTGACATCCTTGTTTGGTTCCTTTTATGATGGGTATTTTGGTTGAAATATATGATCCGATTTTAATACATGCTAGGGCTCCTTTATATAAATGTTTTAATAGTCAATAAAACTATTTGAGAAATTTAGACATTCCAGTAATATGAACAAATAATCCCAATTTATTGACTCAAATGCTGAGTTTATGTCCAAGCTTATTAATGTAAATTTTTTTTTCTTCTTTTGGGAATAATCAATTAAAGCTACAGTTCATTTAATATTATCAAAAGTGCTTCTATAAATTACAAACCCCATTTGGTTATCATCAATTAAGTGTGGTAAGAGTTTCTTTACTCTTTCAGTATGTATGTTCATGAACATTTTATAATCCACATTCAGTGATGAAATGGGTCTATATGAGGAGCAACGTTTAGGGTCTTTGTTAGTTTTAAGAATAGGTGATATAAATGTGTATTTCCAAGGAGAATGCATTACAATATTATTCTGAGCTAAGTTGGAGACCTTGCGGAGTGAAGAAATAGCAACCTTAGGCATAATTTTATATAACTCAGGTATAATTATATCATTTCCTGGGACTTTGTTTTGTTTAAGTTTGTTAATTTGGGTTTGTATATCAACTAAAGTGATTTATCTATGATTTCTACCTGTTGCTTCTTAAGTTTGTTATAAAGATTTATATTTATAAATTCTTTTATTTTATCTTTAGATTTTATGTTGGTTTGTTTGAGTGTGTGAAAGTGAATTCTAAATGTCTCTATTATGTCTTTTATGCTATACACCTTCTTTAAGGAGTATACATCTCTTTAATATAATTACATTTATTTATTCTATTGGTTTTGTTATTAAGATTAGTTAAATATCTGGGATTTGATGAGTAGGCAAGAAACTTATGTTTTTCCAAGATGATCATAGTCTTATGATGATGTATAGTTCTATATTCCTCACTTAATCACTGTCATCCCTAATATTTTTATATGAAAGTTTATCTTTATTTTTATGGTGTAAAGTATCTAGTTTTTCTTGTAATATTTTTTAAATCTTTAACCCAAGATGGCTTCTTGTTATAATACCATTTATTTGTCCATATAGACAGGCTTTTAAAGCATCCCATATGTATATGTATGAAATGTTTGAAGCTGTATTTGTATTTATAAACTTTTGTATTTCTTCTTCTAGGAAAGTTTGAAAACATTTTAATTTTGTAAGGTATGCGGCGATTCTTTTTATTTGAATATTAGGTGAACTATTAATGCGAAGGTCAAATATAATAGCGTTATGGTCCGAGATTGGGCATGATATAATTTTACTGCTTAGAAAATTGTTTATAATTTGTGTGGAAAATATAATCCTATCTATTCTGGAGTATCTTTTAAATCTGTTAGAATAAAATGTATATTATAACAAGCTTTGATCAGTGTAATCATGTACATCTTTTAATTGATAAGACTCCATGAAATTTATTAATCGTTTGGCTTGTGGCATTATCTTTCTATTCCCTAAAGTAGTAAAATCTTTTGCATTTAGAATACAATTAAAATCCAAGATTATGTTTCATAGGTAGGTACTAGGCTATTGGCCCTAGGGCCTATATAAGCCTAGCCAAAATGTACCCTGGCTTTCGCCACCCAAGAAAATTATTTTCCTGTGTCACTGTCGAGCAGAGCCACAGAAGTGATCCCTGGGGTGAATTTCCTATCTCCCATCCAGTCATCAAGATTTTTCATGAAGAGTGCTAATGAGGAGCTTTGTTTGATATAGATAGGTAGTTTATTACAGAGTATGGGAAGTCTCTGGGACAGGACTCTATCCCTTCAGCATGTTCCGTTTATTGTGGTGACAAGGTTTAGGTCCCTAGACCGTGTAGCTCATAGGGATTGGGATTTAAGTGGAGCATGTCTAAAAGCTCTAGGTTTGACATAGCTTTGTGTGTTAGGCAGAGATGGCCTCTGAGTATGTGATATGTGAAGGAGTAAAGCTGCAGTTTTTTTGAGATGGTCTGCGTAGGGCATCTGTTTGAGGCTGGTAATCCTCTTTGTGAGGTATTTCTGCGGCCTTTCCAGTTGTTGTAGATGCCTTGTGAGGTGCATACCAAAAGGGGCATTGTACTCTATAATGGGTCTAATGAGTGATGAGCAGAGGGGAACAATGACCTCTTTTTTCCTTGATGAGAAACCTTTCATGATGAGGTGTGCCACGTAGGATTTCCTGACTACTGTGGCGATGTGATTATCAAAGGAGAGACTACTGTCCACCTGTGTCCCAAGGTCTCATCACACTTTCAGTGTTAAGTAGACTCCCGCCTATGTGGTAGTTCATGGGTACAGAGTTTTTACCAAAAGGGATGGCAACACACTTTTTGGCATTGAGCCAAAGGTTTCCTTCAGAATGTGAAATTATTTGATTTAATTAATAGTAATAGTTCCTATACCAGGTAACCAATAGCTGTTTACTAGAGCATATCATTTTTTATTTATTTCAATTATAACAAGGCATAGCATCCCTTTGTCATCCTGATATGTTCTAACTATGCTAGGTAAAGGAAGTACTTTGTTCCAGAGAATTGATACACCTCTTTTCTTTTTTGAGTGTTCTATGCTAGCTATGATAGTATATTGGTGTTCAAAAATGTAATATCTTTCAGTTGATGAGTTTCTTGTAAGATAAAATGATGTTAGGTTTGTGAAAAGCAAGATATTTGAATAAACTACCTCTTTTGACTGGGTTATTCAGGCCATTTAAATCGATTGATATGCCTTTTAACGTGGTCATTACATATGTATAACTATATTATACAATATTGTATCATACCTATATCTTGTTTCTATCTTATGTGACCCTCCCCAAAACGAAAATTATTTAATTTGTAAACCTTAGTGCATAAGTCAAAATTAGTAGCATGAGTTATAATTATTGTAGTTTAAAGTATAATGGATGTCAGATGAAACATTATTATAAAACTAATTATATGTTGTATTTTATAAAAAAAAACAATGCAGCTTTCCACCTGGAGTTGTAAACTCCTTATCCCAGTGACATCAGTCACTTGGATCAAACCCTTAGACAGTAGCAACAGAAAATAGCAACCCTAGTTGTATACATTAAATAATTAAACCAAGTAACAAGTTACATGTAATTTCTTCTATTAACATTGTATGTTTGTAATATAACTCATCTAATATAACTATTTATATCAAAAAATAAGGCAAGTTGCATATATTAAAAAAAAATGCAAGTCAGAGAAAGCATTGAGTATAGATTAAGAAGGTTCTCTCATAAGAATAATATAGAATTAACTTAGCTAGTCAATTCCTTAGTAAGTATGTTTAACTAAGTTTAACAAAGTGTTGATAGGCCTTATCTAATCTCATGACAATGTTGTGTCTTTTGGCTTTTTCACAATGTCTTACTGTGAGGCGGCAACGCTACCGCAGCACCACTACTGCATGACAATACATAATTTAATTACTCCCCATATATGAGGATTGAAATTATATAGAGTTTCTATACATTTAGCTACTAAAAAGAATATATAACCCTACTAAACATTGCAATAAAGCAATTATTGAATACTTATAAAGGAAATAAAAACAGCACACACAAAAAAAACAAAAAAACATTTTGACTAAGGAGCTATATAGTCACTTCCATTTAACAGTATAGAATGAAGTAATAGCAGTGGTTTCTGCAATACCAGCTATTTCAGTCTACTGTCATTAATATATCTCACAGAACTCAACAACATCCACATTAATAATTTAGAATGTTAATAAGCATATCTTCAAGTGCATTGGTTTATAATTTATAAACAAATTTATAACAGAGAGCAGATAATTTAAAATAACCGTTAAAAGCCATGTGCTAAATTATATAAATATAAACAGTTCAGAAATAAACAGACTAAAACAAGTAATATGACCAATGTTTGTTTAGAGTGAATATTTTGAAGTTATAGGACATTATATATGCATAACAGCATGAAGGTACGAGTGCACTTGTAATTGTTTAAAGCTTTAGGTTAACATATCATTTTTATAAGTTATACTAACATTGTGTAAGTAGCAAAGCCGTGGTGGTACAGCGGTTGCATTGTTGCCTCACAGCAAGAGGTTCTCCCGTTCGATTCTCAGCTAGTGTGCGGGGAGTGCCTTCTGTGTGGAGTCTGCATGTCTCCCCGTGGTTGAGTGACCTCCGAAAGACGTGTGAATGGGCGTGCCTTCGCTGAAGATTGGGCGTCGGGCTGGCAACTCATCACCATAAAAATCTACTGCCAATCATTAGCGGACCGGAGTTCCACTGTGGCGGCCCCTTACCGGGAAAAGCCAAAAAGACAAACAACAACTAACATTGTAAGTAGCCTCAGGAAATCATGACTCAAGTCAACTTGTCCGCACACAGCTCTGAGTTCACCATTGCATTTCTGCGACTAACTATGACTACCACCCACAGCATCTTCTCTTTTATCATTTCTGTTTCCTAAAACAGATTCAAAAATGGTAATAAAGGGGATGGGGTCCTTTCACTTCCCCTGTTCCCCCTCCTTCTCATTTAGGTACTGGTCTAATAAGAGCTAAAATGGCAACACAAATATCATTATAATGACCTTACGAGACATAAACAGAGCCGAATCAAGTCTATTGGTACAGTACAATAGTGCCTTTCAAAGTATCCAAAGCTGAATTATATCATGATTTACAACATTGTAAAACATACATTTATGTTTACACTGTTAGATTCTTTTTATTTTTTTTTTTAAGTTTTGACACCACTTACTATTAAGAAGCATCGAAAAAACTGAAAAAAAGGAAAATCTGCCCATCTCAAACTCAAACAGCAATTCTTATCGATCGGCCACTATTTTGATGCTTTAGGGACATTTATAAGGAGGATAAATTAGCTTTGATCATGAAAAACAGTTTTCGGATGAAGATCCAGCTGAAGACTTCCTGGTTTAGCGGGGTTTAATGAGCTGAAGTCAAAGCATGTTGTGCTGCTCTGCTGAAGATACGAAGCTTTTGAGGGACATCCCACGCTGAATCCATGTCATTTGAGCTGCGTGAAGCTCAGTGATTATCGGCATGAGAGGACTCGCAGTCCAGGAGTTGTCTGCAACAAGATCAGTTGAAAAACAACTAAAACAAAGGTAGCAACTGTTTTTTTCTTTCTTTTAAGTGAACCCTGACAAGGGAAGGAGATTCAAAGCATAACAAAGTAGGCACAAGCTTATAACAAACTGCAGGCACACATACAATGGACAAGGCTCATTGAAAATGCCTATATAAATATATATATGACACACACACACATATATATATATATATATATATATATATATATATATATGGGTCTAGGACACGTGCTTGAATAGCATATGTCCGAATCACAAAACATCGAACACACATACACGAAAGTGTTTAGCATCGAAAAGGCTTCCATATATATATGTAGTTAAAAAATAAAAAAATCTACATCCTCCACACCCCCCCACTTTACTATTCTCACTCTGAGATCGCACTACAGTGGGGAAAAGGGAATTTTCCCTTACCTGCACTGTAGTCCGATCTACGAAACACGCACACATACACGGAAGCGCTTGTCGATGTGAAGCACTTTCGTGTGTGTGTTCGAGGTTTTGTGATTCAGACATATGCTAGTCGAGCATGTGTCCAGATCCTATATATATATATATATATATATATATATATATATATATATATATAAACAGCAATGATAACAGCTTCACTCCCCAGACATATACAGCCCAGCCTAGGCAAATATGAAAGCATTAAATATCAGAGTATTATTAGGATGTGTAAGATCAAAACAAATAGTTAACTGGGTGACTAAAAATAAATCTCTGTAGAGATACAAAATACCCAATTAAGAAGTAAGGGAGGACAGTGTAATAACAGTATATATTTAGATTTACTAAGCTTATGTAAAGGATTAATATGTTAATATCTACGTTAGTAAATATTCTTTGTAATGTTTATCCATAATTTCAAGAGACTGCATATTTAAAGAATGGATTAAGATATTTCAGTATTACTACTTTATCTATGCCTATTCCTTCTAATATGATAAGTAAAAATGATCAAAAAATGACTGAAGTCATTATACTTATAAAATAGAGGGTATTATAAAGCTATATTAATTAAAATCCTCAGTGGTACAGCGGTAGCATTGCCTGACAGCAGGAGGTTCTCCTGTTCGATTCTCGGCTGGAGTGCCATCTGTGTGGAGTCTGCATGTCCTGCCATGCGTGAATGGGCGTGCCTTCGCTTAATGTTGGGCATCAGGCTGGTAACTCAGCACCATAAAAATATACTGCCAATCATTAGCGGACCCGAGTTCCGCTGTGGTGACCCCTAACCGGGAAAAGTCGAAAAGACAAACATAACAAAGCTATATTAATGTTAATTAATCTAAAGTTATGAGAAATAAAAAAAACTGTATAAATGTTTGAAAATGAGATGGAGAGAAAGCTAAAGCTTACCTTACAGAAAAAGTATAGCAGTAAAAGGCTTACATAAAAAACAAGTACCCATAAATAGAGCAATATACAAACATAAATTCTACTTTAGTTCATTTGTTTTTCAATCTTTTTTGTTTCTCTGAAGTTTTCCAAGTAGAGCTAGATGCCATTCTTTTGAGTGAGGGGTTAGCCCATTCCATCTCCTATTTTTTCTAGGATCTTATGGTTTTTAAGAAAGATCAGTGCAGCATCCAGATCATCAAACAACTCATTACCCTCAGAGGTGAAAATCTTCAGCTTTGCAGGAAACAAAAGGTGAGTCTTCACTTGTGCTTTCTTCAGTTCTTTTATCAGAGGTAGGAATATTTTCCTTTTGGCTATTACCATGGATGAATAGTCATTGTCAAAACGTATTATTGTTTCATTAAATTTTATTGGTGACTTGGACCAGGCAGTGTTTAAAACCAGTTCTTTGTCAGATGAGGAAAGAAATGTGACAATAAGAAATATTGGTTGTTTTTAGTTGGTGGTATTGATTGCAGTAAGAGACCGGGAGCTCTTTCTGTGCCAAATGACATAGCTTCAGGCAAGTCAAGAGTTTTTGGTAGCCAAGTAGTGAGAAAGCTAGATATATTATGTCCCTCTATGCCTACAGCTAATCCAAAAATCCCTAAGTTTTTGCAATGAGACCTATTTTCAACATCAAGTTTAGTCTGTAGCATGTTTAGTTTAAGTAAAAACTAAACATTATGTTAATTTTTATTATTTTGCCATCCATATCATTAAGTGCTTCTTCAATGTCAGTTATGAGTTGTTTGTGTTGTAAGCCCAGGTGAAGTAAATCCATTTGTTTAGTTGTTTTTTCTTTAATATTATCTATTTTGGTGTCAGTTTTATCAATTATTGTAGTAATGTCTTGGATGTTTGATATCAGAGTTTGGATTTCTCATTTGAGACTCGAATCTTGATTACTGGTCTTTGTGAAGCTCATGTTGTATTTCTTCTACAGATAAAGAGAAGTTTTCCAAGTATACTTTGACTGGAAAATCTGTCTTCTTTTTGTTTATTTGTAGATAATGTTATAGATCTGGGTAGTTATAAGTTTAGACCAAAAAAATTCCATATATCAATTTAGAAGACAATATTCCAGTGTATACAGAAATTCTTTAGTGGCGCTATTGAATTCTGCTCCTACTCCGTACCCATCTTGGCTATGCTCCTCCGCTTCACTATATTCCTGACTGAATCTATGAGAATTACTATACCCTAAAGTTGACTTACGTAACCACAAGGCAGATGTGGTGAATGGATCTTCTAATTGTTGTCAGGTCAAAGACAGAATTCAGAATGCTATCTGTCTCTCTCAGAGACCTCTCAAATTAATATATAAAATAGTACTGCAGGGCTAGCTTAATGAATTACATCATTTCTTGTCATCTGACTTCTAGTCCCCAGGCTCAAAACAACCATTTATGTCACCTGGTAACATTACCATCTACCTGTAAAAATACATAGACAGGGGCTTTTCCTCAGATCTTGGCAGATGGTGGAAGTCATAAAACAATAAAATACTTCCAAGACAACACAGAAAGTTCCCTAGTATCAACATTCTGTCTCTAGTTGCCATAAAGTAATTTAATTTTAGCTATTTTTCCTGACGTTTTGCTGGAATGAAGTTAATCTCCTGTGTTGCAGTTTCCACTGTTAAAATGTATACATTTAAACAGCTACAATAGTGCATGTACATTTCTGTTCCATTCCAGTAGGGCACACTACTGATACATTTAAAGTACTTTGCAAAAACTTTTTTCAGCACACGTCTGTACAAACCTAGTTTGCCATATACATGATATACAGTTCTAATACATTTGTAACTCAAGCATCTTATATGAATCATGCTGATATTAACAAATGACATAAATATTTACAAAATTACATATAGCTGGGCTGGCACTATCTTCTTTTGTCACACAGGGTTTTTCCAACCTAGACTTAAAGAACATCTGTCTTTATAAATTATAATCATATTGCATGTGACTGTCTATGTAACTGTCTACAACACAGCCGCAGTAGTGCAGCGGTAGCATGGTCTCCTCACAGCAAGAGGTTCTCCCATTTGATTCTTGGCTGGAGTGCCTTCTGTGTGGAGTCTGCATGCCCTCCCTGTGGTCGAGTGGCGTTCAAAAGACATGCGTGAATGGGCGTGCCTTTGCTGAAGGTTGGGCGTCGGGCTGGCATCTTGACACCGTAAAACTCTACTGCCAATTATTAGCAGACCGGTGTTCCACTGTGTCAAACCCTAACTGGAAAAAGCTGAAACAACAACAACATGTAACTGTCTACAACAAAATGGAAATGCAGATTCTCAATCTGCAAGTTAAAATAGAAAGCCCTTTTTTATTCAAGTAAAACCGTATTACTATATGTGAATTATTCTTACTTGATAAATTTGTCTAGATATTTACAGTAATGACATATTTGACATCCTTAGTCATTATGCACGAGTTCAACAGCTATGTATGCAATTTATAGAGCACTGTTGTACATATGTGCAGGCTTCTAAAATTAGTATCACAATCTGTATAAAATTAATGTAATTTAAATGAGGAAATGTAAGCAAATCCTCACCTAACGCATGCTAATACTCAACTGTTCCTGCTTTTGGAGATTCACAGTCTCGTAGTGTTACAGATGTGTGCGGCATGCTTGACCACTGGGAGTTTCATCTGTCACTGGTGGTTACAGACATGTGCAGTGTGCCCATATGTTATAAAAAAAAAAAAAGGCAACCATTGCTGTTTGCAGTCTGTACATTTAATGAAGATTTTGGTCTGGCTAAAATTTAGTTGTTTTCCTACACTAAGTTGCTTGCTTTAGTGGTAACACAACCCAGTGTGTGGATCAGTGCAAGGCATACTGGAAGTAAGTGTTACCAGCAATGAGCAACAAATTACAGTTTTAAGGAGCAGGGAGCATTTGATATCTTTAGAGTGGACAGGGACATTATAAGGGCTTTAGTAAACTTGTATGGCCAACAAACTGGAACTGGGGAAATTTGTGACCTTGCTATCCTTGTGGATACCAAGGTATGTATATTCCTCAATATACTGGCCATGGAGACCTTTCAGGGACAGAGGACACATTAGGTATTGCTCAGCCTTCTGTCTCAAGGATACTGCTAGAGTTATTTGATGTTATTCTAGCCTATCTGTACTGGCATTATCTGTTTCCCAGTGTCACCACAGGACTGTAACACTCCAGTGCTTTTTGTCTGTGATCTGGAATGCTTCTCCAAGGTACACTGGTGGGATTTATAACAGCTATGAGGTTGTTCATAGGTTCATACTAGGCTATCTGCCCTGGGGCATTTATAAGCCTAGCCCGATTGTGTTTGGCTTACGCCACCCCTTGATTTGAGTATACTGTGCCCTTTTTAAAGTTTAGTTTACTGAGCCTCTGGCTAATAGTGACACGGAAGTAATCCCTGGGACAAACCTATGATCCCCCATCCACTCATCAAGATTCTTCTTGAAGAGAGTCAGTGAGGTGCTCTGCCTAACATGAACTGGAATTCTATTCCAGAGCGAAGGGAGCCTCTGGGTTATGAATCTGTCCCTCCAGCATGTTCTATTTATTTCTGTGCTGAGTTCTATTTATTTCTGTGCTGAGTGTTGTGTTGTCAAGCTCCATCCTCAATCACAAGAAGAGTTGAAAAATAATGAGAGAGATTATTTTTCCACCACCTGCCAAGTGTACTGCATGATGCATATGGCTGTATCACAAAAGCACCAGCCTAGCATCTAGGCTGGGTAGCAGCTTAAAACCCATTTGCACTACCTAGACAAGTCAATGGGGGCCCCTCAGTATGACCATGCTGCTGCAGCAGAATGATTCCTGCTGGGTATATTTTGCATATCATTCTGAGACAGTCTAGTGTGCCACTGCAACAATCAGTGATGGATGGAACTCCTAGTGGTCAAGCATGCCACATGTCTGCAACAAGCAGTGAAAGATGGAACTCCTAGTGGTCAAGCATGCCACACACATCTGTAACAACCAATGACAGATGGAACTCCTAGTGGTCAATCATGCCACATGTGTCTGCAACAACCAGTGACAGATGGAACTCTTAGTGGTCAAGCATGCCACACATCTGTAACAATGACAGATGGAACTCCTGTGGTCAAGCAGCTACCTCTACTGTCTGTTGTACGAGTGATGATAATAATGGTGGTCAGCTGATGGCACTTTCCCATAGACTTGTGCAAAGGGCACTGCTGTGCAGGTGAAACAGCCGCATCTACTCCAGACAACTTTATGCCTTGGCATTCAGTTTGTGACAATGTAAAGCCACAATCATAAAATTTTGTGAAAATGCTGTAACTAGGGGGCTATTTTGGGTAGTTCAAGGATGACTCATACAGTGCATCAGACATTCCACTGCACACCATACACAAATGGTAAAGTCGATATGGTCACAGCCATCACGATTTGCACAATGGTTACTGGAGGGAGCCACAAGTGCTAGGCATACCAGCAGGGGAGATACGTTTTGGAGAGGAGGACTGGGCTGGCAAATGGGGCATAGTAGCCTTTTATGTAAATGTTGGCTTAGGAAGTAGTGATGTGATGATTGCCTAATGAAGCTTTTATCAACTTTTTTGGAAGGGAATGTTGTAGTTTCAAACTAAATTTGACAGTATTATACATTTTTTCCTTTGCTTTCTTTGTTGACTAGCAGGATTTTTTTTTCTTTTCTGTCTTGACTGACAGCAATTTTTTTCAATCTTTCCATTAAGTCCAACTATTTCTGCTCTTTGTAGATGTCAAGCATAGTGTCAAGCTTCCACCTCAGCTGTGACTGCTCCTGACACACTGTGGTTTTTGGGGGGACAGGTTGGAGAAAGAATAAAAGATTGCGAGTGGAAACATCTGTATTGCTTCATACATAATGGCCCCTAATGAGTGCAGAGTGGGTCTTAGACATCAGGATCACTTGGTGCCATGGAGGATTTGCACTGAATTAGTACTACTAAAAAACATTACAGATGCTGCTAATGCCCCTGAAATTAAATGGTCAATGCTGAGAGACCTCAAACTTTTCAAAGATATCCTACTACATGATGTGGAAGTCCAGTGATGTCCAGTTGGCTGAGTCATGCAAGAATCCACATCCATGTATGCTGCACCTGCTTGCAGCTGCAGCAGATATGATGCACACCACATGTAGACCTGTCTTGTGCAACAGTCACTAGTGTTACCAATGTGTGCCTAACAAGTCATTACAACAGTGTAGGTAGCGGATAACAAGTATGCCATGTGAGCCGCCATGTTCCACTTGAGTATCATCATGGCATTGTTCCTGGTCTCAGCCAATGTCATGCATTGGCATATTTCCTCACATATTCTGTGCAACATTTTAACAGTCTCTGCCTGACTCGTAGTGGCCTGTGCCTCAATTTCTTGGCACATCTGTTGTTGTGCAGGCAGTGCTTTACACGTCCCTGGATCCACCTGTCATTGTTGCCTTTGTGCAGTGGACAGGCTGTGTGGTGTGGATTTGAACCTCCAACATTGTCATGTCCAACAGAAAGACGTGTTCAGCTGTGATGGGATAAAACCCCTTCTGGTAAGGGCATTTGACCATGGTGCACTACCTAGAAGTCTGCCTCACTAATTCTCAATCTGTTGGGGGAAAGGGGTCCTGCCTATATGCATTGTGACTGTGTGCCACTGTAATCAGGCCGTCATAAGTTGAAATTAATGGCATTATGAACATCATAAAATAACAGAATGATAGAACTTTGGTAATGTCCTTTTCCTTCTGTAACAGAAAGCTGGTGAGGTTAGTCCCATGAGTTTGTAGGTGTTTCTTCTAACATTAAACATTTTTTTACTTAAGCTGAAATAATTAAACAGTTGCATTTTGTTAATGATTACTTCTTTCTTGCAATTCTATCTCCCTGTGCAGGTACTGAAAAGACCAGGGCACCTAGTGTGCAGCTCTCTGTGCTATTTTTTTTAATTTGTTTATCCTTTGTTAATCAGGTTAGTCCCACTAGGCTAGTGGCATCTTTTCTGGGGAGAGTTGACACATAAGGATCCCCATACCAGCACATCCCAAGTCTGCTTTATCAGTGAGAACTGCTGGCAGCACACTCTGGGCAGTCCAAGGCCTAACATTCATCACCCATGGCAGCCACAACTGCAGACTGTGGTGGAAGCTGCCACTAAGAGGGCTATGGAGAGATGGGGGGGTCCCATTTGAACATATCCTGCAGTGGGTTCAAGTCTCACATGTGCAGCGGACTCTGACCATCAAACTCCAGAGGCCACCCTGCCAACATCAGGACCTGTCGGCCTAGTCATCCCTGATGAGGTCTCTGAAGATCACCAGGCTGACATGATAGTTCAGGCAATGGCATGCTTCATCCTGGCCCCTGTGATCTGTGCATCCACCCTATTGTGTCATACCTATCAATAGTACATTTCCGCAGTTCCTTCCCCATAACCATTTATCCATCCTCTCTCTCTGTCTTCCTTTGACTTTGTGAATCCTACCTATTTTATGACCATCCACTTATATATCTTTAATGTTTCTTGTAAGAACCATTATCTTCTGTCTGTCATACCAAGAGTCTATCGCCACAAAAAGTAAAGTATCCCAGTTTCCCACACCTCCCCCACAAACCTTTTTTGTCAGCCTACTGTGTTTCCCTCGTGTACTCTCTCACCTTTTTTTTCCATCTTCATCTCTACCACTTTCCACACTTATAAATGCAATAAACTGGTATAAATCAAAGGACACCTGCAGAATAAGGCTGCTGCTAAACTATGTTTTACTATTAGCCAAAGACACTGAACTCTGGTATGTGCTGCCTCCCATATAATATTTCTCAAAGTATCTCTGCCAGCAAACCTCAGAAACGTATGAAGCTGCATTGGAAACTTAAACAAAAGAACTTAAACAAAGATGCAGTTGAATTATACATATGCAAGTATTCCTACACACGTCTTAGTTTCATTTACACACTTTCATTCCTGCATTCTTTGCATTATTGGTTCAATGCAGGCTGCACATATGCAAAATCAGCATTGTTGGTTCACGCTTACGGTATTATGATATTGGCAAAAATACTGTGATTCGCACCATTACATTGCACACTTGAATACCTCTACTTATGTGATATTTATCAGAGCTCATGGATATGTTTAGCTTAGCAATACATAAAACATTCCTATTAAAATAATTAAAAATTAAAAAAATCATTAAAATATGACCTGTTTTTGTTTTAATTTCTTAAACTGTGGATGCCTCTTGGATACAGGGTGTGCATATGGTTAACACTACTGTATAAACTGCTGTGATTGGAAATCTATCAGTGCTAAACTGCAATACAGACTGCTGACGTTCAAGCAATGGAAGTAGAGTTCATGTAGGAGGTAATTTTGATGTGGATTAAATGAGGATACAAGACCAGTTAGATCTGTGATGTCATCTAATCTGATATTAATGAAAATATTATTTTTATGATACATAAACTAACTAGCAAAATAATATTAGGGGCATAGTTTCAGAAGACAGCAATGGCTCTAAACAGCTGTTTATACAAAAGCTGTGTTTCATAAGATGCACTATACTCCCAAGGATCATGTTGTGAAAGAACAACTCTAAGAGTAAAGTTTTGTAGCTCATCCACATTCCAACCAAAAGGAGGCCATTCTATCTGGGCAGTAAAAGCATTCTACTATTTTCAGTCTTTTTACACCTTTGTCTAGTCTGGCTTCAGCATGTGTAGTGACACCATAAAAACCAAATCCAGAAAAAAATGTAGTCAATGTTTTGTTCTTTGTGCATTTTGTATTAACCTCAAGGCATGTGTGTGCACATTGTAGTGCACTCAGATTCAGGGCTGCCTTCTCTTTTGTGTGTGTCATTTAAACATCTTAATGAACCATGAAGAAATGTATTTATTCTGCTATTTTTTCAATAAGAATGCTATTTGGTTAGCAGCCACTTTACAAATTCATTCATGCATATTTAAACATCTAAATGGAAGGATCTGCAATGTACATATAAGAAATAGCTAAGTAATTTGAATCCTGTTTTGAGGTGCCACCATGAACTCCCTGCTTCTCAGCTCCTCACTGTACCCAATACAGAGGCACCATCATGTATGGAGTGTTCAGTGTGCCCACAAATGCAAGAACAATCCAACCTGGGATAGCAGATTTTCACTGAAATGAAATGCAGCTGCAACAATAAACTGAAAGTTCTTATGGCAAGTAATAAGCAGGACAACCTAGAAAGAAAATTGCCTAAAATAACTGAATAATAGGGGCATTGTTTGTTTTCAAAAAAGACTGACAAGCAGAACGCAGTGAAGTTCATTTAATTGCACTGAATTTACCATGATGTAAATGTGATTATAAAAATATTTATTTGCTTAAAATATATGGTATGAAAAATAAGTAACATTAATTTTGCTTTTTTCATTACTTCAGTTTACTTCCACAGTGCATTTATAATTATTTAGGGGCTGTAGTAATTTCATTTAAATTGGTCTTGTCCTATTATCAAACATGATGACAACTGGTTAAATGCTACTTCTCATTAAATGACATTTACCTTATATACAGCTTAACACAATCTGCTTGCAACAGCTGGGAACAAAACTCTCGTTACACATTTTGTGGATTTTCTACAATGGATATCCAGTTAAGCCTAGAGCACCTGAACATCTGTAATTGATTAGTGATTTTAAAGCTGTTGTATTATAATTAAAGAACATAAAACCCAGGAGAAAATATTAGTCACATACTCTATGAAATATCCATATTACAGCCGTTCATCTGACATGCTTCAATAAAACAGCTAATAAATGCATATAGAGAAAAATAATACAATGATAGCCATTCTCTCTCAGCAGACTGTAGCGATGCATACACATCCAGAAATAAACAATTTTAATTTTTAAGTAGGACTTCACTTAAGTTGGTGTGGAAAATAACCAAGTTATAAAATAAAACATTGGGAAATTACAGCTCCCATGCTCTGTTTGAAAAGTAAACATTTGTTAATGATTTTTGACATCTTAGTAGTATATTAGTATGGTTAAAAATAAACTAATAATGACTACAGGAATGGTAATAAAACTGCATAAGGATTGTTATAATGGTAATAGACAGTTAACATATTATCCTTTCTTGGGACTAAGAATATTTTCCTTCATCTTCCCTTCATCACCATATCCTACCACACATCACTCCAAATACTTCATTTAAAAACACGTCTATATGTGTGTGTGTGTGCTTGTATATCCATATATATATATATATATATATATATATATATATATATATATACACACACACACACACACACACACACGTTCCTTTACCATTCAATAGTCTGCTACTGTACAACTCCCCTACAAACATTTGTCAGTCCTACTCCTAATTCTTTTGTAGCTCCCACTGTATTTCATGTAGAATTAATAGACTTTAGTTTTCCATTACACCACAAGGTGGAGCTCCTTTCCAGGAATATAAAAGACAATTTCGAAAGTGAAAGAGGATTCTGGAACACTGGAGCTAAGGAGGGAAGACTGAAACACGTAGCTGAAGGGAAAAGGGCCTTGCAGCATGACTGAATTTTCTTTTCTAGTGCTTTGGGACAGGGAAGTGAAGTAGCAGATTGTGTCTGTCTCTGGCGGAAATCCTGGATGATGGTATTTTGTGGAATCAGGTGAGAAGTCTGAAACCAGTAGCTCTATGCCTGCTATGATTCAGCAAGAAAAGGAGTTCCCTTGGGCATAGTATCGAGAAGCCATAGATGATTACCAGAGTTCTGGTAGATGATTTTCTACTTTTCTCATAAGAGGAACCATGGCGCCTGGTCACTAGGATATTCTTGACAGAGTGGTGAGGGGCTCTGGCTGTCATTTTATATTTTTTATAAGATTGTGGTCCCTCCCAAATGCTTTGTGGATTACAAATAACTGGGATCCATATGAGCTCCAACTTGGGCCCCATCATGCCAGCAGCAAGACTGCAAATAGTCACTGGCCAGTGAACAGGGTATAATAGTATGTTTCATAGTTGGTCTGTTTAGAATTGATCAAGAGGGAAGAGGGAGTTAGTACTGATGAATGACATTGCATTCTCTCATATTTGTATTGTGGCACTATAAATCTTTATTGTTCAGTGATAATGCATTTGCCATGTTAGTACGGCTGCCTTAAAGAATCTTTACTGTTCAATGACATTGCATTTTCTCATATTTGTATTGTTGCATTATAATCCTCATTGTTCAATGACATTGCATTTTGCTCGTGTAAGCACTGCTGTCTTCAAGAATTTTGCTGCTCAATGACATTGCCTTTTCTCATATCTGTATTGTTGTATCATGACTTTTATTGCCTAATGACATTGCATTTTTTCCTGTGTTTGTATTGCTGCATTATAAAGCTTTACTGCTCTTTGATATTGCCTTCTTTGTGCATGTTTGCATACATATCTCACCTTGCTTTATTGCTAACTGGTGCACTGTTGAAATAATTTGTTTATGGTTGTGCTATTGCCTTTTTAAATTAGATGTGTCACCTGGAATAAAATCTGTCCCTCTTGCCACCTTGGTGTGTTGGGCCTATAGGGGTGTCACCAGAGTCTGGTAGGAAGGAACCCATATCTCTTCAGCTACACCTGCAGGTGTGCTACATTTGGGGGCTTGTCCAGGATTTCTTGTACTGCCCTGGACTTCACCCTATTCCCCTATGTGTGTGGAAAGCAAATCCAGCAGAAACATGAACCCAGAAGTAGCCGCTAAGTAGTGCAAACAGCACAACACTCAGTCAGAGCACAGCTTATTTTAGGTGTTGCCAAGGGTCACATGGACTGATATGCAAATACATCAAGTCACGGGATCCTTGCGAGTTGTGGGGCATAGATTTTTGCTGGACAGCACTGTGAACCCTATTGAGCAGAGCACATTGGCCTTATTAGAATGGAAAAGTCCTTTAGTGTATGAGCACATACCTTCGAGGGCACAGATTTCAGTTGAGAGTGCAGTCCATGTGGTAATCCTGGAGAAGTGCACTACCTCAGCAACAGAGAAAATACCTGTGAAAGCTATCCAAGTAGGTCAGAACCTTACACCAGAAGCTGCAGCTTCACTGCCCATAAATACTATAGGGCCTGAAGCTTTGAATGCTTTGGGAAGTATTGTAGAAAAATGCTTAAAGCCTACACAGCCATTCACTGGATTTGGCTACCACAAATTGTTTCTTTTCTGGCAAACAACCCACACCTCAGGGAGAGGAAGATTTTGAATCCTGGATGGATCAGGCTTCACAAGCCCTAGAGGAGTGGGATATCCAGAATCTCAAAAGCAGCAGCAGATAGCTGAAAGTCTAAAGGGATTAGCTGCAGATACCATACGCAACCTAAGGATAGGTAAGCAACAATGCATGGCCAAGGACTATTTAGGAGTACTGCAGGATGTGTTTGGAAGGACCGAGAGGGCTGCTGACCTGATGTATCAGTTTGAACATACATACCAAAAAGTTGGTGATAAACTATCTGGTTACATTAAGCAATTAGATAAAAATGCTCCACCAGATCATCCTAAAGAAGGGGTGGATCCGAAAGTAGCTGACCAAGTACGGATCGGACACATTTTACAGGGAGCTCAAGCTATGGACCCCATTGTGTGGAAAATGAGGATGAGAAATAGGGGAGAGACTAACTTATTCTCAGTTGGTTAAAGAGGTGAGGGAAGAGGAAGCCCTGTTGGAAGCCAAATCTCAGTGTTCAACAGCAACTAAAACAGTGAGTGAACACCAGCAGGAGCCTATAGCCATGCTCACTACTCAAACAAGAGTTGTGGCCCAGAGTGTCCGCAATGTAGAGGTTTCACATTTGCAGATGCAGGTGTCTTTCCTGACCGACGCCATAGCTCAAGTCACCAAGACAGTTGCAGAATTGCAGAAAGCCATGGCAACTTTAGCTGAAGGGAGAAATACCTCAGCTAGAACCTCCATGAAACGACTCAGGGAAGAACTGAATCAGCCAATGCTCAGAGTTCCTACTGGATTTTGTTTTCGCTGTGGAGATGCAAGGCATATAACGTGAGTGTCCTAATGCAGAGAGCTCAAAAAGAATGAATGAACTATTATTGGCTAGTGCAATGCAGGGAAACTTCAATGGGCCTCAGTGAAGGAGCCAGCAGTGTGCCCAGTTAAAGAGAGCTCCATAAAATGTAACATCAAGAGACAGCAGCCTGGATCTCCTTTCCACACTAACTCTTGTAATAGGGGAGAGGGACTACCGACTATGCACACTTCTAGCTCATCTGAGGTGAACAACCGAATTGAAAAGCCATCTCAGCCAAATTCTCAGCATCTCAGACCACAAGGCATTACTAAGCAATAGTCTTATCCATTAAAATGGCGAGGTCAACCGGCAGTACCTCAACCACTTGCTGACTGCCATACAGCTGAACAACACCGGAAACCAAAACCACCTGATGGCCTACAGGGACCATCCCCTGTTATGTCAGTAAAAATAGGAGTGCATAGTAAAGCACTGTTGGATACTGGTGCACAAATCACCATTCTGTACAGAGATGTCTACCAAAAATACTTAAAGCATTTGCCACTTGAAAAGTTAGAAGATTTGGAGATCTGGGGGCTAAGAGACAAAGTTCCCTTATGATGGTTATGTCTCACTCAAGTTAGAATTTTCTACTTCACTTGCTGGGCCAACAGATGTTTTGAAACACTCACTGTTGTGTGCCCCAGGCCAAAAGGAAAGGATTCAGCATCTATTTTAGTGGGGACAAATACTAACTTCATCAGAAGAATGCTAATGCTTCAGTTGACCCAGGAACACCCAACACTACATCCTCTCCTGAGACCAGTTTTCTGTGCCCTTCAAAGAGAGAAGGAAAGTAAGAAAGATGAAACTGGTCATGTGTTGGACCCTGTCTGGGAAAGAGCATGTAATTCATCCTGGTCAGGTCACCTGCTTGAAAGCCAAAGTGAGTGCGTGTGGACAAATAGTTTCCTCTCATCTCATGATGGAAATGGATCCAAAAAGTTACTTTCCACCGGGGCTGGAACTAGTACCAGAAGTTTGGCCTGTGGACAAGTTAAAGCATGCTTATGACACTTTGCTTGTGGGGTTGAAAAATAAAGGAAGCACTCCCATTGTCCTGTGTTCGCAAGTGCGTTTGGGAAATGTTTATGCTGCCACTCCCTTACCTGCTTCTGTGTTGACAAGGAATGAGAGCAGGGCCAATGAGTTGAAGCTGGAAGACATTGAGATAGGAGGTGGTCTCTTGCCCCCTGAGTGGCTAATCAGAGCTAAAGAGCTACTAATGAAAAAGAAAAATTGTTTTTCTACTAGTGAACTAAATGTGGGCTGTGCAAAAAGTGCAGAACACCGAATAAGAGTGAGAGGACAGGTCCTTCAGGGAACGTTCCAGAAGACTAGCCCCAGGAGACCTGGAGAACTTAATAAAATATTTGGAAGAACTAAAAGCCGCAGAGATAATTAGAGAGTCAAGAAGTCTAAATGCCTCTCCCATTGTCATTGCCAGGAAAAAAAATGGGTCAATTCACGTGTGTGTTGACTATCGTACTCTGAATCAGCGAACCATTCCAGACCAGTACCCAACTCCCTGGATTGAAGATGCTCTAAATTGCCTGGTGGGCAGCAAGTGTTCCAGTGTGCTAGACTTAAGGAGTGGATACTATCAAATCCCTATGTACACAGAAGACAAATGGAAGACTGCTTTCATCACCCCTTTGGGATTTTTTGAGTTTGATCGCTTACCTCAAGGTTTATCAAATGCACCGGGAACTTTCCAGAGAATCATGGAAAGAACAGTTGGAGACATGCATCTCCTGGAAGTCTTAGTCTATCTGGATGACATCATTGTCTTTGGGAAGACCCTAGAGGAGCACGAAGAAAGACTGATGAAGGTACTGGACAGGATTGAGAAGGAAGGCCCAAAGCTGTCATTGGACAAATGCAAGTTCTTCCAACGTTCAGTGACCTATGTGGGACATGTAGTGTCTGCAAATGGAATATCCACAGATCCCAGCAAAGTTGAAGTGGTGACATCATGGCCCAGACCCAAAACTGTCACAGAGCTGCAATCTTTTCTGGGGTTCTGCAGTTACTATAGAAGGTTTGTGGATGGATTTTTCAAAGATAGCAAGACCCCTCAACCATTTGCTCCAAAGTGAGGAGAAAGCAGATGAAACACATGAACATATCCTTGTGAAGAAGCCTAAGGGACTGAGAGGTTCAAAAGAACTCGAGTCTCATTGGGCTCCTGAATGTGAAGAGTCATTTGAACAGCTTAAGTATTGCCTCTCACATGCCCCTGTGCTGGCATGTGCTGACTCAACAAATCCATACACTTTACATGTGGATGCTAGCAGGGATGGCTTAGGAGGAGTCCTTTACAAGGAGTATGACAAGAAGCTGAGACCTATAAAGAAACTACCCTGAACACAAGTTGGAATTCCATGCCTTAAAGTGGGCAGTAGTGGACAAGCTGCATGACTATCTCTATGGGGCTGAATTTGAAGTGCAGACTGACAACAATCCTCTGACATACGTCCAGACCACTGCAATGCTAGATGCTACTGGCCACAGATGGATGACAGCTCTATGAAACTATAATTTCAGTTTGAAATATCGCCCAGGACATGAAAATGGGGGATGCTGATGGTCTGTCCAGAAGACCTCAGGAAGATTTACACCCCCATGATGAATGGATGGAACTTCCAGTGCCGGGGGTGAGAGCTGTGTGTCTAATTGCAACCTGCTATCAGCGCACTGAATGTTGGGCCCAGAAGTTGGGTCTGTCTGCAGCAACAAAAATCTGCGGATCCACCAATAAGTGCCACACTACCAGGTATAAATCCAATTTATTGAAACACAAGGACGAACTGACAATGGACCAAGACCAAAAACATGAAGCGAATAAAACTGAGTTAAGCGCTTTCACCCATAACAACTGGGCTTCTTCAGAACTAAAACGCCAGCCACTAAAATCAGTTTAAAAAACTTGTTTGGCACCAAAAAAATCTCACCTTCTTAAAGAAACATTTACACTTGCTTAATAGTGCTGAATATAAAGGAACCTGTTCACATATAATAAAATATACATAAACATACTAATTCTTCTACACAAAAACTAATGAGATACTGGTAAAAATCATAATTATATAATACAGAATATATTATTAATAACTCTATATACATAAACTCATCACATTTTTCCTCCTAGTTAAAAAACTACGAAATTCTACAATATATCCTAAATACAGTAATGGATATCTTAATAAATATGATAAATATAAGTAAAAAATAAGTAAAAAAACAACAAGTATGAGTATATATTAATAATATAACTTTCTTATATAAAAAGTACTATGAAAAAGTACTATAAAATAATTGTATAAGTATAAAAAATGTGTTATTGTATGGTAATACAATACAAATATGCTAAAAATATAAAAAAGATGAATATGCTAAAAAGATGAATGTGCTGAAAATAATCATGTAAATTACACTATTTAAATGACACTAATTGACATTATTTAAATAATCAAGGTTAAAGCTAACATTTATTTATGTTAAACTATTTAAATAACAATGATTTAACTGATATAAAATCATTCAGACCCGGTGGAGTGGTGGCATCCAAGAATATTTGCCACCATACTACTTTGTAGCTTAATAAGCTTTTGAAATCACCACCTCTAGGGTCAACATCTATGTTATCAAGTATATTAAATTTGAATTGATGTTCACCACCTTTAATTTCAATGTGCCTGTATAAAGCATTGGTTTTATTTTTCGTTTTGATGCTATAAATGTGATCATAAATTCTCTTCTTAAGACATCTCTCCGTCTTCCCTACATAAAAACTTGGGCATTTATCACATTTCGCCAAATATATCACCATTTTTGTATTACAATTAACAAATTTAAATCAATATAAAGGATTTATGTCCATTCTCCAATCTTGTTTTACTCTCGTGACATGTACTTACATTGGTTACAGAAGCCACATTTCTTACTTCTGTTATTACTACATTTATAATCATTCTTCAATTCATTATATCTTTGTTCAACTAATGACTTCATGTTCCTTCCCATTTTATATATAAAATTGGGTTTATTACCCAAAATTTTAACTAAGTTGATGTCACTAGTTATAACATACCAAAATTTGTATATCATCCTTTTGATGTTATCTACACCTAAATTACTGTAATACACAGGCTCTCTGAAATGATGATGGCAAACTATTAGCATTGCCATTTTTAACCATGTTGTCATCAGAACATTTGCATAGTGCACTGCCAGCTCCTAATAATGGTTTGTATTTTACATTCCACTGTTGAATAATATAACCTACTATTTCCTCGATCATTTTAATAGGATAACCTCTTTGTTGGAATAAATTTTTAATAAACTCCAATTCTTTTTTCATGTTCTCAAAATTAGATACCATATGCACAGCGTGGATACATTGACCCTTAAATACATTATATTTTACTTTTGGAGGATAACAACTAGTGTATGCTAAATAATTATTAGAGAATGTGCTTTTTCTATATATTTTAGATTGAAGTTTGCCCTCTTGTTGAAAAATATAGGTGCCTAAATATGGTACCCCTATATTACTGTGCGAAAAAGTGAATTTCAAATATTCTCTACTTGTATTGAGAAAATTAATAAACTCATGCAAACTATCATAGTCTGCTTCCCACAAAATATATATATCATCCAGGAATCTGGAATAATACTTGACATGCTGGAAATACTTGCTAGGAAATAATTGAGTATCCTCCCAATTAAGCATAACCAGGGTTGGCATATATGGGGGTGCAAGCTGCCCCCATAGCTACCCCCCTGGTTTGCTTAAAATACTCTCCTTCAAAATAAATGAAGTTATTGTCTAAAACAATAGACATCATTTCAACAAGTAAACAGATTTCATCCCATTCATAATTGGTGTATCTAACAATACTGTTATTGAAGGCTTCTAGGCCTTCCTGTTTAGGGATGCAAGAAAACAAGTCAATGACATCAATAGTTACAAAAATGGTACTATTGTTCAAATTATCAGTAGGATAATTATTAAGGAAAACCCATGTGTCTTTAACCATATGGTTCATGACAGTATATAAAAATTTTAATTTGGTGTCTATATATCTGCCTAGAGGAAATGTTTTAGAATTACTGCCTGATACAATCGGTCTAAAGGGGGGTCGGTGGTATCCTTATGAACTTTAGGTATCCCAACTAAAGTAGCTACCTTAGGAAATTTTACTTTAACATAATCATAGACTTCTTGTGTGATTCTTCCATCAATTAAATATTCCTCTAAATAGGAATCTATTCTCTCAGCTATATTAAGCTCATTTAATGATATTGTTTCATAATTTCCTGAAAAATATAAAATATCATAAATTTTTTTAGTATAGTGTATACTGTCATAAAGCACTACACCTCCCCCTTTATCAGGTTTCATTACTCTAGTATTATAATCATTTTTTATCTCATTAAGTAAACTCCTTTCCTCATGGGATAGATTATTATTATTAGTAATCAGTCTTAAATTATAACTTCCTTGATAAATTTCTCTTATGATTATTTTTTCAAACATGTCAATTGTGGAATGACTTGGTGGAATGAAAGTGCTGGCTTTTAACTGTTTAACAGAATTATAAGCACTACTTGTGATGAATTGTTGAAAAATGCTGCTAAATTAATGTTCCTGATATGTTTTTTTAAAAACTATTATTTATTCAGTCATATTAAACTCGGGGTTAGGAATAAATTTCATACCCTTGGCAAATAAGTCAAAGTGCGCACATTTTATTGAGACATTTGAATAATTATAAATGTTAAAATTATTGTATGTATAAATGTTTCCTGTATTTACTATTTATTTGTCTTTTTCATTTATGTTATTATCTGTTTCATTTTCTTGTGTATATTTGTCTCCATTATATATATTCCTATTATTGGGGCTAGGAGACAGTTTTACTTCCAATAATTCTGATTGTATCTCTTTCTTATGTATGTCTGTTTTCTCTGATTTCTGTTCTGATATGGTTGAGTTGTATCCATTGTATCTTTCTGAAAATCCTGTCTCACATAATAGCCCGATCCCTCATTTGAGCCCCAATAATTTTGATTATTATTTATACGACCCTGTACATTAGTTTTTCTAAATTCAGGCCATGGGTATGCTGTACCTTTATTATATTGTTCTCTATCCCTTTGCATTTTGGTAGATTTTCACTGACAAAGCTTAGTGATCCATTTATCCGCTTCCAAATATTGCTTATTATATAATTTCTCCCAATCAGTATATAATAAATCACTAACTATTCTAGTGTTAAGTTTCTCTGCTTCCTGAATTAACTTGCTTAATTTTTCATCATTATATTTAATTAATAAATGCATAAAATTACAACCACATTCATCAAAAAAGTACTAAATTCATTTTTACCATCATTAGTCAAATCCAGTCCCATGGGTTGTTTAAAAAACCTCAACCCCATAGGAACAAGTTTGCTTTCTACACATTTAGATAAATACATATCAATTTTTAACCCATTATTTTTTTTTATTTCTTCCCTAATAAATAAATCATACTTTTTTTAAATTATCAGTCTCATTTGTTGTCGGTGATTATAAGTTAGAAATACTTTTCAAATTGTCCATATTATAATTAAAAGTCAAAAACTGGTTAAATTGTTTGTCCTTAGAATTTAGTCCAGCCTGTTCTGATCGTGTTTCAGGACAATTTGTTTGTATAACAGTACCTTTATTGTGTTGTGTAAAATTTCCTGTTACAGCTGAATAAGTTTTAACCAGAACAGTCTGTTTTGGTTTGGTGCCTATTCTTCTGGCTTCCGCATCCACATCATATAAAGAAAAATCAAAAGTAAAATCTGACAAATTGATTTTGCTACTAGTAAAAGGTTCAGCAATGTCCAATGTGTTGTACTGACTCTTACAATTGGCCCCCTGGCCATTAGGTATATCCAAACTGTCGTTAAATGCTTCACCGTCACAAAATGCAAGACATTCATAAAGCACAGTTTAATGCTAAATCTATTGACTTTTGTAGCCCTGCGATAAGGGTCAAACCTGTAGGGAAACAACGAGCAACTGCCGATGACATTAAATTACTTAAAACTAACATTAACAGCATTGCTGAAAGCGACGGTGAAGCATTTAATGACAGTTTGGATCATCTGATAAAATTATACCAAATCATCTATATAAAATCACCCAAACACTTTGGAAAGAGGTCAATCATCTTCCAGTACAGAATAGTCTTCTTTCCATGAATTACACATCTTCTCAATTTACTGCTTCTGATTTCCTCTCTCATTTTCCAAACTTCCTATCCCTTACTCTGGTCAATTACAATTTGCCTCTGACTCCACCCCCTCACCTCTATACATCCCTTCATTCTTCTACAGAACTATAACATCCATCATCATCCACCTTTCTCAAACATATTAAACTTAATAGCCCCATGGGTACAGACAACCTTCACCCTTGCTATATCATGGCAGAGACAAAATCATAACCCCATTGAAACACAAACAGCTTGTGTATTACACTTATATTATGCCTAATATCTGGAATAATGCCATTGTAAAACCTCTCCCTAAGAAACCCATTCACTTAAATCACTTAGACTTCTGCCCCATTTCTATTCTCCCTGGAGAAATTTTTTACAACTTACTCAGTGCATCAACCAGTATCACCCTCCCCCTCAGAGGCAGCATGGCTTTTGGTCTGGTCACAGTACATCCCCAGCTATCGGGACACTCACTGACTATATTCTTCTCAGAAGGGACAAAGGTCCATCACTGTAGTAGTTTTTATTGTCCTCACCAGAGCTTTTGCTCTTGTTGATCACTCAATTCTCCTAGACCATCTTACTGAAATAGGCATTCGCAATGACAGTACCCTTGTTCAAAAACTCCCTCATTAATTGCCACTTCTTAGTGAATTTCAACTTCTCCATCATTCCCTCTGCAGAAAGGCAAATCGACAATCTATTCTTCTACCTCTCCTATATCCTATCTACAGTAACAAACTCCCTTTTGGCTTACCACCATCTTCCTCTAATGACATTGTCCTACTAAACTCATCCATTACCTCCTCTCTTGTACTCGAACTTCAGGCAATTTTTATGCCCTAATTCAATGGGTCAGTGATAAATAATATTTGCTAGACTCCTCTAAAACAAAAAACTATTTTTGGTACAAGGCAAAAACTCACTTCTATCTCCCGACTTCTGCAAATTCTCAGCCATCTGAACAACACTATTTACACATCACTTCATTCAAATACTTATGGATTTGGTTGGACCCCCTTCCTAAACTGCCATCTCCACTTAGACTACACACAAAAAGCAATCATCACTTTCCAATTTTGGGCTAATAGGATCTCCCTTTTTCTTTTCTGACTCTGAAGGAATGCCATAGGTCAAAATATTTTACTAGTTCATCTAAAACTTGGCCTGCCTCTGACTGCTGCAGCCTCTAAAAGAAATGTATCCATCAAACTGTTTCAGATGCCATTTGTTGATTTATTAGTCTCACATCAAGACATGTCCACCAGTGCAAAACTATTGAAAAAGCTAACTAGCTACCTGTGAAAAAAACATGTTGACTTTCTACATGCCTTTCAGCTGTTTAAACTTATGATGTATGAGACCTTCCTCCATTAGCCACCAGACTACTCAGACATGCAACATTATAGAAATCTTACCCACTCATGTCCTCTTGTCCAAACACCCAAAACAAAGCTTCAGTGAGCAGTTAATGCTTTCTCAGTCTTGGGTTCCAACTGTGGGAATCTCTCCTGTCTTAAAGATTATTCCTTTTAAGCTGTTTTCCAATAGAAGTAGAAGCTCATTACAAGCCTCTGCGAAAATGCAACTGCTCTCTCTCGAATCAGGTAACACAACCTCTTCCTACACTGCTTCGCTCTATATAGTTTGCATTGACACTATTTTTTATTGTGATTTTTTCAACATGCCAAATCAGATATCTGCTTTGTATATAATGTATGTATATTCTGAGTTTTGTCAGCCAATCTGCATTTAATGTCATAATTCTTTGTCTTTATACTCTCAAGCCAGCTGATATATTCACTTTGAATATAACCATACAGACACACACACACACATATATATATATATATATATATAAACATACATACATATATATATATATATATTGCATTTGGTCTTTCACTTTCTATTTAATGTTATTTATCTATTATATTTACTCCTAGGCTGAGATGAAATAGATCCAAAGCGATTGGTGCTCTACCCTGGTTAACAAATTAAAAGTAAAAAATATATTATACCCTAAATATAAACAAGAAAAGCCAATGCATTTATGAACTAGTGCAATAAAATGGTTGTATTTAAGTAATCATCACCACCCTTTTTCTACATGGGGTTGGGGTACAGTGTCAACTGTCACCTTCTCTCTTGGTTCAATGCCACTTTCCTGTCTTCTTGGACACTCATACCTGACTTTTGCAGGTCTTCTCTCATATAATCCATCCATCTCTTGGCTGGATGCTCTCATCTCCTCTTGCCTTCTCCTTTGCCTGTTCCAAATTATCTTCCCCAGATTGTCTTGCACATGTGCCCAAACCACCGTAATCTGTTCTTTGACTTTCCCTGCAGTTGGAGCTACTTTGGTTTCTGCTCTGTCCTCATTTCTTCTACTCTCCAATAGGGAGCATCCTACCACCCTTCTCAGGCACTTCATTCTCAATTACCTCTAGCTTCCTCAACTGCTGTGCCTTTACTGCCCAAGTTTTTGTACCATGCAGTAAGTCCTGGTCACACCAGTGTTTTGTACACTACCTTTCATCTTTGGCATTCTTCTGTCATACACTACCCCTGACACTCTATCCCATTTGGTTGCGGGCCCGCTGATTCTAGCTTAGACCTCCTCATTCAGGCTCCCCTTTTCCTCAACCAGCCCTCCCAGATACTTGAAGCTGTTAACCTGTTCCACTATTTTCTCTAATTTCATTTCTCAGCTTCTTCTGATTTCCCCCATTTACTGTAATTACAACTGTCTTATCTGTAGTTAGTTTAATCCCATGTGCCTTCAATTTTGCGTTCCTTTCTCCTATCTTTTGCTGAAATTGTTCCTCAGAGTCTGCCTGTAATGCCACATCATCTGTATACAGTAACATTGTTGATCTGTCCCCTGCAATCTGTTTGCTAATGTGGTCCATCACCAGTATGAACTGCAGTGGACTCATAGCTGAACCCTGATCCACACCCACTCCCACTTGATAGCTCCACTGCGAGTCCAAACCCTGTATGTACTTGAGTCAGTGGATCCTTGTACATAGCCTGTACAAATTCTACCAGTGTTTCTGGGGCTTCGAACCACCATAGGACTAACTACATCAGCTTTCTTGGGACCTTGTCATATGCTTTTGCCAAGTCAAGGAATGCCCAGATGGACTTTTTCCTCATTTCTAGCTTATTTTCATTTATCTGTCTCACTGCAAACATTGGGTCAGTTGTGCTGCATCTTGATCTGAATCTGAACTGCTCAACTCCCATCTTACTTTCTACTACTCTGCATATCTATTGATTAGTCACCCTCTCCAGAGCTGTCCTGCAGTGTGGCAGGAGTTTGATGCCTCTCTACTGTCCACAGTTGTGGATGTTCTTTCTGTTCCCATACACTGTGACTAGTATGCTTATTCTCCAGTCATCTGGGATACGACTTTCTCTCCAAAATGCTATGAGTACCTTCAGGAGCCATTTCTCCCCTCTCACCCAACATCTCAAGCATATCTGCTGTGACCTGATCTGAGCCTGTTGCTTTCCCTGACTTCATCTTTCTTAGTGCTGTTCTCACTTCCTCTAGGGTATCCTTCTCTTCTCTCACAGTGGGCTGTTTCGGGTGTGGGTTTTCTTCATTCAGAAAATGATGGGAATAATCCTTACCTCTGATTTTCTATGCACTGGTAAGCAGGTTGTTGTTGGTATCCCTTATGAAGGGTTTCTGACCTTCATCTTTCTGTCTTTGCATTGCAAGCTAACAGAGTTGCTTTGCACCATCTGCTAAGTCACTTTCAAGAAGCTAGTATAGTGTTGCCTTGTTCTTTGTTATTGCAACTCGTCTCATAGTCTCTTTGTTAGTAATGAGTATTCCTTCTTTGCCTGGTCCATCTCTGCTATCTCCCACTTTTCCTCCTTTTGTTTGATGACCACCTGGACTTCTGCATTCCACCACCAGCTCCCCTTGTGTACCGTGCTTCCATACCTAACTCTGTCATGTATCTGCTCTGTAGTCCTTATACATACTGCTGTTCTTCAATTCCACCTGTTTGGTGGTCTTCTTGAGGTCCTACAGGCCTGACAAATTCCTTGAACTGTTGTGCTCTCTCTCCACTCAACTTCCAGGTCTTCAGCCTAGTCTCTCGACATCAGAGCCTTCCCTGGCCACTGCTTGTAGCTGATTTTGGCAACGAGTGGTTTATACTGTTGGTTGACTCTTTCTCTGGGGATTATTTTGCAATTGCTGATTCTACCCCATTGCCCTTTCCTTACTAGGAGGAAGTCTACCCGAGTTGCATGATGACCACTCTTACATGTGATCTTGTGACTATCTCTAATTCTGAATCATGTGTTGGCTACCATCAAGCCATTTGCCAGACAGAGAGCTAGATGGCCTGTTCTACTTTCTTCCCAATGCCCAAACCATGTGGACGCAGGCAGCCCTCATATCCTGTTCTTTCTGCATCTATATCTACATTCAGGTCACCCATTATCAACACCAACTCATACTGTCCTGCTTTTTCTAGTAGGATTTGCAGCTGTCTGAATTCCCTCTGTCTCACTATCATAACACCGCTGTGGGGCATAGGCTGCGATTATGAATAGTACCCCCTATCCTTACATTGCAGTCTGAAAATGACAGGTGAAAATACTTGGACACTTAGATGCTTCAAACAAATACATATGCTGTATTACATCAGATTTTAGCTTAGACACCTTTCCTGCATTGATATGACCCACACCTGCAGCACCTTGTGAAATTCAACAGGGTTCTGATCATGCCAACAGCCACAAGTGCTCCCTTTAAAAATATAAGCATTTCCCCTTCATTCAGTTAGTTAAATATGCAAAGTCATGAGCAGTATGTTTTATGAGTGGGAATGTTTAACTGAATGCAAAAAAGACATACCGTGCCATTTATAAAAATAAGAAAAAAAAATATTTTAAAGAAACTTGGGCATATCTTCTCTAGTTGATCCCCGAGCAATCATGTAAATGTGTGCAGCATATCCCAGATATCCCTGGTACAACAGCAACATGTTCTGTGCTGTCCATGGATAAAAAAGCAGCAATACAAAACAAAATCTAAACACAACACCCTTGTCTTGGTAGCAATATAGTGTGTTGCTCACTGTGCTATCTTGTAGCTGCACAAACATCTGATGTCACATCAGATTGTGAGATCTCTGTGCAATGGTGGATAGAACCATATTCACTGACTCGGTTTAGCTGAAAAGTGTCCGTAAGTATTTCATGCTGTTCTAACTTTGGATGCTGATGAGGTGACCATCTCCTCTGCAGTTTCTCCTGGTTTTCTTTTGGCTAGACTTTTTATCATCCAGAATAAAACACAGCAGTGCCAATTAAACGTGGACATCAGCATTTGGTAGTCTCTGTCCATCTTGGAGTGCACTCCATGTGATTCCATGTCATTTTAGGAAGGGAATAGGGGAGGACTAGTATACAACATGGTTGCAATAGTTAAAATCACTGCATATTTCTATTCAGGATACTTGTACTACCATACATTCTGGAAAAAGTAATGTTTTCAGATGTGTTCTTTAAGAACTCTATTACTGTTGTGTTTGTGTGCGCTTTTTTTTTTTTTGGATTGTTATGTGTGTTTTAACGAGATATCTTTTTAAAAAAAATAGATGCTCAGATTCTCTGGACTGCGGATTTAGTACAGAGGTTCACTGAAGATGAAAACTTCTTTTATCTTGCAAACATGTCTCACGCCATCAGTAAATCACGTGATGAGGGTGATGTTTGGATTGTAGGGGGTAGGTGCGGATAGTTACTTCCATATTTCAGATGCTGCTCATTAATATATATATTATTACTGTTAATGGCATGCAAGGGCTATTGAATTATAAGGGATACATTCTATGCTCTGATACCTGTAAAATAGTTGGACATGTTGTCAAAACTGTCCCAGTAAAATGTGCTCTATTTGTAGTAAGACAAATTCTCTTCCAAATGACAGTCATTCGAGATAAAACAATTGTCATAACTCTGGACATTTGTGGTCTGAGTGTTCTGCTACTGTCTTAAATGAAGTTTTTGCATTTGAGCTGGAAGATGACATCATGACCATTACTGATTCAGAGTCTGTGTAAATACATCTGCATTTATTATTAGGCGATACCCAACATACAGTTAGTAGTAGCATCTGTACTTAAGATTTGAAAAAATCCAGCATACAGTGGAGCAACAGTCTCATTTTGATATAACGCTTTTTTGGTGTATGGGTGTGTGTCTGTGTCTGCAAGTGATTTATATAGAAGGAATGTTTTATCTGTCTAAATTTGCTGAGATATCCTAACTGGGCTTATGGCCCTTTTTCAGTTGAGTCCCAGCTCCAGATGTAACTGCATATTTATATCTGGCACAGTTACAGACGTGAAAGGTTATAGTACAAGTAGTAATTACAATTTAGATAAATGTTTATTTTAACAGTTGTGGTGATACTTCCTACTTGAAAAGGAAAGCCAATTAGTTGCTGCTGTCTTCCCATCCCTTGGGTATCTACTCAGGCCTGGGTTAGGGTCCCCACCACGACAGGCAGACTCCATATTTCCGTACAGTCTGGTTACTTGCTAAGATGTGTTGCATGTTAATTTTAACTATGATATACTATTGGGCTTTGTTCCTGATTCTTGAGCTGTGTGTGTGTGTGTGTGTGTGTGTGTGTGGTAAACTGAGGATTCATCTGCTTGAGTCAGTGGCAACTCAGGTCGATGTAAAGTACCTATCGAAAGAGGAGGGGACATTTTCTGATGCCCTGGCCAAGTTTCCCCTAGCAGTATAAATATCACGTTGGGAGCCTCTGACTAACCTAGTCAACAAAGGATAATAAATAAAAATAAACATCAGTTTGCAGATGCTTATTCTTGTTTAGCAATAGATAGCAGAATTATGCTACTTTCTTAATTTTAAGTAAATTTTTGAGGCATTGTTCATGCAGTAGCATGGTGGAATAGCATTTCACATAACAGCTTACAGCACAGGTCAAGAATCTCTGCTCACCCACATTCGTACGTCAGAACGCAAGAGTATGCGAGTTCCTTCCAGAACAAATTATGTGCTATATTCATATTTCTGTTAATAACTTGACCCAAATATAGTATTTATGGTACTTCATAGGTTCGTACTAGGCTATCTGCTCTAGGGCATTTATAAGCCTAGCCAGAGTGTATGTGGCTTACACCACCCCTAAGGATGAGAATACTTTTAGGGTTTAGTTTACTATGCCTCTGTCTAGTAGTGACACAGAGATGAATCTCCCATCCACTCGTCGAGATTTCTCTTGAATATAGGTTCATAGGTATACTTATAGATTAGTACTAAGCTAACTGCCCTTGCGAGCCATTTTAAGCTTAGCTAATTATCCCTTGTGAGACTCAAACCCTGCACCTTGTGTTTGTAAAGCAAACACCTTAACCATTAGGCCACCCTCCCAACCTCATGGTATGAGGACCTTCCTATGGGCCACTAATCAAACAGACTCAGTCCTCACCAGTGGCACCAGTGGGAGATGTTCATTTGGAACAAAAATGGATGCACACAGTATCTTCAGATGCAGCTCTCTGCAACAAGCACAATTTTGTTTAAGAGCACACAGAGCCCACACTGTCCTGGAGTTGGGTCTTTCCTCTCCAGGCCCTAAACACACACATGATGAGATCTGATTTTCACACACACACACACACACACACACACACACACACACACACACACACCTGGGAAAGACGGGCATAGATTTACCAGCTATGCCCTCCTCTGCCGAAACTATAAAATTAATTCACTGCCACCAGCCAGCTACTTTAAGGTTACTATCAGGATACCCAATTACTCTTTGTAAAATTAATACTTATACAAATGGTAGTATTAGCCAAGCAACAAGACTTTCAGGAGCATGAAGATCACAGCGCCGTCAAGTAAATGCAAATCCTCTGGACCAGCCACAATGAAAGATATAGATATATTTAATAATAAATAATAAAACAGAAAACATGAAAATACTGAATATCAACACCAAAGTTTCAATCACAGGAAATATTAAAAATAACACAGATGGCAAGATTCACACAAATACAGAAAAAACAATACTTAAAGGGAAGTCCCAGGGACTTTTTTGTTTTGATTCAGCCTTTGTTTGCATTTAAGGTTTGCTTTTCTGAACATGCTCACTTTTGGCTGTGGGGGAAGAGTGCCTATAGGAAGTTTCAAAGGTGTTAGCCAAATTCCATCTCAAATTGCAGTTGTACTGGCAATAACTCTCTCTGTGAGCCATTCATTAGTTTAATCTGTGCATTTAACCCACTGAGAAAGCACATCAGTAATGCAAGACTTAAAACATTAGTAAACAGAGTTTTTGTTTCTTTCATTTCATATTTTATTCTGTGGTGATTGTGAAGCCTGGCAATCTACAACAACTTTATGACACGGCTTCTACCTATAGAAAGCATCCGAGTCAGATAAATAGTAGTGGAACCATATTCTCTTTCATGTTTTACTGTATTCTGATGTTTGAATATTAGCCTGGTGTACTGACTTTCTGACCTGCTAGTAATTCCACAGAAAGCAAGTGTGAGACAGAAGGTTGGAGAATTAGTAGCTACACTCTACTGTTCCTTTTTCAGCTACTAGTTTGATATGTGCTGATTTCTGAATACTACTAGACAAATGCACTATTTTTTATGAGCGGGCTGCTTGTACATCTGTAGAATCATGAGTGATGCAAAATTTAAAATTAGTATACACTGATGTCCCTTTTCCCTGGCACAGCTTTCTTTATTTTAAATATGACCCAGGAGCTGGGGGAATAGTTCCCCAATCCAATGCAAATCAGAGAGAAACACAAATCCAAATTTTACTTTATCCTGGGAGTTGAAACAAGACTGGAACTGTAGATTTTCAGGATATTTAAAAGTAAAATGACACTGGGTTGCAATGAAAGTGACAAGTCAAAGGGGGCATCACTTCTATCAGCTTAATTTGGACCCTAATTTAAAAGAATGGGATCGTCCCGTTAACTAATCTCACTATATTTTTCTGACTGAACTAAAGAATTACTGTTTCCTACTTACTTAATAGAGCAAGGTTAGGGAATGTGGTTGAGTGGTCTTTCTTGTCAGGTTTCACACGCTGAGTTTTACTATCACATCTCTCACTAATATCTAAAATAATTTCAGTGCGGGCTGTAGAATGATATCACATCTGGCCAACTGATTCTGTGGTTCCCACACTACCCCCTGACTAGAAGCTGAACCAGAACCTTGCACATGTGTCACAATACACATACTTAGAGCATTGTTAAGCTGTCTTACAGCATCTGTCAGCTATAAAAATATTTCAACACTTCCAACCTTCCAGGGTAGCAATTAGTTCACCACTAAGGAAAATACAGCAGTAGTACTAGTCCTTGTTTTCACTGACATTGCATTTTTGGCTGCATTCAGACCTGTGAAATACAATCTTTATGGCTTATACCAAGTAATTTAATTTCAAACTATTTTTCCTAAGGTAAGCTGGGCTGAGCTCAACATTTTCCCTTGCAGCATCCTCTGTTAACATATATACCACCAGTTAGCACAATACAGCCTGACATATATATTTCTTTTCTGTCCAGCAGGACCCACTGTGGATATAATTTAACACAAGCAGCTTTACAAATATATTATTAACACAAGCACCTGTACAAATCAATTTGATATATGAATGACAATTAGTTACAAAACTCCAGCTAGCTAGGCTGGCATATGTTACATATGCACTGCCCTACTCTCTTTAGTATAGCTGGCACTACCTCATATCATCATACATGGTATGAAACGATTGCTTGCAAAATGCTGAAAAAATTGCCACTGATCCCTGCAGTCTGCCAATTATTTGCAGATATTTATACTTAGTAATAAAATATGCATATATGCATAAATATCATATTTCTTCAAATAAGGCATTTTCAGCTTGATCATACTGGGAAATAGCTTTTCACATGGCCAACCACATTAGAAGTCAGAAACAGCTTCTGAGGTAAATGGTTTACTTGGTACCAGAGAAAATATTTCCTAGAAATATTATGAATATAACCCATATTTTAATAATGTAATACCTTGAGTGAGGAAATGTTTATATAGTACTCCACAGTATCAAATGAAAGCCAGTCTAATGCTAAAATGATACCTGCTCTCTGCCTGGTATTGATATGCAGATATTTATACTTCAGTAATGCAATATGCATAATTGCAAACACCATATTTCCATAAATATGTCAGATATTACCCACCTGGATACATTAAAGAGAAGCATTTCACATGAACCGTAGCCACAGAGGTCATGAATGGCTCCACAGTGAAGTGGTGTACTATGTACAAGAGAAAATCATGGTTTCTGGAACTATTATATAAACATATGCCATATATTCATAATTATTTCAATAACTTGAACTAGAGGGTGTTTATAAGGTAGTATATCAAATGACAGCCAACATAATGCTGCAGTCAGTCATTGCTACTGCTACCTGCTGTCTGCCTGCTACTGATCTACAGATATCTGTACTTGTTTAGTGATGTAATATGCAGAATTGCATAAACATCATATTTTCATTAATATGTCAGGAATTTTCCATCTAGAGGCATTAAAGAAAAACATTTAACATGCAGAGTATCCACAGAGGTCAGGAATGGTTCCTCGGACAAGTGGGATACATTGTACCAGAAAAAAAACTGGTTTCCAGAAATATTATAAATGCATGCCATACAGTCACAATTATTCTAATAACTTGAACCAGGGGGTGTTTGTATGGTATGCCATGGTATCAAATGAAGTGGACACAATAAAAATACTTTGCATTGGTGGGCGATATTCAACTACCACTACTTTGCAAACATTTACATATGAAAACATGCATACTATTCATAATTATGTAAATGTGTCAAAACTGAAGTAACACCTAGCAAATTGCTTTGCAGAAAATGAAAAGTACATCTGTGTGAACAGATGTCACACTGATAGTTGGAGTCTATCTACTATGGTTTGATAATTAATATTTGGCTATGTAATTATAATAATTAATTTCACATATGGTCAAATTACTTGTTAAATATAAAAATAGGTCTGGCTGAAATATTAATATTACCATTGTGAAGATGAGTGGGTGTTAAATTTCATATTTACATTTTTTGTATGTTTTATGGTTTTTGAGATGCAATCATTTGTTTACAGGTTGACTGCAAAGCTACATTCTCAGACTTTTAGCTTAGACAAAGGCTGTCCATGCAGGATCTGTACAGATGCCAGGTGGTGTGAAATTCCACTCAGGACAGGTATGAGAGAGTTAAGGAGCTTTTAGGAAAGAAGATTTGGGTGGAAATCATATGGAAACGTTACAGTTCAATGACGAAAGAAAGAAGCTTGCTTTCTGAAAATGCATCAAATTAACAGGGAGTGGTGTGAATGAGTGTTTCTGAATAACTGAGGCTCAGTGAAATTGTACTTTCCTAATTGCTTTCCCACTGGTCCTATCTGGTTAGCCCTGGATTTCAGGGTTCTCCACAATAAATGTGGTGGGGTGTAATGAATATTGTAGCATGTGCATTTAGAAGACTAGAATTTTTTAATGTTTATTTATTAAATAAAGACACGTCAGGTCTATATCAATGTCTTACTTTATTCTGAGTAAATAAAAACTGAGGTGAAGTTTGACAGATGAGTTTATCTATACATGTATAGCAGACACAAGTAATAATAGGTTAGGGTACATTTAACAAATACCATTTTTTCTTGTAATGCAGAAAACAGAAAAGCATGGAAAAAGAAATGAGAGGTAAAGGAATTCAGTTCGTTATAGTAAATGTACTTTCATATCTTTACTTTTGTTGTTCTTCTTTCGGCTTTTCCCGGTTAGGGGTCACCACAGCGGAACTCCAGTCCACTAATGATTGGCAGTATATTTTTACAGTGATGAGGTGCCAGCCCAGCACCCAACCTTCAACAAAGGCATGCCCATTCACGCATGTCTTTCGGATGCCATTCGACCATGGGGAGAACATGCAGACTCCACATAGAAGGTGCTCCAGCTGAGAATCAAACAGGAGAACCTCTTGCTGTGAGGCAACAATGCTACCGCTGCACCACTGCAGCTTCACTTTCATATCTTTACTAATTATAAATAATTTTTGTTTGGAAGCACACACATGCAGATGGGCAGATTCTGTGCCTGCATGCATATACAGTGGTTTATGATGAGTAATTGCCCTTAGGCTAGTCATTTTAAACATTACAGCATTCTCTTCCCAAATGATTATCTCACAATTTTAAATTATTTCAAATTATCAGCAGTCATCCTGAAGTACTGAGCAGCAGAATCACCACACACACCCCTCTTCCCCACAAGACAATTTCTAATAAATAAATGGTGATATTTCTTAAATGCCCTGATATCGAAACACATTCTTTTGTCTTGGTTGGTTAATAGGGTCTCTCAGTTTTTCTCTGTTTTCATTGTCTTGATCACTTATCTCCAAACATTTGCTTAGATATTTAATTTTTCTATCTTTTCAATTTAGAATTAAGTTACTTTATTTTTCAGTTTAAAGGAAACAAGTTCATTTTAGTTTCTTACTTTAGGAATATTCTCTTACACTGCTAATAAAACCTGTAAATTTCTTCAGAACTCCTTCCAAGGCAACACTTATCAAATAGGTTACCATATAGTGATAGTTTACTCGTATAAGGACTTTAAAAAGGAATATGCAGGGGAGCATGTTTCTCTGCTTTGATACAACACATGCAATATAATTTCATCTGGTGTATATGACTTTTCCTATTGCAGTTATAGTTAAACTAGTTATTTTCTACATATACACAAATGATTCTGAAATAATGTATGACTGATTATAATTATACTGATTACTTTTTCAACAAAAATATATAAACAGAGGTTCATTAAACAGAAATGATTGTGTGCAGCTAGTTCTATTAGTTACTATGAGCACTAATGTAACATTTGTTTGGAGCAAACATTGGTAATATTTTATCATCATGTAATATATTGTCATGAAAATATCTTGAATCTTTTAAGAAGCTATCAAAAGTATGCAGACCAGTTTAGGAGCAAGTACCAGTCTCTCTACTCCTAGTATGTCCATTTGGTGATGAAATGCTTTGAAAGGATGGTCAAAGAGCATATATCATCTTGTCTGCCTGAATCTTTCGATCCTTTACCATTTGCTTACAGATAAAATCACTCCATTGTGGACACAAAATCCCTGGCACTACATCACACCTTGAACCATCTTGAAGACAAAAATTGCTACGTACGTATGCTGCTCATAGACTTCAGCTCAGCCTTCAACACTGGAATCCTGCAGTAGCTGTTGACTAAGTCAACTAGGCATAGAAAATATACTCTGCAACTGGACCCTCGACTTTCTGACTGAGAAGCCCCAAACAAACTGCTCAAGTTGGCAAGAACCACTCACGATGCATCACCTTGAACACAAGAGTTCCACAAGGTTGCATATTAAGTACACTTCGCTTCACAATACTGACTCATGACTGCTCTGCAAAACATCAAATCACATGATCAAGTTTGCTGACAGTTCCACAGTCATTGGTCTTATCAGTAATGATGAAGAGGGGCATACAGAGAGGAAGTGATCCAATTCACCAGATGGTGCACAGACAACAATCTAGCAATAAACAGTGACAAAACAAAATAAATCTTGTTGATTTTAGCAGAAAGCAAGGGTCCCATGCACCCATCACCATCAATGCTACGATAGTGGAAAGGGTAAAAAGCACCAAATTCCTAGGGATGCACATCTCAGATGATCTAAGCTGGGCAGCAAACACCTCCAGCCTTGTAAAGAGAGCCCAGCGATGTCTCTACGTCCTCTCCACATCCTTATGACCTTCTACAGGGCCACGATTAAGAATACTGAGTAACATCGAAGTCTGGTATCGAAACTGCTCAGAGGCAGATTGTAAGGCATTAGAGACGGTTGTAAAGCAGGCCAGGAAAATCACAGGATCAAACCTCCAGTCCTTATAGGACCTTTACTGTTGCAGATGCTATGGAAGGGTCATGAAGTCGATGAGAGACAAGTATCATCCCACACATGCACTGTTCTACCTCCTATCTTCAGGGAAATGATACAGAAGCAAAAAAAGAACAACCACATTCAGGAGCCAGGAAACTGCAGATTTATTGTCTTCTGGTACCTCGGCTAAAATAAGCCTTCACAGGAATACTTCATGACAATCAGCAGCATCTTTTTATAATGACTTCAATTAAATGATCAATAGACAAATATATGAAATTTAAAGAAACAACTTTACCATAAAAACATATTATAAAGTGAGATTCATCTCCAAATTTAAACCTCTAGTTGCAAGAGTGCCAAAGTTTAATATAAACCTACTTTCCAAATTAAGTAACCTCTTAGAAAAGTTACCAAAACACTTAACATCTGGCTTAGCTAATACACAGAAAAAAAGTGAATCCAGCACACCATTATGAACTGTGTTAAAATGCTCAAAAATAGGGCTATCCAACCTACAATTCCTCACATCACCAATGTGCTCCAGAATACGTATTTTGATTTGACATTTCGTTTGGCCAATATAACATTTCGGTGGTGCACATCCACAACCCACAATATAAACTACCCCACAGGATTTACAATTAAATCTATCAGTCGCTGTGTATTTAACACCATTAATAAATTCACCTGATAGATTTTTTACCCTAGAACAGACCTTACATTTCCCACACTTAAACATACCAGTATTTTCACTCATAGGCCACAGAAAATCCACAACGTTCTTCAACATGTTGGAAAATGGAGAGTATTTTGTTACAAAAAATATTTTCTCATCCGTATTGTTATACCTATTAACCATATGTCTGTTAGAAAATTGTACAACATTACTCCTAACAAAATCATTTTTATTCCACACTCTAGTTTCACTTTTTTTAATCAGATTTTCAGAATACCCCCTAGCCAAGAGCCTACTCTTTATATCATAAAATTCCTCTAGCAGGAAACAACTTTCAGAGGTGTGTTCAAAGGTACGCTTAAACTCACCGTATGGGAGAGTCTCAATTAAGTGGGTTGGATGTGCACTACTATGATGTTAAGTGTTATGGTAACTTTTCTAAGAGGTTACTTAATTTGGAAGTAGGTTTATATTAAACTTTGGCACTCTTGCACCTAGAGGTTTAAATTTGGAGATGAATCTCACTTTATAATATGTTTTTATGGTAAAGTTGTTTCTTTAAATTTCATATATTTGTCTATTGATTATTTAATTGAAGTCATTATAAAAAGATGCTGCTGATTGTCATGAACTATTCCTGTGAAGGCTTATTTTAGCCGAGGTACCAGAAGACAATAAATCTGCAGTTTCCTGGCTCCTGAATGTGGTGGTTCTTTTTTGCTTGTTCGTGGTTTTTTTCTGCAAATGATACAGAATCATAAGGTGTAGAACATGAAGATTCAGGAATAGTTTCTTTCCACAAGCGATCAGACTATTGAGCAACCAACCTTAATGTCAACACTCCCACAGTTTGTGAGATCATCATAAGTGCAATAAGACTGTCTTTACTGTTGTAGAATTAAATTATATATATATCTAAGTTATGCACTTTGAACTAAATTACTTGCACAAGTACAGGAACTGTGAATTATGCTATGCTGCTATCCTATCTTCAAAATGGTGATGGGTAAGTTATCTGTGTATTTATATCTCTACTGTCTCATATTTCTTCTCTTATATACTTTCCTCACCCTCTTGTGAAAACTGCTGTCAATGCACATGAGCTTGAAATAACAAAATGTCACCCAGTGATGCTTTGCATTTGTTGATCTGAAAGACAATAAAGTTTACTTTGACTTTGATTTTCCATCAAATAGATGTGATCATATATACCAATATATCCAGCATTTTCTCTCCTGTTCGTTACTCCTTAGCAAAGCATCCTCTGAGCTAAAGGACTCTTCATGGTAAAGATGACTTTTTAACACAAGTAACCATGTAGGTACTGCTAGCTCAGTATAAATCAAAGGATAAAAAAATGCTCTACAAGTTCATAAGCTATTAATAAATAGTCCATCTGGATGGAGCACTTTGTAACATACCCAAAGTGGCATCTATTACATGTTACAACTTTCAATAAGGGCTGGAGGGCCAGCCAAAAGGTGCATTTGTTATTTAACACCCATTAATCTATATAGTGTTTAAAGACAGGTAAAAGTAGGAATCTATTTTACTTAAAAAACAGGAAGTCTGTTCTTTGGGAGGCAAATCAATCCCTTGAGCAGGCTCTGTTCTTGCTGTGGTCGAAGTTTAGGCCTCTAGTATGTGCATTTGTGATGGTACAAGTTTGTGAATATATAGAAGGTTACACACAGGACAGGGTAATTTGAAACTTTGTAAAGTAGGCAGATGTCCCTCCCTCCCAAGAGTCTGCTTTAGACTTTTGCGTTGGACCATGTGTTTGGTCATACACATGCTGAACAGGACATTATATTCAATTATGGACCTAATGAGGGAGAAATACTAAGGAATTATAACATCCCTTCACCGAAAGATATTCCTTTAGTAATCACCTGAGCAAAGTAGGATTTTCTTACTATTACTGACACATGACTATGAAGGGAGGACTCACTGGCAATGAAGGTACCAAAACCCTAAAAACTATCAATTTTGAGGGGGTGTCTTCAAAGTAATAGGCACAAAGGTACTAGTGTTTTCTAAATGCTACACTTTTTCATATTTAGCTTCAGCCATTGCTTTCCACAGTTCTGGCACGATCGCTCTTATTTTAGGACCAAGAAGTCATCAACAATCTGCAAACTTTGCCAACCAGACACTAATTCATCAGTTTGAACATCAGAGAAATAAATACCAAAAAGCAACAGACTCAGCACAGAGCCTCCACTGGTAATATGCTTTTTGGTAGAGGGAGAGAGATGAGACTCTGACACTGACTTGTCATGTTCTGTACCTGAGCCAGTATGCTATTTAGCAAGTTATATACATAATTGCATTTAGCCTGTTAAGTCTGTTCATATTACAAACGTATGAGATGGTGGCAAATACCTTAGCCAGATCCAGATGTGCTACATGCACCATTTTGCCCTATTCCAAGGCCTTAGAAACTTTTTCAGACAAGTTCACAAAAGCATGAGTAGACAGTACCTACTTTCATAAGACCAAACTGGCTAGAGCCAAGGGAATTCATTTAGTCAACGTCTTTCTTTATGTGTCTGTAGTGATACTTCCCACTGCCTTGCAGGCAAGTCTGCCATGACTTGTCAGTCTGCAGTTTCCAAGGTGAGTGGTGGGACCGCCATTATGAATATTGCTGGTGACCGAGTATTGGGGGCAATTATCAAATGTTATTCTGATACTCAAATCCTCCATTAAGGGCTGATCTAAACAAAGACTTGCTGGTTATTCATGGGCTTATCCTCAATGCCAAGAAATGCAGAATAATTTCAGTTAAGAAATCTAGCATAGTCTCTACTTTCCATACAGATAATGTTTCACTTAAATATGGCTCAGTCATTAGGGACCTGGATACCTTTGTTGATGATCTCTCCTTTGATGACCATGTCTATGTAGTGGTCCTTGCACAGCTTCTCCTTTGTGTTATCTCCTCAAGGTGCAAAGAAGTTATAGTCTCACTTTATTCTTTCCTTATTAAACCCCTCATTGAATGCAATGCCCCTTCTGCATTTACCTCATTAAACACCTAAACCAGGGGTCTCAAACTCAAACACTCATGCTGTATGAGGGCTAGCAAACTCAGTTAAAGGGGACAATCTTCAAGAAAAAAAGAAATGCAGGCAGCATAGCTAGAAAATCAGTATAATCACTTCCCTCATCTATAATTATACCGTTTTAAGGGCTGCTTGAGGACCACAACCCAAACCAAAATGAGAACTCAACGTTTCTTCACACACAAAAGTAAAAAAGAAAAAAAGGATAAGCTCTCAATACCCTCAGCTACTCAAAAAGATGAAGATCCACGCCCTGCTACTCAGTGTCATATAGACCCAAGGGGTGATCTTGTTTTAGCTTTCAATGCTGTGAATAACTAAGAACTCAAATTCCAGCACCTAAATCAAACCAGAAGTAAATCCAACACCCATTCTAAGGACATAATCCTTTGCTACCCATCAGCAACACCAAATGGCACAACAGATACCTAAACCCAATGGATTCCCCATTTGTAGAACGGACTGGCCATACATATAAATTAGAGAACTTCCACAACCACCTTTAAAAACTATTTGGATGACTGCATGCAGGTCTGTAAATTTTTACCTGGGAAATTTGGGGAACAAAATCAACTAAATGGGGGACATTCTTGGTGTGCCATCTGTACTGGGTGGTGTGGCTGAGCTTCTCAATGGTTTTCTTGGCTAAGTTGAGTAAGACCTTCTGAACCTTTCATCTTAAGGAGTATGACTAGAGCTGTTCTCCATGCTTCAAATACATATCCATCTGAAAGGCTGGGAAAGAACAGATTCTGTAGAGGGTCACTGAGACAGCTTTTCATCCTGAAAATGAATAGCTCCTTGTGGGATATGTTCTTTGTTTCATCACAATCAATATCTTTCTGTAATAATGTAAACATCATCAGCCCGATCCATTCTTTCATTGAAATCTTGTTTACAGATGTGTACGTCATTAGCATTAAATTTAGGAATTGCACTTCCTTCTTTATGGACTGCAACATTTTTCCTTTCCTTGTTCGATGTCTGTTACAAGATGTCAGGTGTTTGACATTAATGCTCACAGGTTGGAAAAGCTAGAAGTGACATTAAGACCTTACATTAAAGCCAAAATCAGAAAAGTACTGTATTTCTTTTATAGTTATTTCTGCCTGTTTATTTCTGGTATATGTAATGTTATTTAAACAAATTTTACTCATTTCATTTTCCTTGCTGTAAACGGAAGTGCTCGGTTCTACAGTTGCCCGAATAAATTCTTACATTATTCCCCCCAATAAATCTGTTGTTTTCCCCTCCATGTTTACTATTTAAAACATAGAGCCAGATTCATTAATGCCTTTACTAAGCATAGAATCTCTATTCAAGGTCATTCCTGTTAAAATATTTGTGCTTTCTAGTCACTCAAAGATTACACTGTGTACATGTGGTCTACACTTTGTGGTAACCTTTATGAATCCCCTGTTGATATTTAAGGCTGCAAGAATATCTGTAGGAAAATTAAAATCAGGAGGAAGGAGGTGAGAGTTATGCCTTTTCACACAGAATGGTGTACACAGTATAGTCATTAATAAATCCCAGGGATAGTCACTGTTACAGCAAGGCTTAAGTAACTTCACGGTAAGTCTGAGAGAGAATGGTGATTATTCTGTGGAAGTGGATGTTTGTTGCTGTTTCTTGAAAACTAGCATTACTGGCTGGAGCCAAAAGCTGTTTTTTTTTACTGATTTGCTTAAAATTCTAGCTTAGCTGTATTGTACTAAGATTTGTTTTTTTTTTTTTTTTTGGTGTATTTGCTATAAGTCTTCGTGGGGCCTATAACAGAGCACTTGTGGTGGAAATACTAAAAGTGGCGTTTTGACCTCATTTTAAAGCAAACATTAAGGAAAGTGTTTTATTTTTCTGCATTTATTCTGTGCTGATTTCTGCTGCTTATGGTATTTAAATGAGTTTTGCTCTTTTATTTCATTTTACTTGCTGGAAATCAAAGGGTTGCGTTTGTACAATTGTCTGACTGAATTGATTAATTACAGTGTTGTTTCTCTGCACTCTATCCACTGTTTTCCCTCCATGTTAACTGTTTCTGCCATTACCTGTATTTAAACAAGTTTTGCTCATTTTATTTCATTTTCTTTTTTGCAAATTGAAGGGTTGTGTTGCACTGTCACCTAACTTAGTTCATTAATTACTGATTTGTCTTCCTGTGCTAAATCTGCTTATCCCTCCATTTTTTACTATTTATAACTCACTTACTGTTACAGCAAAGTTTTAGACAAGCGTATGATCAATCTGACAGATTGTGGCGATTACTCTCTAGGAAAAAAGTTTGCTGCTTCCTGAATGCTAGCATTATTGGTTGCAGCCAAAAGCTGTTTTTTTTTTTTTTTTTTGCATTAGTTTAAATTCCTCTCATCTATATTGCAATGAGTTGCACAGTGCCATGCAAACCCTGCACCCCTGCCCAGGAAATTTGAAGTTTCACCCCTCATAAGCCTGACTAGAGCCATGCCAATTAACAAGCTATGCTAAAGGTGCTAGCTCTTTTATTTAGCAAAAAGTGAAGTTATTTTAAGTTGCTTCTACCATAGTAGAAAGCCTCCAATAGTTAACTTTTATATTTAAAAAAGTGTTACTCCTAATATTCTTTACTCATGAGAATTTATCAAGAAAAAGCAGCATTTAATATTTTGCTTCAGCCAACTTGTCCTACCTCAGTTGCCAGCCTCATGGCATTTGGTACTCTCAGGTGGTTTTGCAACTGTTTGATGCCCACATACAATAACCTATTACATACCCCCTCACAAACAACAATGGGACATATGCAAATATACAACTCAGACAGATTTCAATCTAATAAAAAAGCACACGGTCTGTGACGACCACACACCTCCATGGTACTCTACACAAACACAGGGAAAAAAATGCCTCAGTAGAAATTAAAAGCCACAACAAACATTGCCAAATCCTAAACTGAGAATCACCAAGAAAAAAAAAATCATGCCAGACCAAGTACACTTAAATCATCTACTGATTAAAATATACTGGTGATTGGTAACTTAGTATTAAAAAAACAAAGACTTAGCTCTCACAGAGCTGCAGATCTCCTATGTCTCATGATGCATAATTATGTATGCCCCCCCCCGCACCATAATGTGTACTACCCTAACCATCTCACCAACCCTGCTCCTCACCCTACATATTAAATTACTAAACATCCTCACCCTAACAGTATTAACAATCAAGACAAAGGGACACAGAACAGGCACAGCACCAAATTACCAATTGCACAAGTACTCACACACGTACACTACCATTGTAACAGAAGCTTGCACACTGTCACCATCACCATCTTTTCGGTCATTTTTCCAGTTATAAAGCTTGAATTCAACCAAATGTGATTCACTCAAATGTGTAGTCAACCATTTACGTAGTCACTCAGTTTTTGTTAATCATTTGCTAGTCACTCATTCTGTTTTTAACCGAACAAATTGCTATAAGATATGATATATGTTTGTAGATGACACTTTAGAAAAGCCACTGGTGGGTTACTTGCAGCACTTTGTAGCTCAAAATTCCATTAAGTGCAATTTCCACATCAGTTCACTAATATTTGATGAAAGAAGTTGAATCAAGTACAGGTGCCTTCTGCTCAATATCAGGGTTAGACCTTCTCTTACTTGGACAATGTAAAACCTAATATTTTCCAAGCCTTTGCCATCCAGCTTGGCCATTTGTTCGGATGGAGGTAGGTGAGAAGATGCTAGCCCCTTTGGTTTTATTTTCCTTCCTCTCAAATTCTGTAACAGTGAAACTTTATTGGTTTGAAGAAGAGTGCATCTGTATTCAAGAACTGAAACATAACGGTCCTGCTTTGAGCTGTCAACATTTTTGTCAGAATGTCCTTACTGTTTGGATAACTCTCTCCTTCAGTCCATTTAACTAAAGGCTTCTCTGTGAAAGTATGTGCGACACCAATGCACTGGCCCAGTAATCAAGGAGCCTCAGTCCTCACCACTAACACCAGTAAGGGGCATCCACACTGGGAAGGATAACAAACACACCCACAGTAAAGTACAATTTCCCTTAAGAGCAGACAGAGATCACAGTCGGTCTGGGGCTGGTTTCTTTCTTTCTCTCCAGATCCCCAATAAGACTCCCCACTGGCACAGCTATAGAGTCCAGATCTCAGCCTAGTGGTCAAGCTAAAACCTGCACCACCCTTTCTGTCCAACCAGTGCTTCATGTCCCTGCCCAAGTAGCTTACACACACACACACACACACACACACACACACACACTCACTCTAAGATATATGAGTTATATCCAAACAAACAGACACTCCTGGGGAAGGCTGGCACAGGTTCTCCAGCTATGCCCTTTCATGCCAGTCTATAAGGTAGTACCAGGTGCCACCAACCACTAACATCAGCTACTAATAAAGCCCTTACCCTATGCTGCCTAATTTTACTGTGCAATATTATTATCCAAGTAGTAAGTGTGAATGAGCAGCAAGACTATTGGAGTGGCTTTGTACAGTATCACTATATACATGCAATATACTCTAGAGCTTAAATTATCTCTACACAAAACAGCCACAGTTGAAAGGTTTAAAAATATTTAATAAATAATAAAAACACAAGACAATACTTCTTACTACACAGTGCCAGTCAAGAGTTCAGACATACTGTTTTCTATAGTTTCCTAAGAGCAATCACAGTTCTAAATACATTTACATATAGATCAACTAGTACTGGTGAGTTGTTGTCAGCTTTAGACAAAATACAACATGCTCTCTTCTTTTTGTCCTTAAATTGATAACACAGTACTGCTTCACATTACATCATTCTTGACACTTCTCTGGTTTCCCAGGCCAACAGAAATTACAAGTGAGCAAATCAATCAACCCTGCTGGTGAGTCCCTATATTCCCACTATGTAGCTAAAGTCTGGAATTCACTTCCTCTGCCTATTAGAACCAACACCAATGCGCATCAGTTTAAAAACTCCCTAAAAAGTTTCCTTAATGACTCTTGGCTTTATACCTGTACTAGTCAAGGCTAAGTGGCTGTAGAATTGCTTGTTCTTGCTATCCTAGCTTTTTATGACTAATAGCTATATTTAAACTTTCTTAATATTGTTATATTTAACTGAATTGTTAACTTTACAAAACCTGTACCTACTACATCTATATTAATTTGTACTTCTCTGTTAATTTGTCTTTTACAATATGCATATTGTCTGAAAAATGTTAATGATTACTGTATAATTTCTGTAATAGTATGTATTTATGTACTTTCAAGATACATGAGGAGCTTTTCTCCCCAGGCCTCGCTGAAAACAGGTTTTTCACCCTGATAACCAAATGCAAATAAATAAATAAATAAATAGTTAGTATCAAGAACTTACAAAACTTACAAAACATATTTCTGCCCTTTCTATCTAGACTTGCACTCATCATAGAAAGAACTGGCTTGACCAGGTTTCTTATATTCCCTTCTAAAAGCTGGACATGGCTTTGTATCATTCTGATAACCGCATCTTCAACAAAAAAGGGATTTGATGAACTGAGTACTTTTCACTTGTAACTGCATTATCACTTTATTTCATAATCAAAGCTTTATGATGTCCTTATTGCCTTCTGGAGCATTTTGTAGTCTTTTTTCAGTTTTCTTCTATTATCCACAGGAGTTAACTTTGTTAAGATTTTATACTCCCCCAAGTCCTCTATAAGATCTTTCATTTAAATACTGGTCAACTCTGATACTTTGCACACATTTATAGCTTCTGCCAGTGTCAGCTCAAATTCAGATGAAAGCTTGATCCTTACAGTTTCATTTTCTTAGCCATCAGTCATGCAAATTGCCAAATTCACAGCCATAGTTTCATCATATATGCATTGACAGATTATGTAACCTCTGGATTCTAGTAAAAACTAAAATGGTGCAAACAGTGCAAGTTTTTTAAGGCTCAAAATACTCCTGGAAGTTATTTTTAATGGTGCCTGAATTAGATGGCTGTTCTTCGGCTCTGTAAGATTAAATGTTCTCAATACTGTCACTGCATCAACACCTGGTAAGTAGAGAAAAAGTTGCAGCTTGGATTTTTTTATTCTTTTTCTGATAAACATGAAGTCATAGTGTAAATATTAAACTTCTGCACCAGATACTTCCTGCTTTCTACTATGTCACTCTGAAGAACCAATTATGCTGGTAATGGTAATAATAGGATATAACCCACTGCCAATCATGAGCCAACAGGTGATCCGCTGTGGCGACACCTAACTGGGAAAAGCTGAAAGAAAAAGGACCCATGATGAATGAATCTACTTCAAATAAACAAAAGAACACTTACCCGAAGACGAGATCACCGAAACTTCAGTTTAATGAATGACCACATTGCCAAACGTTTCTGATAAGTAATCAGTTGACCAACATGGGGAAATTTGCCCATTTCCCCACCATAGTGCAATCCCGGAGTTGGTATATTTAGTTAAGGTGGGGTGTGGGAGTCACAGCCACCCACACTGGGTTGTGTGGGAGGCATAGCCCCCCACTTGGGTGGGTTGGAGATAGTGGCGTGTATTTTTCATTATATGTTGGTCAAATGGTTACTTACCGTGAGAAAGTTTTCAGCAATGTGGTCGTTCATTAAACTGAAGTTTTCATGGTCTTTCATTTATTGAAGTAAATCCTGATGAATATACGTCAGATGTTAGGATGATGTTGGATATTTCCAACAAATATTATCATTTCACTGTTGCACAAAGTATTGTGGCTTGCTTGTTTATGACTTTGGGAGCCAGGTTGAAGTACTTCAACCCTTTTCTCTAGTTTAAGGTGATGTCATTGCTAAATTTTTGGTACGTTTCTGATTGATTTGGCTCATTAATGTTTGTGTTGGTGCAATGTAGCATGTTGGTATCTCACATTAGCTAACTGGAATGATTTTTAGCACATTCTTGTTGTTTTATATTAATAGATTTTTGTTTTAGTTCTTTTTCATTTTAGTTCTTTTATTTTTTTTTATTTTTGCTCATTCTTTATAGGTTGCCTCTTCAAACCAAATTACCCTGATGGTCAATTCATCTGAGAAGGTGAAGCAGGATATTATGTTTAGATGACTGCAAAATGCATAGCATGCAATGCTACAGTGGTGTCCACAATTCTGATGTTCTACCATGGATTTTTTTTTTGTACATGGGGGTTCAGTATTTCGTCAATCACCTACAGCAAAGGAAATAACTACAAGTATAAGCAAACCTACCAGTTAATGTAATAGTAGCATCTGCTTAAATGGGACATGACATCCCATGTGCACTGGTTTCATGGCTGTACTAAAGACACGCTGCACCATATAACAGTTACAGTTCATGTGGTAGTAAATGATTAGAACTCCCTGGACTATATGGAGAGAGACTTGTAGAGCTCTTGAAGTATGCTTCACAGACAGGTATTAACGCAGCCTTGAGCAGCATTTTACCATCACTTTGGTTGGTGGCACAGCACGAAGCATCAGAGACTATCCATGTGCAACTAACAGTGGGTAAAACTGCCTTCCAGTTTATAGCCTGCTACAGACCACCCTCCCAAACCCAGGAACCCCACTCGGCCTTCCTGAGAACACTGGAAAATATGAAGGTCTCTCCAAACACCATTATATTGGGCGACTTTAACTACCCAAACATAGACTGGGAGCATTACTCTAGCTCCAACACCCTAGCCCAAAGGTTCCTAGAATTTATAAACTCAAATGCTATGGAACAACTTGATACCACTCCCACAAGAGGGGAAAACATACTGGACCTGATCATCACCAAATGGGGACTCTATGCTCAAGACCAGAAGTGTATCCCTCACTGGTAAGATCAGACCATAAACTAATCTCACTGGATATTCACATCCCGACTCCACGCCCTGCCCTGAAAACCAAAGTGAAAAACTTCTCTAAAGCAAATTTCACTCTCCTCAAAACTGAGTTGGAATCCTTCAAAGCCCCGGGGCCTGTGGAAAATATGGCCCAGACCGCAGAATCCTTTATAAACGCATTCTATGAATGCCTTCAGAAATGCATGGATCATGCAATCCCAAATAAAACCAAGACCCAATCCTCCAAAGACAGACGTCCTGTCTGGTGGACCCCAGCCATAAACAAACTATACAATAGAAGGAGGAAGCTACTACATGATAGAGCAAAATCCCAAAAAGGGAAGGCATCTCTGATCAGTATTAGCAAAAAACTACGGGCACTCATAAAATCGTCTAAGGCAAGCTTCGAGAGAAAAATTGCACAGGACACTAAGGATAATCGCAAGGCTTTCTTTAGTTATGTTAGGAACCTGGGTGGGAATTACCAAATATGCTCAGAATTAGTCCAAAATGACAAAAAATACACCAAACCCACAGACATTGCCAACATCCTAGCTGACAGGTTCAGCGCAAACTCCCCCCCCCACCAAAAGGGCAAATATCTATCCCAGCAGAGTGCTACACCCCTGACATCTCAGATGCTCAGATAAGAGCTGCCCTCTCCAAAGCCAAAAACACAGCATTAATGGGACCAGACGGTGTCCCGGGCTGCATCCTACATGAACTCCAAGAAGAGCTAAACCCAAACATAAAACTACTGTTCAATCTCAGCCTTACTACAGGATATGTACCCAAAGAGTGGCGTACAGCAGCAGTGGTCCCGCTCCACAAAGGTGGTGCCTCAACGGATCCTGGAAACTATCGCACCATAAGCCTGACTAGCTTGGTCTGCAAAGCTATGGAAAGGATCATCATGGACCTCATAAATAAAGATATTGGGGACCTACAGACACTGGATCCTACCCAGTTTGGCTTTGTTAAGGGCAGATCCTGCCTCTTAAACCTGGTTGATTTCTTTGAAACAGTTACCAAGGCCATTGACGAGGGGAAGGTGGTCCACACAGCCTACCTGGACCTTGCAAGAGCCTTCAATACAATACCCCACTCGGGCATTATAGATAAGCTCACCAGCTTAAATATAAACCCCTATGTCACTAGATGGGTTGCAAACTGGCTCAAGGACAGAACCCACATGGTTAGAATTGCTGGAGCCATGTCAGACTCCAAACCAATTACAAGTGGCATCCCACAAGGCTCAGTCCTGGGACCTCTCTTGTTCGGTATATATTTCCTGGAGGTACAGGCCAACATGGAAGGACTGTGGCTAACCAAGTTCGCAGATGACTGCAAACTGGGTGCCATAATAGACTCTCCGGCCGACACAAGCATCCTCCAAAAGGGCCTCATAGAAACAGACAACTGGTGCCAGAGCCATGGCCTCAAGCTAAATGCCAAAAAGTGTATAGTCATCCCTCTGGCAAAACAAGTGCCCACAAATTACCACATAGGTGGTAATCCATTAAGTACAGAAGAAGTAATTAGGGACCTGGGGACCCAAGTTGATAGCAATCTCTCATTTGACAACCACGTGGCCAAAGTGGTTAGAAAAACATTTTATATAGCCCACCTAATCATGAAGGGATTCACATCTAGATCAGGGGAGGTCATCGTACCTCTTTACTCATCCCTCATCAGACCCATAATTGAGTACAATGCCCCTTTTGGGATGTACCTTACCAGACACCTGCAGCAACTGGAAAGACCCCAAAAGTACCTCACCAAGAGGATCAAAGGGCTCAAACAGATGCCTTATGCTGCCCGGTTAAAGAAAATCCAGCTCTACTCAGTGGCATACCACCTGCTCACAGGCGATCTAAGCCTGACGTATAAAGCCATGTCCAACCCGGAATTAATGGACATGCTGCACCTCAGAAAATCCAAATCCCATCAAGCTATGCGCTCGAGAGACGTGAACCTCAGCACGGAAATAAATAGGACATGCTGAAGGGACAGATTCATAACCCAGAGGCTCCCTTCACTCTGGAATAAAATCCCAGTCCAGGTTAGGCAGAGTCCCTCATTGACTCTCTTCAAGAGGAATCTTGATGAGTGGATGGGAGATCATAGGTTTACCCCAGGTATCACTTCTGTGTCACTGTTAGACAGAGGCACTGTATACTAACCTTGAAAAAGGGCATAGCAAAATTAATTTAAAATGGGTGGCGAAAGCCAAACACACTCTGGCTAGGCTTATAAATGCCCTAGGGCAGATAGCCTAGTATGAACCTATGAACCTACGAACTGGGAAAGATACCCTAGCACAAACAAACAATTATGGATTTCAACAATTGGCTTTGCTTCTGGAGTCATTCAAAGGGGATCAAATTTATATCAGCCTGGGAGGGGATGGTTGATGGTCCAAACTGCTTTAGCAGAGATGGCCTGCATCTCTTTCCCCAAAGCTTTCAAATATTGGCCAAAACCTTGCCTAACTCCATAGTGCCTTTTTAAGATGATCAGTCTTTAAAACCATCCAAAATAACAAAACAGAATCCAGATGACATAGCTTTGGTTACTCAGCACTTAGGAGCCTCAAGGAAAAAGCTCCACTCCATACATGCACTCTTTACTCTAGAATGTATCGTTACACACATTGTCATGGAACATTGGTTCAAGGCAATGGAATTGTTCAGTGATGCAGTCAAGTCCATTGCACTAGAGGAGGGCAGTAAAGGTGGGGGCATCTCTATATTCAGTAAACAAGGTGCAACCTCCAAACTTGTTAAACAGGGTAATCACCTGAACTCCTCCACATCCATCTTACCATTAATAAAACCCTACATCATATCATAGTCACCTATAGTACACCCTCCAACCCATATATCTTATCTGATGAATATGGAGGCCCTCTGCATCAAGACAAATGCCATTCTTCTAGGGACCGTCAACTACTGCACATCCCCAAACATGTATGCCCACAGATTTCTAGACAATATTAATACAAACACTCTGGATCATTTCTTCTACACCCAACAAGGGGTGATAAAACCCTCGACTTAGTACTTACTAATATGGGACAGCCCTATTCTGTACCTGCTGTAACTCCCTCCCCAATCAAATCTGACCATAAATCTGTCACATTCACCGTAAGATTCAAGCCATAAGCACCTTCTAACAATGTGGTATTCAGAGATTATGCCAAGGCTATGGTATATGTTGACTAAACCTTAATGGCTTAATTCAGCATCCTCACCCACCCTACAATCCCATTGTATACGCTTACTAATCCTTCATGGCTTAATTCAGCATCTCCTCCCACCCTACAATGCCGTTGTATATGCTGAGTAATCCTTCATGGCTTAATTCAGGATCCCTACCACCCTACAGTCCCATTGTATATGCTGACTAATCCTTCATGGCTTAATTCAGCATCCCCTCCCACCCTACAATCCCATTGTATTTGCTAATTCAGCATCCCCTCCCACCCTACAATTCCATTGTATAATCTGACTAATCCTTCATGGCTTAATCCAGCATCCCCTCCCACCCTACAATCCCATTGTATTTGCTGACTAATCCTTCATGGCTTAATTCAGCATCCCCTCCCACCCTACAATCCCATTGTATATGTTGACTAATCCTTCATGGCTTAATTCAGCATCCCCTCCCACCCTACAATCCCATTGTATATGTTGACTAATCCTTCATGGCTTAATTCAGCATCCCCTCCCACCCTATAATCCCATTGTATATGCTAACTAATCCTTCATGGCTTAATTCAGCATCCCCTCCCACCCTACAATCCCATTGTATATGTTGACTAATCCTTCATGGCTTAATTCAGCATCCCCTCCCACCCTACATCCCCTCCCACCCTACAGTCCCATTGTATATGTTAACTAATCCTTCATGGATTAATTCAGCATCCCCTCCCACCCTACAATGCCATTGTATATGCTAACTAATCCTTCATGGCTTAATTCAGCATTCCCTTCCACCCTACAATGCCATTGTATATCAGCATACTCACCCACCCTACAATGCCACTGTATTTGCTTACTAATCCTTCATGGCTTACTTCAGCATTCCCTTCCACCCTACAATCCCATTGTATATGCTGACTAATCCTTCATGACTTAATTCAGCATCCCCTCCCACCCTAACAATCCCATTGTATATGCTAACTAATCCTTCTTGGCTTAATTCAGCATCCCCTCCTCACCCTACAATGCCATTGTATATGTTGACTAATCCTTTACTGTCAAAATGGTCCACTGAGGGATGTGACTTTACTGTCAAAGTCTACACTTATGAAAATGGCTGCATGGGCACCTGTCTTCCTCCAAAGAAAATGCAGTGCCAAATTTAAAAGTAACCCCTGCAATGGCACCCAAATATAAAGAGCCTCTGCAACAAGACAAATAAAACTCATTGCACTTCAAAATAAATGCAACTCCCACCATGCCAAAACTGTTCTTGCTAAACTTGCCAAGCAACTCCAGTTTCAGATCAAACAAACCCAGATATGATGTAAATAGAGCCATGCAGGCTTATAGACAACCATAAAGCCTTTTTAACTATGTTAGAAACCTCTAAAACAATTACAGTATTGCAGCGAACTAAGAGTAAATTATGCTACTTACTCAGACCTAGAGGACATGCAATCAACTAGCAGAAGAAATTTTGCTCAAACTTTATGTCCCCAATATTCTCATATCACATACCCACATCTACACCCCTAAATCTCCCAAGAACAAGTTCTTAAGGCACTATTCAGGGCAAGGAATACTTCTTCTGTGGGGGAAGATAACATACCAGGATGCCTTCTAGCTAGCCTGAAAGAGAACTTGTCAATCTGTTTGCAGAGATTATTCAAAAATCAGCCTCCATACAGGTTATGTGCAAGACAAATGGAGGACAGCAACATGGTGAGGTGTCAAATATCCCAGGTAATTATAGACCCGTAACTCTGACAAGCCTAATCTGCAAGGCTATGGAAAGGATTATTATGCAATTAATAAACAAGGACATAGGCAACCTACAAACCCTTGACCTGAGCCAATTTGATATGTCAAGGGCAGATCCTGCCTGCTCAACCTGATTGACCAAGAGGGATGAGGTGAAATCAGTACAGACCACATGTCCAGATCTCACTTGGGTATTGTTAATAAACTCTCACAGCTAAATATTAATCCCTATAACTTGATTGATATACAATTGGCTCAAAAAAAAAAAAAAGAACCCAGGAAATTAGGATGGGAATCTGTATCCCCTCCAAATGACCTGTCACCAGTGGTATCCCATAGGGCTGTATCCTTGCTCCACTCTTCTTTGGCATTTATTTCTCTGGGTCAAATCCAAAGTTAAGGGTTTATGGTCCACTAAGTTTGCTAATGACTATAAACTAGGTGCCATTAACTCTCCAGAGGACACCAAGATTCTCCAAGAGGGGCATTCACATTCAAATAGCTAGTGTCAAAACCATAGACTACAAATGATGCCAAAGAACATATAATAGTATCATTTTGCGGGTACAGTGTCCCATGCAAGTATACTGACAGCACATCCATGAAAATCAATCTGTTAGTTACAGACATGGGAACCTGTGCAGACAGTAAAATGTCCTTTGATCACTAAGTATTCACTTTTGTAAGAAAGTTTTTATTTCATTGTGTAGCTTATTATAGGAGGGTGGTGTCCAGATCAAAAGATGCCATCATTCCACTTTATTTGGAACTTATTAGTCTAGAATCGATGTTAACAGTGTGTAGGGGATGCTCAACTGTTAACCAGCCCTCTAAGCATTGCTAACCTTGGGTCTCATGGCAGAGTAGCTCTAAACCAGGATGCAATTTAACCATTTTAAGTATATTCTCTACCACAATGTTTGTCACTGATAAGGACTATTTTCATCAACCATGATTTATCTGCTTACATCAGGTGAAGCAATTTGCATTTGATACTAAACCAGATGAAAGTGCACTGTGTGTCAAGCATAAACCAAATATAAATGTTACCAGAGGAAAAAGTGGCGAGAACCCAAAAAAGAAGTTTCATTGGCTAAGATTACAAGGCTGTTGCAGTCATATCTCAAAGTATTCCCAAAAAATGTAACATACAGACCCAATTATTAAGTGGGTTACCAAGACGATACAGTATTTCAGAAATACACAAACTTATCTTAATGAAATAGAAGATGCTTCCTAATCAAAAAAAAACAAGTCTTCCTCTAATGTATATCTGGTACTTTTCCATTAACAGGGCAGCAGTCGGTGCACAGCATAACTGTCGCTGGGAAACTGTAGTATCCGGGCTGGTAATGTGGTTGTTGTACTGTAGGGGCGCTGTGGGGAATTCAGCATGTACTGTTGGTTCTATATTCTCTGGTAACTTGTTGGTTCTGTGTAGTAGATGACTTGCAGAAGTTGTGTGAAGAAGCATGGGTGCGCACCTGGAGGCTCTTAATAAAGAAAGGCCTTACAACTTAAATAACCATGTGGTCTCCTTCATTACCACGATGTAACATATTGGCAACGAGAAGATGGGATGCCTCCAGGTGAGCTGTAGTTCATGTCGGATGGACGGGCCTGCTGGAGTGATGTCGGGTTCCATGTTGGGGTCACTAGTTGCATGACACAGACCTGGGAGGAGTATTGTGAAGTGTTGGAACATTTTTGAGGCAAACCAGATAATGGGCGGGGTCGGAAAAGCCATATATTGCTAAGCTCGTGGGCAGTAAGACGCAGTCTAATGAGGAACTTATTGAGTCCGATAAACCGGGGACAAATCGCTCACAGAGTTTGACGAAGTTTACTTCAGTCACATTATAACCGTGCAATAGTCCAGAGGTTTAAGTTAAATTCAAGGACTAGAATGGCTAATGAAACGGTAATGGAGTATGTCGCAGTGTTGAGGGAACTGGCACAACATTGTGATTATGGGGACAGACAAATGCTACGAGATAGGCTATACAACGCAGACTGTTAGCGAGCGACTTGTCGCGCTGAAAAAAAGGCTGAAGTTGGCACAGGCCATAGAGACAGCGACTAGACATTCCGTGATTTACAACAGAAAACCACGGAAGGGGACCCCACTACCAGTGCATAAGGTGGTCATAATCTACAAGGAAAGTCTGGTCAGTATGTTTGTTACAGGTGTGGAAGTGAACATTTGTCACGGAACTGTCGCTTTTAACTGTAAAATGTCATGCTTATGGAAAAGGGCCATGTAAAGAAAAGGAAAAAGCAGTATGATGGAAAGGAAGGGAAACCAAAAATAAACGGTAGTATGCACACCACATGAGTTACAGATAAACCAGCCAGGAAGTGTTCACAATGTTTAATGTGAAAGAGGCCAAGTGGGAAAGAGTTGATCCCATTAAAACCCAGTTGGACTTAAATGGTAAAATGGTGCAGTTTGAAGTTGATATGTAGTGTCACAGTTCTGTCAAAGGCTGAGTATGGGAAGTACAGGACTGTTCAGTGACTTTGAAAACCTACATCGGTGAAATGTAGGGAGTTCCCACGTTGGGAATGGTGAAAATGAAGGTAAAATATAAAGACCAAGTCAAAGAGTTGCCAGTCATGGTGGTAGCAGGTAAGGGACCAACCTGCTAGGCCGGGTGTGGTTAAAGGAGCTAAACATGGACTGCCTTCAGCTCCATAAGGTAGAACAGCCGGGCCTGACCTTGCAAGAGGTACTAGAGAATAATGAAGAAGTATTCAAAGAGGAACTGGGGACCTGGAGGGGTCCACCAGCAAAGATACACGTGAAAGAAAACGTAACGCCAAGATTTTACAAACCCATGAAGAAGAAAGTTGAGTTTGAGTTAGAGAGACTCACTAAGCAAGGTATAATTGAACCAGTCAAGTTTACGGAATGGGCAGCACCAATTGTTCCAGTATTAAAGCCAGATGGTACTGTTCGTATATGTGGTGACTACAAGTTAACAGTGAACCAAGTCTCGAAGCTAGAGCAGTATCCCTTGCCAAAGGTGGAGGATGTGTTTGAAAAGTTGTCGGGAGGTGAAAGGTTTAGTAAACTGGACCTCAGTCAAGCATATCAACAAGTAGTGCTAGACGAAGGGTCAAAGGCGTATGTTACCCTGAACACACACAAAGGTTTGTTCCAAGTCAATCGTTTACCTTTTGGGGTTTAGTCCAGCTATTTTTCAGAGAATAATGGAGGGACTAGTGGCAGGAATTCCGAAGGTGGCTGTGTATTTAGACGATATCCTGTTGACAGGAAGGAACATTCGAGAGCATCTGGAGACGCTGAATGAGGTGCTGAGTCCGAGAAGCAGGTCTAAGGTTGGGAGTAAAATGCTTTCATGGCAACGGAAGCAGAATTCCTGGGCTACAAGGTGGATGCATCAGGCCTACACCCTGCCAAATAAAGTGGAAGCCATTCAACAGGCACCAGCACCCACAAATGTTACAGAACTGAAAGCCTATTTAGGCTTACTCAACTATTATAACAGGTTCCTGCCAAATCTGTCAACACTGTTAGCTCCTTTACATAAGTTGTTAAGGAAGGAGGCTCAGTGGTCGTGGAAAAAGGAACAGGACAGAGCGTTTGAACAGTCAAAGGAACTAATGCAATCTTCAGAAGTTTTGGTGCATTACGATAGTCACAAGGACTTAATTTTGTCATGTGATGCCTCACCCTACGGATTAGGGGCTGTGTTGGCACACCGGATGTCAGATGGACAAGAGAGACCCATTGGGACTTTGACACAAGCAGAGTCAAACTATTCTCAGATAGATAAAGAAGGTTTAGCTGTGATGTTTGGAATCAAGCGATTTCACAAGTATCTCTATGGGAGGAAGTTTACTATTTGCACTGATCATAAGCCTTTGTTGTCATTGTTCAACGAGATGAAGGCAGTGCCGCAGATGGTTTCTCCTCTTCAGAGATGGATGGGCTAACGTTGAGAGAGCTTATGATACGTAGATTGTTTATAAGCCTGGAAAACACCATAGTAATGCAGATGCACTAAGTAGGTTGCCGATGCCAGGGCATATCCAAGAAGAGGAAGGAGAGGACGAAGTTTTGATGATGGAAGACATAACATTGGTGTCTGCTAAAGAACTGAGAGTTTGGACACAAAGACCCGGTGCTTGCTAGAGTGTTTCAGTGGGTCCAGCAAGGCTGGCCAGTCCAACAAACGGATCCAGTTTTTCGACCTTATGAAGTGAGGAAAACAGAGCTGAGTGTACAAGATGGATAGGAAGAAGGGCACTTTTACAGCAGTTACACCAAGGTCATGTGGGCATTACGAAAGCTTTAGCTCGGTTATTTAGGGAAAGTTGTGAATGAGTGTAAAAACATGTCACAAAAAAAAACTTTCGCCGTATGGGCGCCCACTACATCCATGGGAGTGGCCGAGCAGACCTTGGCAGAGACTTCATATAGACTATGCAGGACCATTCATGGGGCCATGTTTTTGATAATCATGGATGCTCATTCAAATGGATGGATGCCTATCAAGTCAAGACACCCACTTCTCATCACACTATTGAATGCTTGAGGAGGAGTTTCAGTAGTCAAGGACTGCCAGAGACTATTGTATCCGATAATGCTTCATGTTTCATGAGTGAAGAGTTCAAGGGTTTTCTGAGAAAAAATGGAATCGTACATATTACATCAGCGCCTTACCATGCAGCTACGAATAGTTGTGCTGAAAGAGCTGTGCAGACTTTTAAAGCAATGATGAAAAAGTCTGGAGAAGGAAGTTTAGCAGCAAAAGTATCAAGGGTGTTATTCAACTACACACCACAATCTACCACGGGTTTGTCACGATTGAGATCCACGTTGGATCTAGTGTATCCAAATGTCCGAGCAAAGGTGGAGGGGACCCAATGGAGGCAAAAAGAATGTCATGATCGACGACGGAGAGAGCGAAGTTTTCTGGAAGGAGATGCAGTGATGACGCGAAATTTCAGTTATGGACCTAAGTGGATTCCAGGGTTCATTGTCAAGAGCACTGGTCCATTGTCGTACCAGGTGAGATTGAATGGAGATTTCTTGGTGAGGAGACATGTAGACCAGATTCTGAGGAGTGAACAGAAGAAGGATGCCATGGAACTGCTGGCCTCGGAACTACTGTTAAGTTCGGAACCAGGGCTCGCAGTGGCAGGAGGATCGCAAATCGAGGGAGACTGCCAGAACGTGGAAGGAGAGGTTTCTGAGGATCCAACTGTTCCAGGGAAGGACACACCAATACCTGAAGTGGTAAAAGTGACACCAGAGTCACGTGCTGGTTAAACCTAGTTACTTGAAGGACTATCAATGTTAACAAAAGTGCATGTATAGATTACCAGCCTAGAAAAAAATAGTAGATGGTATGGTAACCAGTTAATAACTAGCCTGTTATTTACAAGTAAATGATTAAATGCATTGTGGAACTTGTTCCCTAGTTTTGCTTATGTAAGACAGTATGTCTTAGCTTAAAAGGAATGTAGTATCCGGCTGGTAATGTGGTTGTTGTACTGTAGGGGCGCTGTGGGGAATTCAGCATGTACTGTTGGTTCTATATTCTCTGGTAACTTGTTGGTTCTGTGTAGTAGATGACTTGCAGAAGTTGTGTGAAGAAGCATGGGTGCGCACCTGGAGGCTCTTAATAAAGAAAGGCCTTACAACTTAAATAACCGTGTGGTCTCCTTCATTACCACGATGTAACAGAAACGTAGCCTGCAAAAGTAATACTGCACATTCTCTTTTTCTGTCAATGTCTCAAGGTAATAATAGTAATATTTTAAATGTGTTCCACATTTTATTTCTGGCTTTGTCTCTAATTACTTGACAGCTATGCCTGAAACGAAAACTGAGCCGTCTTGTACACACGACAAGACTACTTTCAAAGTGGTGAAATGGATTATGGAAAAGTAGCTCGCCGCCTGAAAACCTTTCCGCAAAGCAGCACACTTGTTAACTGTAAATGGTGTACATGGTTAGATGTAAATCTCGTTGACTGTTTGAAATATACTGACACGGAACCATACTTACCAATTTACCGTACATTAGAATGACCAGATCTACCAATCATCATCATTGTGTGTTCCTCGGAAACAAACAAATAAAAAAGCACTCTGGCTTTCTAGCAAATAATTGAGAGCTATATTCATTAAATAATGACATGTGAGTTTCAGACCTTACATCTTTCAAAAAATACATTGTAATGCAAAGCCTGCTATTCTATAATTTTTTATTAAAATCTGTCCCCTTTGAGACCAGAAAGCAACAGAGGGACTCCCACGACATTCATATGTTAACAATCAATTCACATGCAATGCCGAACTGTCTTTCATACTGAGTCATGCGCTTGGCCAGAAACTAGAAGTACCAACAGCTTTGTGAGGGAAGAGCCGACTGGTATGCCACAGTACAAAGTAAGACACACACACCCACACAAAAAGCAGGTACGTTACTGCATCACGAGAAAGCTGACACTCTCCCTTTAACAGCGCTGTTTCTGAGGCTGCTATCTTACACTGGTACTTTTCCGAACACTGTTGCCCCGTTAACGGAAAAGTACCGTGCATCTTTTATCTAAGTCAACTGTTACCCATTTTTGGTGGTGGGAGGAGAAATTATGTAACTTATTAAAGTAGTGATTCAATGATGCAAAACATTTTCTGAGATAGCTTCTCCAGAATACCAACTAATACTCACATTTGCTAATTTTGGTAAATAAATAATAAAAAGGCAACAATTTTTTTGCTTATTTATAAACACATGTACAAATTGTTGTTCATTATAATCACTGGAAACTGAAAAGTTCATCAACGTAGTTTCATTACTTAAATAACTAACTGATTATATTGTTGCTTCTGTATAAAAACAGCTCCGCAAAACTTAACAAATCTAAATTTATTTTTTTATACCATTTGTTGACCAAAACATTGCACCATGGTTCTTTTTTCAAATGGGTGGCTTACCCTGAACAATGGTGAAGCATGGTCATATCATAAATACAGTATGCATGGATATCACTTAAGTATTTAATGAAGATTACTGAATGAAATTAACATCTTTGCAAATCAGGTAGCTCTAATCTGCATATCTTGTAAAGCAAATGGAGCATATGATAAAGCTTCTAAGTTCATCTGTGGAGGGGGGGGGGCAGACTAATTAGCACACTGCAAGGGTCAGATCAAGGTTTCACATTTTTTTCCCTCATTTTTATCAGTGACATATCTGATTTGTTGATGGAACAAAGATATGCAATGCTGTCACAATGCCTGATGAAGTGCAGGAAATTAAAGCTGACCTAAGAGATGGTATACAGAAACCTAGCAAATAAACCTCAGTGTTAACCACTATGAAAGCATTTATTTTCAGAAAAATAAACACATCTGGACTATCAGCTTTGAAGGGCAAAATGGGAATCTGCAAAGCAAGAGCAATATCTGATCATAACACACATGACAAAACGTGAAACTAGCACTTAGAGCTAATGGAATTTTTAGTGTGTAAAACGAGAGGTTAGTATTAGTAAGAGAGAAATAAGTATGTAACTTTACAGGCTATGTATTATGACCTCATCTGGAATGTTGTGTGAAGTTCTGAAGAGCTTACCACACACTTACTTAGATGAAGGTTACACTGATAGGCAAAATCTAAGTAGCTCCTACAAGAAAACCTGTCATATTGCATAAGTTGCAGAAAAGCAAAAAGTGACAATTAAAATGTCAAGCACCAAAGCAGAACAAATGAGAAAGCATGAGTGAAACCAACTCTTTCATAAAAGCAAATATAGAACATGAAGCTAAGCTAGGCCAAGTAAAGTTCAAAAGTAGAAAATTAATTTATACAAAGATACTGACAAGTATAGAAATAGGTCTAGTCCCCCCAAAAAATAATTCCATTTTCAGTTAAATGAAGTCAAAAGCACTTCAAGTGATTTCTTGCTGTTGTGTTCCATTCTTGTCAGAGGAGTGATGCAACAGATCATTTATCTGGTTTATGTCCAAAGCATGTAAATGTATTTTGCAACCATGTATAAGCCTATAAAAGTACTTACTTAAAAAAACTGTAAATTCTATAACAGTTGCCATTTTAGGCCAGTTCCTGCAAACATGTCAGTGGTTACTGGTTACAATGCAGTCAAATCTGACTCAGAATTACTAACTACATTATGACAAGAGGTCAAAATATGCGTGTCCAGTTAGGTTATAGCATAAAACAAAAAAGGGGCTCCTAATTCCAAAACTGAATTGACCCTGATGTGCACAAAATTCAAATAGCGCCTTCAGAATATTTCTGTAATAATAACCCAGGACATTCAGAAACTATTGCTAGGAGTGGAAATAGACAAACTAAAATTTGACATTCACGTATCCATGACCATAAAAAAAGTCCACAAAAAACTAGGAGCGTTATAAAGAAATAAGCAACTTCTCACCAAAGCAGCAAAGATTTCACTAGCAAATTCCCACCTTATCTCCACCCTACTTTATGCCTCTCAAATATATACCAACCTAAGGCAATGCGATCTAAACAAGCTAGAGACCTGCTACAACAAAATCGCCAAATTCGCCACAGGGCATCCCATCGTAGTCACTACTGTCTCTCACTTGCTGAACTGGGCTGGCTTGAACTCCCTCACCTCCTTCAATGGTATCAACTCTCACTCGCCCACAAACTAGTAAACCCATCCCTCCAGAATCTACTCCAATCCTATCGCACCACCAGACCACTAAGATCCAGCAACAAAAATCACTTGCAGATCACTAAAGCCAATAACTCTGCTGGTGAAGCACTATTCTCTTGCACCATAGCCAAATTATGGAACTCCCTCCCACCCACAATTACCTCCATACCATCATGTACCCACTTCAAAACTTTACTAAAAGCGCACCTAAAAACATGCTGGCTATGCCCTTGCAACTCCCACTCTAATATCACCCACCCCATCCAACCACTACCTTTCTTTCAACTCCACTAACTACCTTGATTATAGCAAGCTCAGATGCTCATAAGCCTAGTACTTATTATACAGCAGGAACTTCTTATTGTAACATTTGTTAATGTCTGTTATGTACTTCACAGATAAAGATTCTAGTTGTCTACTGATGTACTATGTTCTTCATCTGTAAATATGTTGTAAGTAATTGCTATATTAAATTGTTAATCACTATGTAATCCAATGTAACTACTGTCTGTTTATTTTAACTGTGGAGCTTTTCTCCCCGGGCCTCCGCTGAAAATGGACCTATGTCCAGTCGGACACTCCCGGTCAACAAATGTAAATAAATAAAAATGAATAATTGCATACCGATGAATAAATAAATAACTGCAGGCTGAAAAACGAAGTACAAGTGTCAAATATAATTTAACAATGCTGGTTTAGTATACTCTAATGATTTCCCAAACGTGACAAATATGCAGTTTTCCTTCTAAATAATTAAGGTTTTTTGAAAAGAAAAATAATTTTCTTCTGTAATAAGCAAACAACGCTTTAAGAAAAGAGCTATGTAATCTTAATCAGAGGTCAGTTAAAAAAATGTGCGTGAACCAGTTGCAATTTGGCCTTCTTCGGGTCACTCCCTTAATATATCACTTAATTTCATTGGAATAAAATATTTTCAGGTTAGAAACACACCTCAGCAAACTGCAACAATAGTTAAAGTTATTCAGATGCTTGTATACCCTTATTGGGACATACCCTTTCTAAATAAAAAGCAATGTCTTTCGGCTTCACCCAATTAGGTGCCGACACAGCAGATCACTGGTCCACAGATTGATTAGTAGTGGAGATTTTACTGTGTCGAGTTGCCAGCCTGGCACCCAAGTTTCACAGAAGGCACATGCACACACCTACCTGCATGTCTTTAAAATGTACTCGACCGCAAGGAGGACATGCAGACTCCATTCAGAAGGTGCTCCATCCGAGAATCAAACCGGAGAACCTTCTGCTGCAAGATATAAAATTAAAAGCAAAGGACTCCATAAAAAGAGACTACCAAAACATTTTTAATGTAGCAACACTGATGGATTTTATTTCATCGATTATAAAAGCTGGCTTGTTTGTAAGATGACGTTGGTAATCAAGAAGAGGAGGAGTGTGAGGGCAGCACCAAGGATCAAATGGTGGAAATTGAAAAAGGGAAATTGTGAGGTGGAGTTCAGGGAAGAGTTAAGACAGGCACTGGGTGGCAGTGAAGAATTACCAAATAGCTGGATAACTATAGCAGAGCTAGTAAGGGAGACGGCTAGAAAGGTGCTTGGTATGACATCTGGACAGAGGAAGGACGACAAGGAGACCTGGTGGTGGAATGAGGAAGTACAGGAGAGTATACAGAGAAAGAGGTTGGCAAAGAAGAAGTGGGATTGTCAGAGAGATGAAGAAAGTAGACAGGAGTATAAGGAGATGAGGTGCATGGCAAAGAGAGAAGTGGAGAAGGCTAAGGATAAGGCGTATGAAGAGTTGTATGAAAGGTTGGACACTAAGGAGGGAGAAAAGGACCTGTGCCGATTGGCTAGACAGAGGGACCAAGCTAGGAAAGATGTGCAGCAGGTAAAGGTGATAAAGGATAATGAGGGAAACATACTTACAAGTGAGTAGAGTGTGTTGAGCAGATGGAGAGAGTACTTTGAGGGGTTGATGAATGAAGAGAATGAGAGGGAGAGAAGGTTGGATGATGTGCGGATAGTGAATCATGAAGTGCAATGGATTAGCAAGGAGGAAGTAAGGATAGCTATGAAGAGGATGAAGAATGGAAAGGCTGTTGGTCCACATGACATACCTGTGGAAGCATGGAGGTGTTTAGGTGAAATGGCAGTGGAGTTTTTAACAAGATTGTTTAATGAAATTTTGGAAAGTGAGAGGATGCCTGAGGAATGGAGAAAAAGTGTTTTCGTACCGATTTTTAAGAATAAGGGTGATGTGCATTGCTGTAGTAACTACAGAGGGATTAAATCGATCAATCACAGCATGAAATTATGGGAAAGAGTAGTGGAAGCTAGGTTAAGAAGGGAAGTGATGATTAGTGATCAGCAGCATGGTTTCATGCCTGGAAAGAGCACTACAGATGTGATGTTTGCTCTGAGAGTGTTGATGGAGAAGTACAGAGAAGGTCAGAAGGAGTTGCATTGTGTTTTTGCAGATTTAGAGAAAGCATATGACATGGTGTCTAGAGAGGAGTTGTGGTATTGTATGAGGAAGTCAGGAGTGTCAGAGAAGTATGCAAGAGTGGTACAGGATATGTACGAGGGTAGTGTGACAGTGGTGAGGTCTGCGGTGGGAGTGACGGATGCGTTTAAGGTGGAGGTGGGATTACATCAAGGATCAGCTCTGAGCCCTTTCTTATTTGCAATGGTGATGGACAGGTTAACAGACGAGATCAGACAGGAGTCCCTGTGGACTATGATGTTTGCATATGACATTGTGATCTGTAGTGAGTAGGGAACAGGTGGACGAGACCCTGGAGAGATGGAGACATGCTCTATAGAGAAGAGGAATGAAGGTCAGCAGGACTAAGACAGAATATATGTGTGTGAATGAGAGGGAGGATAGAGGAATGGTGAGGATGCAAGGAGTAGCGGTGGCGAAGGTGGATGAGTTTAAATACTTGGGATCAATAGTTCAGAGTAATGGTGAGTGTGGAAGAGAGGTGAAGAAGAGAGTACAGGCAGGATGGAGTGGGTGGAGAAGAGTGTCAGGAGTGATTTGTGACAGACGAGTACCAGTAACAGTGAAAGGGAAAGTCTACAAGAGGGTAGTGAGACCAGCTATGTTATATGGGTTGGAGCAGTGGCATTGACAAAAATGCAGGAGTTAGAGCCGGATGTGGCAGAGTTAAATATGTTAAGATTTACACCGGGTGTGACGAGGCTGGACAGGATTAGGAATAAGTATATTAGAGGGTCAGCCTAGGTTGGAAGGTTTGGAGACAAAGTCAGAGAGGCAAGATTACATTGGTTTGGACATGTGCTGAGGAGGGATGCTGAATATATTGTGAAAAGGATGCTAAGGATGAATCTACCAGGTAACCGGAAAAGAGGAAGGCCTAAGATAAGGTTTATGGACGTGGTGAGAGAGGACATGCAGGTGGTTGGTGCGACAGAGCAAGATGCAGTGGACAGGAAGAAATGGAAACAGATTATCCACTGTGGCGACCCCTAATGGGAACAGCTGAAAGATGATGATGATAAAAGCTGGCTTGGAGTTGTTTGTTTATTTGGAGATTGACAAAAGTGTGGAGTTTCTGTAGTAAGAAACCACCAAAATAAGATTAATCATTTAGAAAAACTTCCTAGTATAAGTTGTAAATTGCCCCTATCACATTCTGTATTGGAGGTCATCATGCAATGCTTATTTGTACATTGACATCAATGAACATAAATTAAATACTGCCAGATGATCATTAATACCAAGAACCTTAACTTTCCCCAAAGCTGCATGTTCACCCATCATAACTGCAGAATGGGGAAAATGCTGAGATCAATTATTCTGTTAACAACCCAATTAAACTGAATAGACAAAAAGACCATCATGCAAACGTAACAGAAGAGTTAGGAGTACCCATGGCAAACAGAAGACTGGCAAAGACAAAGTATGCAAACTGGGAAAAGAAGCAGCAGGAATTTACAGAACAAATGGTAAAATCATGGAGACAGACTAGGATAACAGATGACCTACACAATGAGTAAGTATAACAATACAAAAACCTATCAAAATAACAAGGTTATAAGCTATTTAATGCATTAAGGCACCATATCTCAACGGGATGCCTTTCTTTGAAGTAAGCACATCTACCAAGGGCAAGAGAGAGAGGCAGAATCAGGAAATTAGAGTATGGCTATTGTGAACCAAGAGGCATGTCAGAGGGTATATAATACCAAATGTATAATAATAAAATTCAGAGCATTTATTAAAATATATGCAGGCCAAATACTTACAAACATTGCCAGAATGCTTCACAAGTATACTAAAATTCAAATTAATCAAGACAAAAACAATATACTATAATAACTTGCAGAATAATTGCAAGCACAGCCCTAGAAATATTGGGCAGCCATTAAAGAAATCTTGCATTCCATCCATAAATGTATCCCTAATTCCTTTCCCAATTACTCATCGCTCAAAATGGCAATACAATGTAACTCTTATTTCATAGATAGTACAGCATCTCTAACTGAGGATTCCCCAACCCTGCCCAACAGCCACATATCACTGCATCCACTTTCACCTTCATACCTATGCCATATCGGATATAAAACTCAAACCATGCTCTATTTCAGCTCATGATCTTCCAAGCAAGTTCCTTAAAGCAGCAGCCCATAACATTTCCTGTTCTGTCTCAATCCTTATAATTATGTTAATCCAGGAATTCCACATTCCCTCTCTCCTCTCTCTGTAAAATGTCACACATTATCCCCCTGCAAAAAGAAGGAAATTCAAGACATTACTAGCTTTAAACCTATAGCAGTTTTATCCTCTCCCCTCTCCAAAATACATGAAAAATGTATTCAAACACTAAGCAGGGAAATCATCTTAGACATATTTCCTCATGTTTTAAAATTTTCACTATGTTTGGCTCTTGTGAGGTCAGCAGATATGTATGCAGTCCTACAATTGCAGATCTATACATGTAATCAATTTCGAAAAGGCCTACACTTCCTTCAGAACGAGGAATATATAATCTTGGTATACAATAATTTTTTATTAATCATTTGATAAGCATGAAGCATTTTCCAGGTTTCCTGTCAAACTGACGCAATACATTTTGGGGCCAATCAATCCAAAACTAAGCTAGGACAGGAAGAGCAAATTTGTTTATAGATTCAACTTTGTTCCTGAATGTCAGAGTTTTAGTATTAATTTTATTCTTCTAAAATAGTTTTATTTGCATTTGTTCATGTTTTATTGTTGATCATTCATCAATTTATACACTCCCTCCTCTTGCTTATGTTCTTTAATATCACATTCTTGTCCCAGACTGATGTTTTCCTGGTGTTGAAGCTTTCCTGCTTTAAAGATTGTTTTTGCACATTTATCAAATGACATTCTTGTATCATCTGAAAAAGTTTTTCTCCACTGGTAGTTGTACTTTCAGTTCCTCATCTGACGAGCTATACAGTAATAATCCACAAAAAGATGACGACCTAGGAATATCCCCCTTTGGATTTTTATCCCTGGAATAATAATTTGTCCTTTATCATGGTTTAAATACAGAGAGGTTTGCCACTATTTCATGGTTGCTGTAATGCAATCAATCAGTGTAGGGTGTATCTTATACATTCTGAAGCACTTTTATCCATGAATGTGAGATACTGTTAAATGCTTTTTTGTATCCATGCCATACTTAGATTTTTCCTCTTCTTGCAGTTCTCCATTATGCCTTCATTTTACAACAAATGATTCTTTACTCCTTGTGACCTTCTTTTGTTATCCTTTTGTTCTAGTGTCATGATCGAGTTTACTTCTAAAGGACTACAAACTCTGTTGGCGTCAATTCCTCTGTATAGTTCATACATTGTCAGAAGTCAAGTTATGGGTCTCTAGTTTTTAGGGTAGCTTGCAGGTTCACGCTTAAGTAGGAGCATCGTTTATCTGCTCTTAGCCAGGTGAGTGTCTGTTTGGCATGTGCATATAAATAGTTCTTGCTCATGGCTAAATCTTCATGTAAAGATTTTAATATGTTTAGACAGACATTGGGTACTGCATCCGAGTCTGTGCTTTTCCAGTTAGGAGCTTTTCTTAAATATGTTCCAATTCCTCTGGCTGTTACTGTGAAGATATGTGAAGGCTGCCAGCCTAGCTAGCTAGAATTTTGTAAATAATTCTATGCCTTTGAAAATATTAATAAAAGCCTTAGGCTTACTCTCTTAAATGTGAGAAGACCATATCGGATGTTAAACTGCAAAAATGTATGCACTCTGCTGTAAGAAAGCTGATATGTCAAGCATTTTATGACACTTTGATCTCAGGGCTTGGAGCCGCAGTGTCTGAACCAGCAGATTCCTATTATTGTTTTGAGACAAGAGTTAATTGATAGATTTTACATATATAATGTCTTAAATTGCTGTGGTTTCCTGACTAGGTGCAAGCTTACTAAGAAATGTTAATGCAGAGTTTCTGTTAGCCTGGGAAACCAGAGAATTGTTAAGAATGATGTAATCTAAAATGAGTCAGCAGGATGTACTACTATCAATTTAAAGGACTTTCTCAGAGACAGAGAGATGGCATTTTTGGATTTTGTCTAAAGCTGACAACAACTCACCAGTACTCTGCTTTGCTCTATATGCAAGTTTATTTAGAAGTGTGATTGCTCTTAGATATAAAAACAGCACGGTAAGCTTAGTCTAGCTGTTTTTCTGCACTGATGTCAGAACTATTCTCCTGTATTTTAAGCATTTCCCTGTGATCTCTGAACTCTTGACTAGCACTGTGTACTAAGAAGTATTGTCTTGTGTTTTTTATTATTATTAAATATTTTTAAACCTTTCAACTGTGGCCTGTTTTGTGTAGAGATAATTTAAGCTCTAGGGTACACTGTACGTATATAGTGATACTGTCCAAGCCACTCCAATAGCTTTAGCCCTGGGTCACACTTACTATTTGGATAATAATTGGACACCCTTTGGTAAGGGCCTTTTCAGTAGCTGATATTAGTGGTTGGTGACAGCTGGTACTACCTTACAGACTGGCAGAAAGGGGCATAGCTGTAGAATCTGTGCCAGCCTTCCCCAGGAGCATCTGTGTATCTGTATACAACTCATACCTTAAAGTGTGTGTGTGTGTGTGTGTGTGTGTGTGTGTGTGTGTGTGTGTGTGTGTGTGTGTCAGCTAATTGGGCAGGGACACAGCACTGGTTGGACAGAGAGGGTGCTGGAGGTATTAGCTTGACCACTAGACTGAGATCTAGACCCTACAGCTGTGTCAGTGGTGAGTCTTACTGGGGATTCTGGAGAGAAAGGGAGACACCAGCCCCATCCTGACTGTGATGTTTGTGTGCCCTTAAGTGAAATTGTACTTTACTGTGTGTGTACTTGTTATTCTTCCCAATGTGGACTGGTATTAGTGGTGAGGATTGAAGCTCCCTGATTACTGGGCCAGTGCACAGGCATGGCATATTAATTATTTTGCAGTGGTGGGATACCCACACCACATATTAATTGGTTGGCAATTGGCTTGTAGTGGTGTTGATAGTGAATTCCTGTAGCTTGTGTACAGTGATCACTGAAGGTGTTTTTGTACTCTAAAATCAGCCACGCAGTAAATATTCAGAGTTCAGATTACAATGGTTTTATTTCTTTTCTTAGCCTAGCCAGGGAGAGCAGGCAAGCATGTCAGCAGAGGAGTATGGCAAGCCGACAAGGAGCCAGTTGGCTGAGATGTGCCAGGCTAAGGGACTGGTGCATGGAAACCTGACTAAGGCAGACATGATTGCAGCTTTTGTCACAGCTGCATCAGAAAACAACAATCAGGAGAGCAATCAGACTGACCGTGGAGATGTACAACACTCAGAGAATGGAAAGCTCAACCTTTCTACAGAGGACTAAAAAAATCCATCTGGAGCTAGAGAGACTTGAGTTGGTAGCTAGGCATTTGCAAACAGAAGCAGCAGAGAGACTGAGATGTCTACAGGCTGAGGAGAATGAGAAACTGCTATGCCTGGAAGCTGAGGAGAAGGAGAGGCAGCATGAAAAGGAGATGCTGACTCTTCACCAGAGTCATGGAGGTAATGGGGAAGGGAGTAACTGGACCCCAGAAACACAAAAGGTCAGTAAATTTCTTCTGCAGTTTACAGAGGGAGGTAATTTTGATAGTTTCATTCATATGTTTGAGAGGGTATATTAAAAGTATGATGTTGACCAAATGCTCTAGGTACCATTCCTGACCCCCTTAATCCATGGTAAAGCTGTAACTGTGTTGTCTAAAATTTCTGATCATGAATTTTGTGATTATACTGCTGTTAGGAATTGTCTGTTAGAATTTTTTAAGCTAACACCTGAAACTTATAGGAAAAAGTTTCATGAGTATAGACACAAGGCAGATGGAAGTGTGTGGAGTATGTTGCTGAACGGACCACTTATTTTCATAGGTGGATGAGTGGATGTCAGATCACCACATTTGAAGGGCTGGCAGACCTTTTGGTGAGGGAACAAGCCATTAGCACTTTGACTGAGGACATGAGGATCTGGTTACCAGATGGGCAATGTGCTACTTCAGATGACTTAGGAAAGAAGGGAGACCTATACCTAACAAGCCGGGCATCCCTGCACAGGAAAGGGACCCCCAGTACTGTTCATGGGTCTAAAGGAACCCAGGGTGGGCAGCCCAGACTCCCCCAACAGAATCTGCCAGTAGCAGGGGAAGCCACTAGTCCAGGTACACATCCAGGACCTAGGGTTAAATGTTTTGAATGAAACCAGTGGGGCCATGTGGCATATAGACATCCACAGAGGCAAGGTTGGGAGCAAAACATGAGTGAGCCAGTAAGTAGGAAATACAAAATGCCAATAGTAGGTTGTCTTGAGAGAACAAAGGTACCAAACTACCACAAGAGGTTATATCCTAAAGTAGTGAATGGCAAATTGCTAAGAGAGACAGTCTCTGACAACCATTGTGAAGCTTGCAATGGTTAGAGGAGCACTACTTGCCTTGGCAGACTAATCCAGTCAGATCTTTAGGAGGGACCCCATTCCAAATACCTTTGGTTAGGGTTCACCTTGACTGGGAGGGTGGAAAAGGAAGCCAGCAAGTAGGTGTGTTTGAGGATATCCCTGCAGATGTCCTGATAGGGAATGATCCTGATAAGGCAGTACCACGTGTTTGTGCTGTTACATGCAGTCTGACTTGGAGACAAGAATGTGGGTCTGGTAGCTTGGGGGAGACCCAGACAGACCGCATACTTGCAGCCAGGACTAGTGAATTGGTTACTTCAGGGAGGGAGCTGTTCTGTAGCAGTGAGACTGAATGTGAGCCACAGCTGCTTGTGGGTAATGATGTTCCCTTGGACAGAGTGACTGCAGATTTAGAGGTGAGTACTAGTACCCAGGCTGACAGTGAGACACTGCTGTCAGAGGATTCCAGACTTCCTGTGGAAGGGGAGCTGGGAAGGGTTACAAAAAGAGAGTTGAGACAGGCTCAGTTCCCAGACCCTACATTGCAAGGCCTGTGGCAGGTAGCTAGAGATTTACCTGATTCTAAAGGGAAGGGAAGAATCTGTATACTGGAACAAAGGGTTACTGTATAGAGAGTGGACCCCTGAGGGTGGGCTAGAAGGTGAGAGGATACAGCAGTTGGTAGTGCCTAGAGCCTACTGTCTGGTGCTTCTAGCCATAGCCCATGATATTCCCTTTGCAGGTGATATGGGCATAAAACATACAAAGAGATGGATTATGCAGAACATCTACTGGTCTGGAATTTCCAGATGTAACAGGGAACTGCAGGACCTGTGAGCAGTGACAAAAGGGAGGCAAGGCAGGAGACAAGGTGAGAGCTCCTTTGATGCCTTTGCCTGTGATTGAAGAGTCATTTCAGAGGGTAGCTGTGGATATTGTGGGGTCTCTGAGTACCCCAAGTTCCACTGGGAAAAGGTACATCCTAGTGGTAGTAGATTATGGTACAAGATACTCTGAGGCAGTGGTTCTGTCCATCATTGAGGCAGAAAAGGTGTCAAATGCTGTGTTAGAGACTTTCAGCAGGGTAGGTTTTCCCAAAAGAAATACTGACTGCTAGAGGTACCAGTTTCATGTTAGACCTGCTGGCTTGTCTGTGGACGTACTGTGGAGTGAACCACCTGAAGACCACCCTGTACTATCCCCAGACTAATGATCTTGATTAGAGGTTAAACTCTACAATCAAGTCCATACTACAGGCATTTGCAGACCAGTTGTTTGCTTACAGAGAGGTTCCCCAGGAGTCCGTGGGTTTTCACCCACTGAGTTGCTGTATGGGCATAGGGTGAGAGGACGTCTAGATTTAATTTGAAATGAGTGGGAAGGTGAGTGTGAATTGCACAAATAGTCTGTTGTGTCATATGTCCTAAACCTCAGGACAAGGCTCAGGGAACTCATTGGGCTTGGCCCAGGAGAACCTGGCAGAAGCCCAACAACAGAAAAAGGTCTGGTTTGGCAGGAATGTTGGAGTCAGAGAGTATGCTGTAGGGCAGCAGGTAATAGTTCTCATTCCTGTCAGACACAACAAGCTGCAAGCAGCTTGGGAGGGACCCTACAAGGTGGTAAGAAAGGTAAGTGATATTACTTACATGGTAGAACTGCTAGGCAGGAGGCAGGGGCACCAACTGTACCATGTTAACATAATGAAACCTTACCATGATAGCCCTTGTGCTGAGCATTTGCAGTGGACTGCAGGAGGGGTCTGAGGGAGATCTGGTGAGTGATCTCCTCAATGAGGCTCAGACTGACACCTCAGTGGAAGGGGTAGCAATGTCACAACAACTATCTCCTACCCAGCTTCCAGAAATCCAAGCAGTGTTACAGGAGTTAGGGGACATGTTCACTGGGAAACCAGGGTGCACTCACCTGGTGCAGCACCAGGTGGATACAGGACCCCAAAGGTCCATTAGGCAGGCCCCTTATAGGGTGCCTGAGAGAGTCAAACAGACTCTGAGGAAGGAGATAAAGGAAATGTTGGAACTGGGGGTAATTCAGGTGTCCAACAGTCCCTGGGCCTCCCAGTGGTGCTGGTGCCAAAGAAGGATGGCAGCACCAGGTTCTATGTGGACTACAAGAAATTAAATAGTCACACAGAGTCAGATGCTTACCCCATGCCTAGAACAGATAAAACCCTAAAGCAGCTGGGTGGGGCTAAGTATCTTTCAACCATTATTCTTACTAAGGGTTACTGTCAGGTGCCCTTGACTCCCAGTGCTATAGAGGCAAGCCTTTGTGACTCCTTTTGGCTTGTATGAGTTCACAAAGATGTCCTTTGGGATGAAAAATGACCCAGCAGCTTTCCAGAGTCTGGTAGATCATATCCTAGGAGGATCAGATTTTGTCCTTGCTTACCTAGATGATATTGCCATCTACAGCCATACCTGGAAAGAGCACCTTCAACATGTCAGGGAGGTGCTGGGCAGACTACAGAGGACAGGGTTGACCATTAAGCCCAGCAAATGTCAAGTGGGTAATGGCAGAGGTCTCCTACTTGGGACATAGAGTGGGGAGTGGTAAGATCAGGCCAGAACCTGTCAAAGTAGAAGCCATTCAGGCATGGCCTGCACCCGTTACCAAAAAGCAGGTGATGGCATTCTGAAGGACAGCAGGGTACTACAGAAAGTTTGTCCCCAGTTATAGTACCATAGCTGCTCCCCTCACAGACTTGACAAGGAAAACAGGCCAGATAAGGTAGTGTGGACCACAGTATATGAGCAGGCTTTCCAGAAGCTTAAAGAAGCTTTAGAAGGACCCCCAGTGTTAGCCAGTCCAGACTACAGCAAAGAATTTGTTGTGCAGGTGGATGCTTCAAGCCATGGGGTGGAGGCTGTACTTAGCCAGATTTATTCAGAGGGAGAAGAGCACCCAGTGGTTTATCTTAGTCGTAGGCTTCAACCCAGGGAGGAATGCTATGCAGCTGTAGAAGAGGAATGTCTAGCCATAGTGTGGGCACTGCAGAAACTTCAGCCTTATCTTTTGGAAAGAAAATTCACTGTAGTTACAGATCACAATCCCCTAACATTGTTAAACAGAACCAGCCAGCAAAATGCCAAGTTGCCAAGATGGAGCCTTGGGTTGCAAGCATATATGTCAGTGCAGCACCGCAGTGGGGTTAGCAATGCCAGTGCAGATGGGCTGTCAAGACAGGGAATGGGGTAAGGTATACTCAGATAGACCTAACCCTCTCAAGCAACGTTTTCTCAAGGGACACTTGAAAAACTAGCTTGAGTTAACTGGGGGGGGGGGGCTGAAGATATGTGAAGGCTGCCAGCCTAGCTAGCTATAATTTTGTAAATAATTCTATGTCTTTGCAAATATTAATAAAAGCCTTAGGCTTGTTCTCTTAAATGTGATAAGACTATTGGATGATGAACTGCCAAAATTTAACAACAGTGCACTCTGCTGTAAGAAAGCTGATACGTCAAGCATTTTATGACAGTTTGATCTCAGGACTTGGAGCTGCAGTGTCTGAACCAGCAAATTCTTTCTTTTGTTTTGAGACCAGATTTAATTGCTAGATTTTACATATATAATGTCTAATTGCTGTGGTTTCTTGACCAGGTGCAAGCTTACTAAGAAATGTAAATGCAGATTTTCTGTTAGCCTGGGAAACTAGAGAATTGTTAAGAATGATGTAATCAAAAATGAGTCAGCAGGATGTATTATCAATTTAAAGGACTTTCTCAGAGGCAGAAAGATGGCATTTTTGGATTTTGTCTAAAGCTGACAACTCACCAGTACTCTGCTTTGCTCTATATGCAAGTTTATTGAGAACTGGGATTGCTCTTAGATATAGATAGAAAACAATAAGTTTAGTCTGTTTCTCTGTTTTGATGTCAGAACTATTCTACTGTATTATTTTAAGCATTTTCCTGTGATCTCTGAACTATTGACTAGCACTGTGTAGTAAGAAGTAATGTCTTGTGTTTTTTATTATTATTACATATTTTTAAACCTTTCAACTGTGGCTGGTTTGTGTAGAGATAATTTAAGCTCTAGAGTACATTGCACATATATAGTGATACTGTCCAAGCCACTACAATAGCTTTAGCCCTGTGTCACACTTACAATTTGGATAATAATAATGTTGCACAATAATAATTGGACACCCCTTGGTAAGGGCCTTTTCAGTAGTCAATATTAATGGTTGGTGGCAGCTGGTACTACCTTATAGACTTGCAGGAAGGGGCACAGCTGGAGTACCTGTGCCAGCCTTCCCCAGGATTGTCTGTGTGTCTGTATATAACTCATATCTTAAAGTGTGTGTGTGTCAGCTACTTGGGCAGGGACACGAAGCACTGGTTGGATTGAGAGGGTACTGGAGGTTTTAGCTTGACCACTAGGCTGAGATCTGTACCCTATAGCTGTGCCAGTAGGGAGTCTTATTAGGGATCTGGAGAGAAAGGGAAAAACCAGCCCCTGTCTGACTGTGATCTCTGTGTGCTCTTAAGGGAAATTGTACTTTAGTGTGTGTGTACTTGTTATCCTTCCCAATGTGCACGCCCCTCACTGGTGTTAAATTGCACTTTACTGTGTGTGTGTACTTGTTATCCTTCCCAATGTGCACGCCCCCACTGGTGTTAAATTGTACTTTACTGTGTGTGTACTTGTTATCCTTCCCAATGTGCACGCCCCTCACTGGTGTTAAATTGTACTTTACTGTGTGTGTACTTGTTATCCTTCCCAATGTGCACGCCCCTCACTGGTGTTAAATTGTACTTTACTGTGTGTGTACTGGTTATCCTTCCCAATGTGCACGCCTCTCACTGGTGTTAAATTGTTCTTTACTGTGTGTGTACTGGTTATCCTTCCCAATGTGCACGCCCCTCACTGGTGTTAAATTTTACTTTACTGTGTGTACTTGTTATCCTTCCCAATGTGCACGCCCCTCACTGGTGTTAAATTGTACTTTACTGTGTGTGTACTTGTTATCCTTCCCAATGTGCACGCCCCTCACTGGTGTTAAATTGTACTTTACTGTGTGTGTACTTGTTATCCTTCCCAATGTGCACCCCCCTCACTGGTGTTAAATTGTACTTTACTGTGTGTGTACTTGTTATCCTTCACAATGTGCACACCCTCACTGGTGTTAAATTGTACTTTACTGTGTGTGTACTTGTTATCCTTCCCAATGTGCACGCCCCTCACTGGTGTTAAATTGTACTTTACTGTGTGTGTACTTGTTATCCTTCCCAATGTGCACGCCCCTCACTGGTGTTAAATTGTACTTTACTGTGTGTGTACTTGTTATCCTTCCCAATGTGCACGCCCCTCACTGGTGTTAAATTGTACTTTACTGTGTGTGTACTTGTTATCCTTTCCAATGTGCACGCCCCTCACTGGTGTTAAATTGTACTTTACTGTGTGTGTACTTGTTATCCTTCCCAATGTGCACACCCCTCACTGGTGTTAGGGGTGAGAATTGAGGTTCCTTGGTTACTGGGCCAGTGCACGGGCATCACAGTTACTTCATCCCATTTCATATCCTTTACATTTCAACTTCTTATTCTTTTACTTTTTCTATCCCTTCAACTTCTCTCTTATGTTCCACAGGATCTGCATAGACAATTATCCAAAATGCATCTATTTCTTCTTTTTAATTATTTTTGCCTTATTTCCCAATTCTCTATAAAGCTTTTTTGGATTACCACATATTGCTTATTTTGTACTTTTACTTTATCTGCATATCTTCTATTTTTTCTGCCTCTGCTGATATCTTTATAATTTTTAATTTGCAATAGTGTATGATAGGTCTTGATCTGCTCTGATACTGTGCATTGCTTTTATCATGTCCATCTTTCGGAGTATTTTTGTTGGAATGCTCCCTCTTCTGTACTTTTCTAACAGGGGCTCTTTTCTCATTTTAATTGCTTTATAGTTTTCTATGATGGCATTTGATTTCTCCCCTTCCTTTCTCTTACTGCCCTTTGTTGTGGTAAAATTATCTGTTATTAATTCAGCTGCTCAGTAATAGATCCTATTTACTTCTGTTATATTGCATGAATTTCTATGAACACTCCTGGTTACTATGTTCTTTTGTTTTATCAAACTTCTAACATTTTGGGTCTTATTGACTTTCTCTAATCTGTTTTTTTTTTCAATGTTCTTAATATGTTTAGCAATCTTTATTAAATCAAGCAACTTTTCCCTTAGATCACCTTCTTCTAAACTGATGGCATATTCTTTATTCTCCTTTTCCTGCAGGCATTCTACAGAACGTTCCAGAGCATCTTCCTGTGCCATATTCACTTCAGGTTCATCCTGTCTCATCTGTTGCTCTTTCATATGGGAACTCCCTGGCCTGTCACTGCACAACATTAACTGCATCAACAGTTGTCACTGCTTCCTGTTCCTTCTCTTGCTGTGCAACTCCACCTGTACATTTGTACTGATTTCCTACAGATGGCTCCAAAGTATCTTTATATGGCAACTGATCAGATGTTTCCCACTCCATTGGTTTCTCCTTAATTTGGAGAGCCATTATTCTAGCCTGCTGTGATGTTATCAGAGTTAGATTTTCTACACTAAATCATCTACTTCGCAGGTACTCCATAACCTCAGTTTCTATTTCTTTAACTTCTCTATTACTTATCCTCTTTTCTACTTTCCCTCTTTGTTTTCTCATTTTTTGTATTGTAAAATGTTCAATAGCCAGATGCCTTTGCCTGTACTTCTCTCAAGTATCTTTAACGCTGCTCTTTTTGTAGTTTAGGTTCATAGGTTCATAGGTTTATACTAGGCTATCTGCCCTAAGGCATTTATAAGCCTAGCCCAAATTATTGTGGCTTACGCCACCCCTTATATGAAAAAATACTGTGCCCATTAGTTTGTTGTGCCTCTGTCCAGCAGTGACACCGAGATGATTCCTGGGGTAAACCTACGATCTCCCATCCACAGGTCTAGATTTCTCTTGAACAGAGTCAGTGAGGTGCTCTGCCTCACATGGACCGGAATTTTATTCCACAGCATAGGGAGTCTCTGAGTGATAAATCTATCCCTCCAGCACATCCTATTTATATCCGTGCTAAGGTTTAGAGTAGCTTGCTCTAGTGGTTTTGGTGGATTTGGATTTTTGAGGTGGAGCATGTCCATTAATTCCGGGTTGGACATGGCCTTGTATGTCAGGCACATGTCACCTCTGAGCAGACGGTATGCGACTGAATAGAGCTGGAGTTTCTTCAATCTGGCAGCATATGACAGATTTTGGAGTCCCTTTATCCTTTTGGTGAGGAACTTTTGGGGTCTCTCCAATTGCTGCAGATGTCGGGTTTGGCTTTCTCCTTTGCATAAATATTACACCATATTAAATCTCTCTTTCTTTCTTTCCCATGTCCATATTTCTTCTTCAGATGTTTCCTGATCTTCCTGTTTCTCCTTACTTGGGGGACTTGTCCTTCCATTATGCTGTGATATAACCCGTGTTTGACTTTCTGCACTAAATCCTGCACTTTGTAGGTATTCCAAAACTTCAGCTTCCATTTTTTTTAATTTCTACTTTACCAATCTTCTGTTCTACATTCCCACTTTGTGATATTTTTGTGCTGTGAAATCTTTGCATTTCTGGGTGCCTTTTCCTGTACTTCTTTTTGAATATCTTTGGTCTACATTTTTGTATTGATTTGGCTTTCTCCTTTGCATAAATATTGCAACATATCAAATTTCTCTTATTGTCCCTTATCCATATTTCTTTTTTTTTACTTTTCAAAAATCACTAGATTTTGTTCTTTATATTTTTGCACTTCCACAGTTCCTTCTTTTCCAAATGGCCAAAGGTATCTTGGTCTATATAATATTTTTCATGAATTTGTTTTGTTAATGAACACAAGTTTGCATTTGAAGCTTTTGACAGTTTCTCTTAAGTAGGTTTATTTTCTCTGATTTGTCCCTCAGTCTTTTTGCTTGTCTTCTGCCTGGAAATTCTGGGCATCTTGCTTAATAGTAACAATACAAATGTCTTTCTTATCCTCAATAGTCCACTCTATTATCTTTATGGCCTATCATTTTTGTGGACTACTACTTCCTTCTACAAGAGGGGAGGGGGCCCATCCTTCTCTTGAGCCGGGCCTAGCCCCATTACAGGAATGTTTCAGTGTCTTTGGGATTTTTTTTTTCAGTCCTGGTACCAGTGTACCCACCAGGATTGGGTACTTTTTTATCCTGGGATTTGTGCACCCAACTATTTTCAACTTACTTCTATCATGATATATGTTATATAAAATATAGTCTATATATCAGCGTTGTCTTGGTGAGATTTTGTAAAAAAAAAAAAAAAAAATGGGGTCCACCTCATGAAGGTACTCACCACCACTTGAGGATGAATTCATTTCCAGCAATAATACTCTCCTATGCTTATTGATTTTATCATCTCTCCATTCAATTGGGAGATGATCATTGAGATAGTCAGATAATGTATGCATGGTCATGTATTTCTTAAGGTCTGACACTAGGATCCAGTCCAATTGGGAATTTGATGTCTTGTTATAATGTGTGGGGCTATTAATTATTTTTTGTGAAATTAAATAAGTTCGTGTTAGTTGTAGGGGAGTTAGACCATGTTCAACCAGTTGACATTCACATCACCTAGTAGTATTTTTTCTTCTGGAATTGTTTTCGATATCCACTGTAGGATATCTTCCAGTATAGCTATAGTGTCAACATAAGGGATGTAAGGAACAGCAATACTTGTTTGTTTAGAACTGTTTCATTTCAGTAAAGTGATAAGAAGCTCTGCTGAACTGAATTTTCATGTTGGTTTATTTTAAGGGGAAATGTGATGCCTATTGGGAAACATTAAAGCAATGCCACCACTTTTCCTCTTTATACAATCCTTATGGATGATGATATTAGCTAGGAGGTGGTATTTCTGAGTAGTTTATGCTGGATTAAAGCCAAGTTTTGATTAAGCAAGAATATGAGGTTTATGTTGGGTAAACCAGGGATGTAGTTAAGCAATTTCTTATGCTTCTAACATTTATGGCAGCAAAAGTTAGATTACTGGAGTTGGGGGTTAACCATTGTAGGGTTAGGGTAGTGTGTAGAAGAGAATGTTCTTGATGTTCACTGTGATAGGCAGGACAGGGATTAGGATGAATGTCTCCTCTCAGATGTATTTTAGTACACTGAGGAGTTTCTGATACTTAATTACTGGAAAATACTTTTCCACTTAATTTTGTTTTGGTTTGAGCTGAAATGTAGATAATCCATCAATGTTTGGACTAAAGGGGAGGGGGGGGGTCATCAAATAGGTTTATAGCAATGTGTAGAAAGTGTAGGGGGTATGAATAAGCAGATGGGACAGAGTTGGAGAGATACTGAGAGCTATTACAGAGTCATGGTAGGATGAGAAATGGCACAGTGCCAGTAGAAGGACGGAGGATAAGCTCAGAAATAACATGATTAAATAAAGGGGTCTGTATGTTACAATTCCGATGTAGTGGGAAGTAGGTTTCCATGTAGTGGGAAGTAGGGATCCATGTAGTGGGAAGCAGGGATCCATGTAGTGGGAAGCAGGGATCCATGTAGTGGGAAGCAGGTTTCCATGTAGTGGGAAGCAGGTTTCCATGCAATGAGAAGTAGGGATCCATGCAGTGAGAAGTAGGGATCCATGTAGTGGGAAGAAGGTTTCCATGTAGTGGGAAGCAGGGATCCATGTAGTGGAAGTAGTTTTCCATTTAGTGAGAAGCAGGGATCCATGTAGGGGGAAGTAGGGATCCATGTAGTGGGAAGCAGGTTTCCATGTAGTGGGAAGTAGGTTTCCATGTAGTTGGTGGTAGGGATCCATGTAGTGGGAAATAGGCTTCCATGTATTGTGAAGTAGGTTTCGATGTAGTGGGAAGTATGTTTCCATGTAGCGGGCAGTAGGTATTCATGCAGTGGGAAGTAGGTTTCCATGCAGTGGGAAGTAGGGATCAAGAAGGAAGAAGTCATTGCAGAGCAGAAGGATATTTAGTGGTGGTGGGTAGAGTCTGAAAGCTGATAGAGGGTAGGTAGCAAAGCCGTTTTCATGAAGGAAGAGATTTAGTTTGCTGAATCATCTTTTTGGGAATGTAAGGAATATAGGGGGTTTAAAAGGCTAGTGTATGAGGATGTTGTTAAAATAGGAAGTAAGGGTTTATTTGAGAAAAATAGGAGACAAAATGCTAAGGGAGCTGTGTGACAATTAATGAATATACTGCAAAGTAGTAAAGGAGGGAGAAAGGTAGTTGGAATGGTCCTAAAAGATTAAATGGATATAGGGAATAAGATAAAAGGAAACAGGAGTGTAAATTAATATAGTAAGCATGTTTCAAGAGGGTTCAGGAGTAACAATCACAAGTGAAATTCGTATTTATTTATTTATTTATTGCATTTGTTTACTGGGAAAGTCCACTGGGCCTAAAAGAGCCCATTTTCGGTGGAGGCCTGGGGAGAAAAGCTCCGACAAGAACATAGATACAGAAAAAAAATTATACATTAATTGGTACAGAAGTACAAACAGTGTTACACATGGTGGTTGCAGTAATATATACATAAATCAGGAATTTAGTTGGTTTGATTACAGTAACATATACAGATTACATATACAAAAGCAGGAATTTAGTTGGTTGCCAGATGAATTCAGAGTGGTAAAAACAGAGATAAATTAATCAGCATTATTGTACCAGTATCAACAAGTGATGAAAGAAAAAAAATTATAAATATGAGGAAAGTATAGGACTGTGGTGGTGGTGCTGCGGTAGCGTTGTAGCCTCACAGTTAGACGTTGCCCGTTTGATTCTCAGTTAGAGCGTCTTCTGTGTGGCAACATGCATGAATGGGCGTTCCTTCATTGAAGGTTGTGCGTTAGGCCCGGCAAGCCAGCACATAAAAATCTACTGCCAATCATTAGCGGACCGGAGTTCCACTGTGGCGACCCCTAACCGGGAAAAGCCGAAAGACACAAAGAATCATCAGTCACTAGTAGTAAAAAGCACAGAAATTTAGTTATAAGGAGAAGGAAGAGGTTAGGTTATAGAGCAGGTGCATAGCCAGGAAGAGTTGAGATGATTTTTCAGTATTTGTTTGAAGATGCTGGTGCTGCCCGTGTTTCTTATAGGAGGAAGCAAGTTCCATAGTTTGGCGATGGTGAAGGAGTAGAGCAGATGACCAGCCAGTAAAGGTGGGCTTTTCTACTTTTAGAAGTAGATGATTTTCAGATCTTAGTTGCCTGCTGGGTTGGTATTTGGCAAGTAGAGTTGAAAGAACAGGACAGTCTGTGGGGGTCTGTAGATTATTTTGTGTGCTGTAGATAGCTGGGTGAATGAGAGATGTTGGGGGAGTTCCACCCAGCCTAATTTTTTCAGTGAGTTACAGTGATGGGATGAGAATTTGGCCTTGGCGGCAAATTTAGCTTTTCTGTTGTAACACATATCATAGGTAGGTACTAGGCTATTGGCCCTAGGGCCTATACAAGCCTAGCCAAAAATGTACCCTGGCTTTCGCCACCCAAGACAATTATTTTCCTGTGCCCCTGTCAAGCAGAACCACAGAAGTGATCCCCGGGGTGAATTTCCTATTACCCATCCAATCATCAAGATTTTTCTTGAAGAGTGCTAATGAGGAACTCTGTTTGACATAGATAGGTAGTCTGTTCCAGAGTATGGGAAATCTCTGGGACAGGAATCTATCCCTCCAGTATGTTCTGTTTATTGTGGTGACAAGGTTTAGGTCCCTAGAGCATGTAGCTCAGAGGGATTGGGATTTCTTTAAGTGGAGCATGTCCAACAGCTCTGGGTTTGACATAGCTTTATATGTTAGGCAGAGATTGCCTCTGAGTAGGCGATATGCGACGGAGTAAAGCTGGAGTTTTTTGAGACGGTCTGCTTAAGGCATCTGTTTGAGGCCAGTAATCCTCTTTGTGAGGTATTTTTGCAGCGTTTCCAGTTGTTGTAGATGTCTTGTGAGGTACATACCAAAAGGGGCATTGTACTCTATAACGGGTCTAATGAGTGATGAGTAGAGGGGAACAATGACCTCTATTTTCTGGATGAGAAACCTTTCGTGATGAGGTGTGCCACGTAGAAGGATTTCCTGACCACTTTGGCGATGTGATTATCAAAGGAGAGACTACTGTCCACCTGTTTCCCAAGGTCTCTTATCACACTTTCAGTGTTGAGTAGACTACCGCCTATGTGGTAGTTCATGGGTACAGACGTTTTACCAAAGGGGATGACAATGCACTTTTTGGCATTGAGCTTGAGACCATGTCTTTGACACCAGGCATCTGTCTCAGTGAGGCCCTTTTGTAGGATGTCCACATTGTTAGGAGTTTCAGTTATGGCTCCAAGTTTGCAGTCATCTGTGAATTTAGTTAGCCAAAGACCTTCTGTGTTAGCCTGTACTTCAGAGAAGTAGATACCAAACAGGAGAGGACCCAGGACTGAAACCTGTGGTACTCCACTTGTCATTGGTCTGAAGTCTGATTTGGAGTCTGCTACTTTCACAGCCTGGGTTCTTTCAGTAAGCCAGTTGGCAGCCCATCTTGTGACATAGGGATTTATACCTAGTTTAGTGAGTTTATCTATAATTCCAGAGTGGGGGATGGTGTTGAACGCCTTGGCGAGATCTAAATAGGCTGCGTGAACAACCTTACCCTCATCCATGGCCTTGGTGACTACTTCAAAGAAGTCTATCAGGTTTAGGAGACATGATCTGCCTTTTACAAACCCAAACTGTGTGGGGTCCAGGGTTTGGAGATCTCCAATGTCTTTGTTTATGAGTTCCATGATGATTCGTTCCATGGCCTTGCAGACGAGGCTCGTCAGGCTAATGGGGCGGTAGTTCGCGGGGTCTGTTGTGGCCCCCCCTTTGTGTAGTTGTATAACTGTTGTGGTGCGCCATTCAATGGGCACAAAGCCTGAGGTGAGGCTATGATTGAACATGGTACTTAGGTGGGGTGCCAGTTCATTCTGTATTTCATGTAGAAGGCAGCCTGGGATGTTGTCAGGTCCCATGGATGCTGTGTTCTTGGCTTTGGAGAGTGAAGTTTTTACCTGTGCAGCCGTGATTACAGGAACTTTGCATTCTTCCGGTATAAAGATGGGCCCTTTAGGGGGTGAAAGGGGGGTAAAGTTAGCACTGAACCTATCTGCCAGGATGTTGGCAATATCAGTTGGTTCTGTATATTTAGTGTCATTGTGCTGTAACTCAGAGCAGATCTGAGTGTTGCCATTGAGATTTTAACATAGCTATAGAATGCTTTGTGGTTGTCTTTAGAATCAGTGGCAATTTTGTTTTCATAACTAGCTTTGGAGGATTTTATGAGGGATCTCAGCTTCTTACTGAGGCAGACCAGGGAGTTCCTCCAATCGTGGGATTTTACTCTTTTTGCAACAGTTTCTTTCTTCTGTTGTAGAGTTTGTTTATGGCAGAAGACCACCAGATTGGCTTCCTTTTTTTGGAGGATAGCATCTTGGTTCTGTTAGGGATAGCATGATCCATGCACTCGTGTAAGTGCTTATAAAGTGCATTTGTGTAGGATTCAGCAGTTGTACCTCTATTGTCCATCTGCATGGGTGTCATGAAGTTTGCCACTTCTGTCTTAAGAAGCGTGAAGTTGGCTTTGGAGAAATTTTTTACGGTTGTTTTCCTAAAGGGGGGTGGGAGCGGGATATGGATGTCTAGGGTGATTAGCTTGTGGTCGGATCTGACCAACGAGGGGCTGACCTCTGGTGTGGAACACCGGTCACCCATGTTGGTGATGACCAGGTCTAGGATATTGCTGCCTCTGGTGGGGTGTGGATAAGTTGATCCAAAGCGTTGGAATTGATGATTTCCAGAAAACGTTGAGCAAAAGAGTTGGTACATGAGTAGTTTTCCCAGTTAATGGTAGGGTAGTTGAAATCACCCATTATTAGAGTGTTGGGTTGTACCTTAATATTTTCTAGTGTATCAAGAAAAGAGGAGTGGGAATCCTGGGGCATGGTAGGGGGGTGTGAAGCAAGCTACAATCTGGATTGCGGTTTTGCCCAGAGTTAGTTGAATGTGGATAATCTCAGATGCATTATGCTGAGCAACTAGCTTGGAGGTGTGGATATCCTTAATGAATATGGACACGCCTCCACCTTTAGTGTTTCGGTCCGGGTTTGGTGGCCGAAAGGTGTGGTATGAATTATAGCCTGGTAATGCAGGGGTGCTGTCTAGAGCTTTGAACCAGGTCTCTGTCACTGCACAGATGTCAATGTTCTCCATTTTAAGGAGTGCCTCAAGTGAGTGCATTTTGAGGTTTAGACTTCTAGCATTGAGTAGCATTACCCTCAGATTTTGCTTGCTTGTACCTGTTACAGTGATGAATTTGTCATTTGAACCTTGCCTAAAAAAGGCACTATAGGGGTAGCAAGAGCCTTTGCCAGTATCCGGAATCCCAAGGGTGACATGTGCAGGCCATCTCTGGCAAAGCAGCGTGGTCCGTCGATCATGTCATCCCAGGCAAACAGATACTGGATTCCCTTAGAATGACACCAGAAGCTTAGCCAATTGTTAAAGTCAATCATTTTTTCCTTGTACTGTGGTGTCATTTTGGATTATGGCAGGATGCTACTCAGGGCTAGGGTCATACCAGCCTGGGCTACAAGATCAGAGAGTTTGTATTTTGTATAATTTTGGATATTGGTGAGAAGAAGGGCACCATAAAGGAGAGAGGGTAATAAAAATGGGTCTATACTAGATTTTCGAAAATTTCGTAGAGCGAATCACTATAGGTCTACACCTAGTGATCGATCTACGAAATAATCGAAAATCTAAAAAAAAAATAAAAACACAGAAACAAAGTAAAGGGTGTAGGCAGTGGGCAAGCTCCCCTGCACCCCCATTCCCCCTGCTACTTAAATATACCAACTCCGAGATTGCACTTCAGTGCAATACAGTGCGAAAACGGAAGATTTCCGTTTCCTACACTGTAGCACGATCTCGGAGTTAGTATATTTAAGTAGCGGGAGGTGTGGGCGAGCAGCCCCCCACATGGGGGGTGAAGGAGGGATTGCCCCCCTACCTACACTCTTTACTTTATGTTTCTGTGTTTTAATTTTTTTATTTAGATTTTTGATTTTATAGTTCGATCACTAGGTGTCGACCTATAGTGATTCGCTCTACGAAATTTTTGAAAATCTAATATAGACCCAATAAAAATGCAGTTGCAAAGGTTTGTCTAGTAGAGAGGCTAAGAAAGTGTTAGTGCCTGCACAGCATACCAAGCTTTTGGTGTGCTTTTTTGATGTTACTGTTTATGTGTAGGTCAAAGTTTAGGTTTTCATCTATAATAATGCCTAGTAATTTAGTGTGTGGGACACCTTCTATAGTGGTATTGTCTTGATTTTGTATACTGAAGAGATTTTTTTATCTAGGGGAGTGGTTTTCTTAGGGGTAAAAATTACTAGTTTAGTTTTTTTTTGGATTTAGGGCAATATGATTGTTAAGCATCCAAGATCCAGTAGAGGTGAGAGCATTCTGGGTGATCTACTGGAGTTCAGAGCTGGAATTTGCAGTGCATATTATTGTAGAGTCATCAGCATACTGGATTACTGAGCAGTATGAGACAGTGGTGTGAAAGTTGTTAATAAAGATGCTAAGTAAGACAGGATCAAGTATGGACCCTTGGGGTACCCCTGTGGAAGTACTGAGGAAGGGAGAGTAAGACTGTTGCCATTTGGTGGATTGGTGCCTATTGGAGAGAGAGCTATTGAACCATTGTAGGGTAGGTGGGGAAATGTGGAGGATAGATAGTTTAGAGAGGAGGATAGTGTGGGAAATGGTATCAAAAGCTTTGGAGAGGTCAAATAAAAGAGAAGAGATTATTTTACTAGATTCCCGTGCCCGGTTAACTGTATCATGGAAGGAGATGAGGGCTGTAGTGGTGTTGTGCCTTGGTCTGACACCATGCTGAGTGGGTGATAAAATTTGATTTTCAAGCAGGTGATTGAGGAGTTGGGCACAGATGCATTTTTCCAGTATTTTAGAGAGGGGTGAGAGAATAGCTATGGGTCGAAAGTTCGTGGTGTCTGTGTTGGCGCCATCTTTGTGTAAGGGAAGAATGAATGCTTTTTTCCAGAAGTCTGGGACAAGGGATTCTTTAATTGATCTGTTAATGAGTATGCTGATGGGATAAGCTATAGAGTTTGCTGCTAGCTGCAGGAAGTGTGGGGATAGATTGTCAGGGGCTAGAGTACAGGGTTTTAGCTTAAGTAAAAGTTTTTTATTGTGGCAATGGGTATGGGGGAGAATTTTAGGTTAGAGTTGTGTGTAGGATTGTTTTCTGGGATGGTTTGGTCATCAGCTGTCTTGGTGGTGGTGCTGTTAACCATAGTAAAGGTGGCGGTTAGGTTAGCTATGGTGTCAGTGAAGTTGGTATTGAAGAGGGGGGCAAGTTCAATGGGGGTTTTGGGGTCAGGGGGTGGGTTGCTTTGAGAACCTGGATGTAATAGATGGTTGATGGAGGACCAGAATTTTTTGGGATTATTTTTATGTTGGCTTTGTAGGTGGAGGCAGTGGGCTTTTTTATCAGTGGTTATTAGACGTTTTGCCTGGTTACAGAGTTGCTTGTAATGTAGTAAAGTTGAGGGGTCTGTTTTTCTGCCATGATTTCCAGATTTTATCCCTTGTGGACATGACTTCTTTGGTGGATTTTGTAAGCCAGCTTGAATGGTTATGTTTTGTATGTTTTCGCCAGGTGGGTGCTTGCCTATTTAGGACATCCAGGAATGTTGAGTTAAAGAATAGCCTCTAAGTGGCAGGGATTTGAGGGGTTTACTTTAGTTAAGGTTTCATTAAATATGGATGGTTAGAACTTAGTCAGATTTCTGGTTGATTTGTATTGGTGTTGCCCTGGGGTTGGGGTGGGTTTGCGTAGGATATATGCTGGGTGGTGGTCGCTAATGGTATTAGGTAGTATGCCTGCAATGATGATATTGTTAGGGTGGGACACTAATGTGCTTGTGGGAAGTATAATCGAGTTAGACGGTTGGGTGGGGATTTTGAGGTATGGTAGGAAAGCATACCGGGGCTTGAACCCTCATCTCAAATTATAACAGAGAAAAATCAGTTTATAGCCAGCAGAAAGCAATTAACAATGAAGTACAATGCAGAACAGGTTTTTTGTTCATTTCCTGATTACAGAAACATGGCAGCTAGGGAGACAAAGTAACTGACATACAGTGTAAGCAACTGTTTAAGATAAAGGACAGTGGCCACAAGCTATTGTTTAAGAGAAAGGATAGTGCCCAACTTAGTAAGTGGTCCTTATAATACACCAACTACTCTTTTGGAGGGGCGAATGTTATTGCCAATTTCCAGCACAGGAAGACATGTATCTGACTAGCTGAAGTTAATACACAACACGGGTTTTCAAGTTAAATTTGCTTACAGTGTACAATGACAAAAATTCTCTTTCAGTGAAAAATTCTGGGAGTTGATATTGCGTCAAAGCTCCTGCAGTATAAGGGATGGATATAGTGACCACAGGCTGTTGTAGAATGACAAAAATGTTCAATTTTATCAGATTAGCAAATAATTCTCCTCCATTTTAGTGTATCAAGGAATTAATGGCACATTCTTTTGGAGAGATACCAGAAGTTTATATTTGAGTCATTTCCAAAACATGCATGATTTTCATACAAGTTCAAAATTATGAACACGTTATTATGGAAGTCTCAAAGCACTTCAGCATATTTTATCAAAATTTATTCAGGATTATTTGAAAGTACAGGATTAACTTTATAATATCTCATCTCATCCTTTAACAGTATCTTTAGTGTGGGGAATTAAAGAAGTCTATACTTTGTCCCAACAAAGAGGATTACATCTATAAACAAGTTGCTTCTGTGGTGCAGGGTTTAATTCCCACAATCTTTATTTTCCTGTGTGACCTTATAGGTTCATAGGTAGGTACTAGGCTATCGGCCCTGGGGCCTATACAAGCCCAGCCAAAAAAGTACCCTGGTTTTGCCACCCAAGAAAATTATTTTCCTGTGCCACTGTCGAGCAGAGCCAGAGGTGATCCCCGGGGTGAATTTCCTATTTCCCATCCAATCATCAAGATTTTTCTTGAAGAGTGCTAATGAGGAGCTTTGTTTGATATAGATAGGTAGTTTATTCCAGAGTATGGGAAGTCTCTGGGACAGGAATCTATCCCTCCGGCATGTTCTGTTTATTGTGGTGACAAGGTTTAGGTCCTGAGAGCATGTAGCTTGGAGGGATTGGGATTTCTTTAAGTGGAGCATGTTCAACAGCTCTGGGTTTGACATAGCTTTGTGTGTTAGGCAGAGATCACCTCTGGTAGGCGATATGCGACGGAGTAAAGCTGGAGATTTTTGAGACGGTCTGCGTAGGGCATCTGTTTGAGGCCAGTAATCCTCTTTGTGAGGTATTTCTGCGGCCTTTCCAGTTGTTGTGGATATCTTGTGAGGTACATACCAAAAGGGGCATTGTACTCTATAATGGGTCTAATGAGTGATGAGTAGAGGGGAACCTCCAAAACCCATAAAACACACACCTGTAAGGGATGCGGTAGACATATTATGTAGAACACTATAGAATCTGTATATCATCTAATGTGTTTTACTGGTAGTCCCTGGAGTCATGTCAGAGAAACAGGTTGGGTACCGGAGGGGCTGGCTGGGTGGGGGGTTGACAGTGAGCATGCAGTGCTGAGTTCCCCATTCTAACAGAAGGAATGAAGGAAGATTGTACTGTCCCCTAGGGGAACCTTGAGCAAGTCTCTTAACCAGATAGTGTTGTGGGGTAACTGTGAAATCGGGCTAGGCTTCAATGCTCTGCTGAACTGCACGCCTAGTGATTACATGCAGAAAAGGCATGTTTTTAATATTCTTTTTATGCTTCCACTCCCTCAGACAGACTTTAACATCAACCTTCCTATTACCAGTTTGCCCACTTTTCCTTCCATGATGTGACAGCCATTTGTTGTCTCACATGGTAAAGGCCAGCCATTGGAGGTCATCGTCAAGTCAGATGTCCGGAATGTTTCTTGTATTTAAACCCTTGAATCTAGTGATAGTTAATGTGTATGACTCATATTTTTTGCTTTATAATGTATTTACTACTGTGCATGCCTGAGTATAGGTATTGAAGAAGTTGTTTAGCAGGTGTGTTTCCCCTTAATGTCCCAATTGCTGTTGGCATATACCTTGTGCTGGTATAGAACCAAGTTCCACTAGGGGACAGTAAAAAATTAAAAGGGAGTGTCCAGCTATGTGCCAAATTGATAGTTGATGGCACCATTCACACTATACAGGAGGAATTTGCCAACCTGATAGGTGACAGATTTGGTACCAACTTCCTATCCCCATCAACCATACCCCAAAGCATACCTGACACCAGTTCTCTAACTAGTATTCCTAGAGATCAAGTTATATCTGCGTTCTCCAAGGCCAAAAACATGGCCTCAGTGGGACCAGATAACATCCCAGGATGCTTACTAAGCAATTTAAAACAGGACCTAGTTGACCCACTTGCCATTATCTTTAAACATAGCTTGGGAAATGAATTTGTACCAGCAGAATGGAGAACAGCAATCTCCTTGCATAAAGGGGAGCCATCAACTGAACCTAGGAACTATTTATTTATTTCAGTTTGATAACTGGGGAAGTCCACTGGGCTAGACAAACCCATTTTCAGTGGAGGCCCGGGGAGAAAAGCTCCATAACTAAGCAAATTACAATGTAAAACAGTACAGTATAAAACAAGCAAATTACAATATAGAAATTACAGTATAGACTATAAAAGATAGCTCATACATATTAAACTGAGATAAGACAAAGGGGAAGTTAATTAGAGGCAAAGTACAAATGGTAGTATTTACATCAAATGTAGCAGAAATGGGTAAAATATTCATTAGACAATGGAACATTCTGAAGGTGGGAAAAGTTTAAGTAGAAGTGTGCAGTTGTGGATGATGTGTGTCAAAGGCTGGAGTTCAGAAAGATAAATATTGTTCAAAAAGTGGGGTAGAGAACAGTCAGGTAGTGGTAGTAGAACTCAGATGGAAGTTGTAAGGAATAGTATGGAGAGTTGGCAAAGAGTTTGGGGTTCAAATAGGGAAGGAGCAGGGACACATCCATTCAGAGGACAGGTAGGAGTGTAAGAAGGATTTAAAGTTAGGGAGATGTGAGACAGTTTGAAGATGGGATGGAAGTGAGTTCCAAAGTTTGGCTAGGGAGTATGAAAGCAGGAATTGGCTGGGAGGTCGTAATGGTTTATGTACTTGAAGAAGGTTTTGGCTTTTTGATCTTAGTAGGCGATTTGGTATATAAGGGGTTAAGGAGGTGGATCGGAAAGGGCAGCTAGAAGGCTTAAACATGAGTTTGTGGGCGGTAGTTGGCTTTATGAATTTTAGGTAGTTAGGCAGTTCTAGCCAATTCAGGGGTTGAAGAGACAGGCAATGATAAGATGAGATTTTGGAGTATGGGGTGAATTTTATTTTACTATAGCAGGCTTCTAATTTGGACTGTAATCCAAGCTGAATGTTGTTGTACAGAGGGGCACCGTATAGCAGGGAGGGGAGGAGGTAAGAGGAGGCAAGGGCTTTTCTGGTGCTTGGGGTGAGGAAATGGTGATGTCGGTATAGGAGACCTAATTTTTATGTTTTTATTTTATGGCAGTATTAATATGGATCTCAAATTTTAAGTGTTCATCAGTGATGACACCTAGTAACTTAGTATATGAAACAATTTCAATAGGGGTATTATCTTGACTTAGTATAGAGAAAGAGGCTTTGTTTAATGTGGTGGCTTTGGATGAAGCAAAAATCATTAGCTTAGTTTTGGTAGTATTTAAGGCTAGGTGATGGCTTTGCATCCAGGTTTCTGTTTTGGGCTTTTAACTGCAAGTCTGAAGGGGAGTCAGCAGTGCAGATGATTGTGGAATCATCTGCATACTGAATTAGAGAGGTATCAGGGATAGAATGGTGATAGAAGTTGATACATATGTTAAAGAGTAGGGGGCCAAGAACAGATCCCTGGGGGATGCCTGTGGGGGTAGGAAGGAAGGTGGAAATAGAAGATTTCCATTTGACAGCTTGGTATCTATTGCAGAGGTAGCTAGACAACAAGGCGGAGGATAGGTTGAGTGAGGATAATTGAGAAAGGAGGATAGGGTGGGATATGGTGTCAAAAGCTTCTAATAGATCTAGGAATAGGGTAGATACTAACTTGCCAGATTCACGGACCTGGTTAATGCATTCTAGGTAAGATAGAAGGGCAGTGATTGTGCTATGGCCAGGACAGAAGCCATGCTGAGTTGGGGTAAGGAGGTTATTGTGCGTCAGATGTGTCATTAGTTAAAACTGGATGCATTTTTCCAGGATTTTTGATAATGGGGAGAGGATAGTGATGGGTATGAAATTAGTGGAGTTACTGTTCTTGCCACCTTTGTGGAGAGGAATGATGAATGCATGTTCCCATATAGAAGGGACATGGGACTCTTAGATGCATCTATTGATAAGTATAGAAACTGGCAGGGCTATGCTGTTAGCTGCTAGTTTGAGATATAGAGGTGGTAGATTATCAGGGGCAGTACTACAGGGTTTTAGCTGGAGTCATCATTTTGTTATGGTGCTTGTAGGGATGGGGTGGAGGTTTAAGGTGGGAAGGTCAATCTGGGTGGGAAAGGAGGGGTGCTTGAGGAGAGTTAGGTGGTGGGTGAGCAAAGGAGGTGGTAAGTTTAGCTATACAGTTTACAAAATAGGTGTTGAAAGAGGAAGCAATGTCAGGATCAGAGAGGTAAGGGTTAGCTTTGTCTCCAGGATTAAGGAGAGAGGAGACTGTATTCCAGAACTTTTTTGTGTTGCTGGGGTGCTCAGATTGAAGCTTGGTATAGTATGATTTCCAGTCTTTGGTGATTAGTTATTTTACGGCACTCCGGAGTAGTTTACATTCTATTAGAATGTTAGGTAGTTTACATTTATGGTCTTGTTTACATTTTTTATCTCGGAGCGTGATTTGTTTGGTCTCTTTTGATAACCAGGGACAAATATGTGACTTGACCCTTTTGGTTCTGAGTGGAGCGTGGCTATTTAGTAAGTCTAGGAAGGTTTTGTTAAAATGGGTGATAGCATTGTCAAGGGGTAGGGTTCTTAGGACAGACCAGTCTGTTTGGTCTAGACAGTTGGTGTAATAGAGTGGGCTGAAATTAGAGATGTTTTGAGTTTGAATGTTGTGGTGCTGTTTATGGGTATGAGATGGGTGGTGGATGGCAAAGGCGGGCATGTGGTCACTAACAGGGTCTGGAAGGATGTCTGAAGAGATGATGTTATTAGGGTGAGTTACTAAAATCCAGTCGCGGATGGTACCTGAGTCTCCATTTTTGTTAGGCCTACTAGGAGATTGGATGATTTGGCAGAAATTACAGAGGTTGATTGCTTGGGAAGGGGGTTGAGAAATTATATTTGCCCAGTTGATATTTACGTCATCGAGAATAAAGGTTTCATTTTTAATATTGGAAGAGAACCAAGAAAGAATATCTTCTAGTATTGGAATATTGTTTTTGCTGGGGGCATATATGGCTGCTATGCATATGGATTTATGGTTACTGATCTTTAGGTGGACTATTATTATTTCTGATGTGTAGAAATTTGGAGTGGGGTTAGTAAAAGGAGTGACCATGTAAGAGGAGGAGTAGATGATGGCTATACCACCTCCTTTATTGTTGGGCCTATCATTGCGTATAATTTGATAGCCAGGGGGCACTACTTCTCAGTCTTTTATGTTAGGCTTAAGCCAGGTTTCAGAGATGGCTATGATATCAGGGTGATTATGTAAGAGCCAAGCATGGAGACTGAGGATTTTGTTACATACACTTTGTGCATTTAATGTGGTGAAGTGGATGGAATGAGGAGTGAGGATATGTATGGGTATATGGTTAGGTGTGTAGTTGTTGGGGCCGGGGCTGGGATTGAATATCACCAGACAGAGAGAGTAAGAGTAGGCCTAGTAGATGATGTATATGTGTAGTGATAGAATGAGGTGTAGGGTAAGGGTGGAAGATGTATTTGTTATTTTGGGAGTGGTGGTGATAAATAGGTGTGGCAAGGGTTGGGAGGATTTTTAGTTTAAAGAATAAGGTGATGAAGATGGGATAGAGTTCGGGAGGTATTGAAGGGAAAGCGGGTAGAGGGAGGAATTGGGTTATGGATGTACAGTGTAAGGGTGGGTTATAGGTGGGATGTGGGAGGTGTGTTAGATATGAGAGGGTGATTAGGAAGGTTAGTAATCCTAGGTATGGAAGGTGTTAGGAGGGGAGTGTCATGATATAGTAAAGTATGTGTGAGAGTGTGTGTTGTGATTAAGGTGAGATAAATGATTGTTGGGTAGGGTGAGTGGTGGGAGGAGTTAGGGATAGATAAAAGTACAGGCAGTGGGGGTGGGTAGGATTTGGGGGTAGGATAGGGGAGCGGAGTGAGCCCCCGAACTACAGACCCATAAGCCTAACCAGCCTCATCTGCAAGGTCATGAAAAGGATCAGTATGGACGTTATCAACAAGGACATGGGGAACCTTCAAACTCCAGACCCAACCCAGTTTGGCATTGTTATGATTATAGCATGCTTACTGAACCTGGTAGACTTTAAGAAAGTCACCAAAGCTCTGTATGAAGATAAGACAGTGCATACTGCCTATTTGGACCTAGCCAACACCTTTGACACCATCCCTCACTTGGGTTTCATTGAAAAACTCTCCCAGATAGGTGTTAACCCTTACATCACTAGATGGGTGGCTAATTGTCTCACCAACAGAACACACACTGTCAATGCTGTTGACTCCACCTCTATCAGTAGACCAGTCACCATTGGCATACGGCCAGGATCTGTACTGGGCCCTTTACTATTTGAAATATATTTCTCAGAAGTCCAAGCTAAAGCAGACAGCCTTTGGCTTACTAAGTTCACTGATAATTGTAAACTGGTGCAATCATTGAGTCCATGAATGATGTTAACATATTACAAGAGGGGCTAAAGCAAACAAATGACTGGTGCCAAAGTCACAATCTAAAACTAAACACAAAAAAGTGCACTATTATCCCATTTGGCAAAGGAGAATTCCTCACTAATTAAAATATTGACAGCACCTTGTAAGTTCAAGCCCAGTGGTGCAAGATCTGGCAACATGGGTCGACAAAAATCCAAACTTTGTCCACCAGGTATTTATGTTAGAAAGGAAAGCCTTCTACAGTGCGCATCTCAAAAGTAAAGGCATCACACATCCTGGTCTAAGGGTGTTATAACCCCACTTTACTTGACTCTAATCAGACCATTGATAGAGTACAATGCTCGCTTCTGCATGCATTTCACCAGACACCTGCAGCAACTGGAAAGACCACAGAGGTTTCTCACTAAGATGATACAAGGCCTCCAAACCATGACCTATGTGGATAGACAAAGCCTTGTCACCGTGCTCTATTA